>NC_057354.1:62194819-62526486 GCF_016509475.1 Prionailurus bengalensis
CCAGAACCTGGAACCATTCATTCATTTCCCAAACACGTGTTGAATTACTGTGTTTCAGCTCAGCGCTGGATATGAGTGAATAAGACAGGCCCTGCCCTCCTGAATACTGAACAATCTGAAGGGGGGTGGGGGGGATACATTAAACAAGGAAACAGGCAAAAATAGTAATTACAGACTGAAACCAGTGTTACAAAGGAAATAGAGTGCTATTAAGAGAGAGAAGAGGCCACTGTAGCTGGGAAGGTTGCCTTGTCTGAGGTAGTAGCATTTGAATTGAGATCTGAAGGATGAGGATGAACCAGCTTTTCAAAAATCGTGGAAGAGAGAACATCAGGCATAGGGAACAAAGCTGGAACAAGTTTTGTTCTTCAAAAGAACCTTTCTCTATTAACCTTCCCTTCTTCCTTTCCACTGAGTCCCCCTGGCCTTAGAAATTCCGCTTTACCCTGCCCCCTCTGCCTTCACGGACAAATTTCTAGAAAGCATAAATTAATTTGAATATCCATCAATAGGATATTGGTTAAATACATTAGGGTTTAACTCCAACGTGAACTTTGATACAGCCACTAAATAAAATGAGATGTGTGATGGGGGAGGGGGAGAGGGGGAAGGAATTAAGGATATTTAGATAAATATCTGGTAAGGCAGATAACCTAAAATTATCTGCTTTTAATTTTCTGGGGTGATGGTACAATGGCTGATATCTTGATAAGCTTTGGGTTATACAAGTGTCTCAATTTCTCTAAGAATGTGCTAAAATTTGTTCATTTCATTATATTTGGACCCCTCATTTTAAAAGAAAAGAAAAGAAAATATTGAACGCTAGTTAATGATCTGTATGTGGAAATATTTACCTCTGATGGCTATAATTTACTTTGAAAGGCATCCAGAAAAATAACATTGATTGATGGATAGACAGGTGAACAGATAAGTCTTATTATTCAGAGTAGTTCTGTAAAGTCATTGCAAACACTGAATTAGCAAATACTAAATGATCGCTCCTAGAGGAATCCAGGGTTAGTTTCCTTCAAGTTTCTGGTCACAACACTTTCTTTTTTCTTTTTTCTCTTTTTCTTTTTTCTTTTTTTTTTTTTTTTTCAGTATTCTCTGCACCCAATGTGGGGCTCAAACTCACCACCCCATGCTCAAGAGTTGCATGCTCTTCTGACTGAGCCAGCCAGGCACCCCATAACTTAAATTTTTTTTAAGTAGGCTCCACACTCAACATGACTTGAACTCATGACCCCAAGATTAAGACTCACATGTTCTACCAACTGAGCCAGCCTAGGCCCCCCCACTCTCTGGTCAATATTTTCATCAACTGATCAGTACTTAACCTTGTTTCTGCTTAAAGACACTTTATTTGATATATATTGTTGGTTCATTAACATTGAATGCTCAGCCAATAGCGCTATAGCTAAGATTACCTGACAACCCAGACTTTTCCTGTAAGGCACATCACAGCCTTCTTGCACGTAGGAATACAAGATAGCACTTCAGCACTGCACTGCCCTTTAAACAGTGAAATCACCAACAAAAAACACAAAAAAATGTGCACCAAATAGAGCGAAGGACACTTGTTTACAGTATGAGAAGTAAGACAAAAAGGTAGAGAAAAGTGTCACCTTGTTTGACCTCAGTGGGAATGCGCATGTCAGTTGACTCAAATTTCTTGCTTCTCTGGGTATGTTCTTGAATGACTGTGAAAGGGCCTTGAGTATTAGTTTGGGGGTTATAAATAAATTTTAGCAAGTAGGCTAAATACAGAACGTCCTAATAATGAGGATACACTGTATGTGATAAAGTGAATATAACAATATTAATTGTAGAACTATGGGATGGTTAACGGGTATATAATTCTTCCCATTTTGCTGTATATTTGGAAGTTTTTATACAATATTGAAAAAACTCATCTCCCTATAACAATTTCCAAACATTTCTCTAGGGTGGGCCCAGCAAGACCACCCAGGCATAGGTTACATTCAGGGGAAGATCCTTGGGTGCCTTTCTTAGTTAAGCAAAAGTAAGCAGGGGGTGCAAAGAAGGCCTTTGTGGGTTGGAAAAGGCTGCCTTACCTCTGGGTGTCCAGGGACAGGCAAGGATGGGCACAGGGGCTGAAAGGAAGATACTGGAATGGGAATCAGGTGAGATCTGAGTCAGGGTAGCCAGAGGAGGAACCAGAATCTGCATTCTAACCAGACGGTTCCTGACATTTGGTTTGGGAAGGCCAGGCTTGAGAGGGTTTCTGGATGTCCCAACAGTTACAGGTAGGTGATTAATCAGAGACTGCATTTGTGCCCCACCTGGAGATATAGGTCACCATTCCATCAGAGTGTTTAAGAAGCAAAAAGGGTTCCTGGGTATTTACCCTAGAGAAATGGAAACTTGTATTCACACAAAAACCTACACAGGAAATGTTTATAGCGGCTCTACTCACAACTGCCAAATTTTGGAAACAAATGTATCTCAACAGATGAGTAGATAACTATGGTACATCACCACCATGGGATACCACCCAGCAATAAAATGAAAGGAAATGTCCACAACACATGGATGAATCTCAAAGGCATCATGCTGAGTGAACGAAGCCAAACTCCAAAGGCTACAAACTGTATAATTCCATTCAAAACTGTATCAGTGGAGAACAAAGCATCAGTGGTTGCCAGAGGCTGGGGCCAAGGAGGATTGACTAGAAGAGACATGAGGGAAATTGGGAAAATAGTCAGTATCTCAATTGAGATGATAGTTTCTTGGCTATATGTATTTGTCAAATCTCACGGAAGTGTTCACTAAAATGGGTGAATTTTACTGTATGTAAATTATACCTTAGTTGTTGGGTTTTTAACTAAAGGAGTTGGAAACTATAGACAAACCAGGCACTAAAAATAATAACTGAAATAGGAAAGAAAGTGCTGTCTACACCCCTGCTCTACTTTCTTGACTCCCACCCCCTCATCCAGCCTCACAGTCTGCCCCCCACCTCCACCAGGATACTCTCCAGGCCAGAGAGGAAACACTGATATCACCACCTGGTGGGCACCACGCAAGCCCTCCTCAATGCTGGACCCCCTGAATGATGGACACAAGTGACCCTTTCCTCCTGCTTGAGCTTCTTGGCTCTCCTCGGTCCTTCACAGGCTCCCTGATATGCCCCCTCCGTCTCTGATGGTTCCTGCCGCCTCTCCTCCCCCAGCCCTGGTAGCCCTACTTGGGCTATTCTG
The DNA here is from genome assembly GCF_016509475.1 of Prionailurus bengalensis. Classification (NCBI taxonomy): domain Eukaryota; kingdom Metazoa; phylum Chordata; class Mammalia; order Carnivora; family Felidae; genus Prionailurus; species Prionailurus bengalensis. The sequence continues at coordinate 62,198,041 of NC_057354.1, forward strand.
TCTGTGGCTATAAACATGCCACCATGTTCACCTGTCTAGTTCAGACCTCTCTGTTTGTGCTGGCATCACCTCCTTTGATCTCTACCTGCTGTTTCTATTAATAAAATCTGAGATCCAGATCTAACTCACATAGTGTTTGTGGTTGCCTAAACCCCACAGTCTGTTTCCCATGAGCTGAGCTCTAGGGTCTGCGAGTTGCTTCTCGGCAGTTTTTCCCCCAAAGACTCCCTGGCTCAAGAACTTACTGTGGCTCCCTCCAGCTCACCTCATTGAACTAACTAAATTCTTCAACCCTTCCTCTGCTCCACCTGGGTTGTGCTATTAGCCTTCTTTCAAATTCACTTCCATACTTTTATCCATGCAGTGCTCTTCACTGGGTACACCCTCCCCACTCCTCTCCATCCTCCCAAAGACAGCCATCCCTGCCTCAAAGACTCATATAGTCACTCCCTATACACAGGACACAGGACCAGGCAGCAAGGTGGGGGCTTGTCCATGGAGCTGTGGGGAGTGGTGGGGGTAGTGATGCTGGTCTCTGGGGCAGGAAGCTGTGGCAGGAAATTGTCGGCAACACAGTTTGAGAAGCTCCTCCCCACAGTGGCCACAGGTGCAACGTGGGTAGCCAGAGACAGATTAAGGCAGAAGGGGGGTGGGGAGAGGCTGGCCCTTGGGGCCCAGTTCGGGACCACAAGCCATGATTGGCCACCTCAGACCAAAGGCCGAGGTATGCCAGAGGCAGGACCATCACCCGTGCATTCTCAGCTTTATCACAACCTCCCTGTCTCACTGCCAATAATGACAACAGTAATAATAACACGACACTGCATGGCAGGTGGGTCCAGGGGTTACCCAGCCCTGTGTCTGCTTTTGTCTCCCTATGCCTTTCTGGGCTGTCCTCACTAGTAAAATAGGGGATGAGAGTCGGAGTGATCAACTTTCCAGTGACCCTGTGGGCCAGAAATGCTGGGGAGGCCAGAGGAAGTGGACAGCAGGAGGCAGAAGATGGTGAGCCAGGTAGACAGGAGGCTGGAATATTTGTCCATGCAGCACCACTGCAAGCCAGCCCAGCATGGAGTCTTTGCTTTCAGAGGAGCTGGGCCAGTCTGCAGCTTCCTGGTAGGACATGGATGGGAAGGTCAGATGTTTCTATCCTGAGCTATGTCCCCACAGACTCAGTGGCTTTCCCAAGAGACAAGCTCACCATTAGACTCCCCCGCCCCAGTCCTGCCTAGACTGACCCCGTCTAGCCTCATGAGCTGTGAGTTCAGAGATCCTAATTTGGCCTTCCCAGCCAGAGTTTTCAGTTCAACTGAGAGATGATGGGACACCAGTCTTGTTTTCACAGCCCAGGCCCTGGGAGGAAAGGAGGAAACCTGTGGTCCTTGGTCAAAATGATCTACCTGAAATTCAACCATTCAAGGATCCTCCTTGGGTAAAGGTAGGGTTCAATTATATCTATGCCAGAGAGACATGATACTCCAAACATACTTCAAAGGGGAAAAAAAGGCTCAAGAGGTCAAACACATTTTCTGAAGCTGTGGAAAGCATATTAGCATATTAAAGGCTCTAGAAGACCTGCATGGAAGGATGGTTTAGTTTTGTTTTATCCCCGCTCCTAAGTAGCAGAGCCTTGAGGGTCTACTACTCATAGAACATACTCTGAGCATCAAAAGCCCCAATTAGGTGTCCATCGGGAGATCCAGAGGGAAGACTAAGGCAGTCAGGCTACAGAGGGAACGAGTCCATCCAACTGGACTTGGTGAGAGGGGGCAGCAGTGGCACCAGCCAGGCCTGGGGGCTCCATATGCCATCCTCAGCCAGACATCAGAAGTGCCTCCATCAAGGGCACTGCTGAAATGGGGGCCCAACCCTTCTGCCCAAGCCTCCTTCCACTGACCCCAGTTCCCTGCCTGAGACCCCAAGTCCCTCCTGAAGCCATGTTTCCTGCTCTCTAGTCTGCAGGCCATGGTGGGGCTCCCCTTTTGCCTACAAACAGAGGTAGCACAGGCAATTTCAGCCAATAAAATGCTACCTTGGTTACATTCTAAGTCATAATGACAGCAGTTGTCAATGTGCCACGGGTGGCAATAGGCTCTTTCATATCTTTTCCCTGACACCAGGGCATCAGATTCCAACCATAGAATCAGAGATCTACTGTATCACAGTAGTGTGGCCCTGGGCCGTGAGGTAAGCTCGCCAGACCCCACCTGTAAAATGGTGGAAGCAAAGGTGCCTAATACTGGGAAATTGTGGGGATTCCCTGAGATAAGACTCACGGAGCACCAAGCACAGCACCTGACCCACCATTGTGTTATCATGTCCTTCTCTTGCTCTCAGCCCTCCAGGACTCCCACCTGACTCAGGGTTAAAGCCCAAGTGCTCGCCATGGCCCCCAAGTCCTTATACAATCTGCTCCTACACCACTTTGTCCTCATTCACTCCTCACCAGCCACATGGGCCTCCTTATGTTACTTGTTCAGGTCAATTGCTCAAATCAGGCATGGTCCAACCTTGGGGCCTTTGCACTGTCTGTTCCCTCTGCCTGGACACTCTTCCCTCAAAATCCCTCACTTTATTTGAGTCTCTGCCTAAATATCACCTCCTCCTCCAAGAGTTCTTCCCTGATCCCCCTCTCTAAAATCACCTCCCCTTCTCTCTCTATCCCTGACCCAGCTTTATTGTTCTTCACCACCAAAAATGTGGTTTATCCACCAACTTGTTGACATAGGACTTTGCCCCCTGCTTGAATGTAAGCACCATGACAGTGGAGACTCTGTCTTGTTCCCCTGCCTATGTCAGCAAGGCGTATATACATAATAGGTGCCCATACCCTTCTCCTGGCCACATGCTTCAGGTCCCCTCCATTGTCCCCTCCTAGAAGTGTTCCATGATTTCTGCTCCACCCTCCCCAGGCTGAGTGAGAGACCTCCACTGTTGTCCGAGGGCCCACCCTCCCACATCACAGCCCTGACAGCCACGTATGACCACAGTCTGTTGACTCCTCTGCCTCTGACCAAGCTGAGCTCCCCAAAGCAGAGCCTATGGCCATCTTGTTTTCTCCCGCAGCCCCTGCTTCCTTCCAATAAGTACATGTCAAACAGGTTAGTGCCAGGGACTTCACTATGAGCATAATCCATTTAATCTAAACCTCACCTCAACTCCATTAAATGGAAATTGTTACCCCCACTCCTCAGCTAAAGCAACTGAGGCTCAGAGAGGTTAATGTCATGTTCAAAATCATGGAACCTGCAAGTGGCAGTCAGGATTTGAATGCAGGTCTCAGACCCAGCAATCTGCACTCACCACTTCAGTGAATGTCCTTGAGGAGACAGAATCCACAGTTCTGAGCTAGATCTCTAGGGGCTTTCACCCCAGGCTGGCCTGGGACTGTCAGGGCCCAGAGTGCTAGGCTGTTGTGGGGTTGGGGATAGGACCTTGCATCCAGCAGATTCGCTAAGTGTCTGTTGATCGACTGGACAATGCCAGAAGAGCAGTCCCCCCTTCCCTCCCCCCACCTCAACCTCTGCTGCCTTGGTTTTAAGGGCTGTGTGACCTCAGCAAGGAGCTTTCGCTCTTTGGATGTCAGGCTCTGTGGCTGTGAAAGGGAGACAAGGAAAGGCTTAGGGGGTGGGAGAGGTGAGATGATGAGTCGGGAGGACAGAGCCTATAGAGACATGGGGACAGGGGGGTGCTGTCCTGTGCACTGCAGGATTGCAGGGTGTTTAGCATCTTTTCTAGCCTGTATCTACTAGATGCCAGCAACAGCCCCTGAGTCATGACCAAAAATGTCTCCAGACATTGTCAAATGTCCCTGGGGGGCAAAAGGGGTGCCAAAATTGGCTCCCTTTGAGAACCACAGCCTTGACCTATGCTTTGGGGAAGGGAGTGGTCAGCATGGAGAGGTCTGACTGCTGCAGCCCCTAGGAGAGTCTCCAGAAGCTGCAAAGTCCAGAGCCTGACCGCCCAGAGCTAATAATGATAATTAGAATTACAGCAACATGCTCACATAGCATCTACTATGTGCCAGGCACTCTAGATTTACGGTTGACCCCAGAACAGCAGGGGTGTGAAGTGCTCAGGTCCATTTACACACAGATTTTTTACAGGACTGTAAATGCCTTTCTCCTTGTGAATTTCTCCATACTATTTCATTTTGTCTAGGTTACTTTACTGTAAGAATACAGTAGTACCACATGTAACATACAAAATACGTGTTACACTGTCTATATTATTGGAAGGTTTCCAGTCAACAGTAGGCTATTAGTAGCTAATTTGGGGGCAGTCAAAATTTCTGTGTAGATTTTCAACTGCGTCTGGGTTTCGGCACCTTTAACCCCCATGCTGTTCCAGGGTCAACTATATTAGTTCCCCTAATCCTCACAAGAACCTTGTGAGTGAAGGATTTATGGAGCCAGGACCTGATGCACACAGAGGTACAGTGACTTGCCTGAGGTCCCACAGCACACACAGCAGGTGGCAGGGCCAGGACGCAGGTCTAGACCGCCTGTGCACGTCCCGCTATCCAGGCCGCCTGCCTGCCCTGTGTCCTGGCCGGTGCCATGTGCATGAGGCAGGAGGACAGGTGTGAAAAGGAAGAAGAGACGCTGCACTGGAGGAGAAGAGCCTTCAGACGCGGCAAAGATTTTTTTCATCCCGGGAGTCCCTGGCCCTAATCTCTCAGCAAAGCCTCATTAGGCACCCACTGTGTGCTGGCCATCCTGGCTGAGATAAGAGTAACAAAACTCACCTTGAGTTGTTTACCATAGGAACCCCTGCCTTGGACATTTTTCCCAACCTCTCACCCAAGACACAAGAGCCAGGAGCCTGCAAGGTGCCCATATTTGCACCTGCATTTAACAGACGTGCGAACCTCAGTTTGCTCAGAAAGTCCACCCAACTTGCCGACACACCGCAGTTGAGTAGGATTCAGACTGTTTTCTCCTCCGCTTCTCTGGGCCCCTCTCTAACCTGAGCTCCCCTACAAGTGGCTCAAGCCTGCCCTGCATCCCCTGAGAGGAATTTTTTTGTTCAAGTTCACAGCCCTGTTGAGCCACCCTCATATTCACAGGGCTGAGTTGGGGGAGGGGGAAGACAACATGTTTGCTTTCTCTGGAGGATTCTCTGCTTCCTGGAGCCAAGGGTGTCACCCTGATGGGGGCCCAGGAGGAGGTGAGGGACTGAGCAGGCATCTCTGGGTCCCCTGGACACTACCGCTCAGCTGACACTCTGGCAAGGAATCTGTTTCCCTCAGGGTGGCTGGAAGCCATGTCTGCTTCCTTTTCCAGCTGGACACCACCCATCATCCCAATCTGACGGCCCCTCCCGGTCATTCCCAGTGGCCTCCTGACTCTGTCCTCCTCCACCAGACCAAGGCTACCCGTGGAAATGGTGAGCGGGTGCTGTTCCGTCCGGGATGACTTACCTGGAGTTGTGTCGATGGTATCGAGGCAAATGGGCCGCCTGCAAGATCTCTGGTCCTCAACGTCAACAGCTGGCTCTAGATGAAGAATTAGAGCCCAAGAAACTAACGTGGGTCTCTGTGCAGTCCAAGCCCTCAGCGTGAGGCCCTGTGGCTAACCACCCCCTCACATGCCCAGGCAGAGTGTAAGTAGGCCACACCCCAGGGGATCTTCACCCTCTGCCAGCTGCCTTGAGTCCCCTGGGGTGTGGCTGCAGTGGCAGGACAGGGGCAGAAGGCCGAAGAATGGCCACTCACCTGGACACACCAGCAGCGCAAAGGCCCAAGCTGGCAGGGACCAGGCCCGGAAGGCCTGGTGTGCTCTCAGCAGCTGGTTTCTCCGAAACTCAACTTATTTCCTTCATGTGAAGACAGGAAAGGGGGCTGCGTCTGAAGTTTACGCCAAAGTCACAAAGTGCTGCGTTCAAGGAAAATCAAAAGTCACATGCTCCAGGGAGGGCACAGGGTATTTCCTGCGCCGAGCAGTGCCTGCCCCTTGCTGGGGGAAACTGAGGCTAGCTGCAAGGTTGCACCGGCAGGCAAAGTGACAACTCCAAGAGCACCCCCAAAGCCAGGAGCGGGGAATGCCAGAAGGGGGGGGGGCAGAGCAGGGGCAGAGGGAGGCTGATCCCCAGGACTCGTGGGAAACAGGAATGCCCCTACTTCCCCCTCCCAAGGTGGCAAGGACCCAAGACCTGCCTGCTGAACTGCTCCTAAAAGTGATTTATTTATTTCACAGGCAGGTGAAAGCTGGAGAGAGGAGAAATTTGCTAAGTAGAGCCATACCTCAAAGGTTCAGTGCACCTACTGTGTGCCAGGCATTGGGACAGCAATGACAACCCTGTCCCTGCCCTAAATGGGTCACAGGCTAGAGGAGGAGGCAGCTGAGTCAACAGGGAGATCAGGTCTGGGGCGGTGGAAGCCTGGGCACTATGTGTATTCAGAGGAGCCCCAACGCACATGGGTGGTGTCAGAAGGATTCGGAGAGGGATCAGTCACTTCACCAAGACACAGAGACAGTGTGTCTCCCAATGCCCACCTGCTCCCAGCCCATCCCACCTCGAACCTTCCCCACACACTGCACCTGGCTGATCACCACCTCCTGCTCTGGCCACAACCTCCTCCTCATTCTCTTTTCCTCCCTTCCCTCCCACTCACCCACACCCATGATGACTGAGTGGCCACACCTCACATCTACTCCCTGCTGCATGGCCACTGTCCATGCTTGGTGTCCACGTCTCTTCTTCTCTCCCTCTGGGGGCTGCAAGGCCTCAGGGGGCTCTCTCCCCCACCACTTCCTTGCCCTCTTGGATGCATGGGGATGTCTTCAGTGGCTTGTCCACAAACATGGCCTCAGGGATGCTGTGGGGCCATCCTAGACCCACAAGAGACCCCAAGAACATTTCTTCTCTGGGTCCTGTCACCCTGGGGGGTGTGCGCCCAGCCCCACAACCTGCCTCATGGTTCCTCTATGCTCCAACCCAGGCCTTCTTTCCTGAGGACCTCTCTCCAGTCCCTACTGTCCCCCCCAGTTCCCTAAATCCCCCTCTCCCCACTCAAGAAATCTTTGTTTCTGGGTTCCAGGCTGGGATACTTTTCTCCTACATATATTCCCCCCAAACTGTTTTTGTTAGAAAATTTCTCTTCCCCCCACAGGCACCGTGAAACTCAGGATGCAGAAAAAAAAATCTGCTTCCACACTGGATAATCCTTTCTGGAGGGAGAGAAGAATGCCCCAGCAGAGTGAGGAGAGAAGAAATAATGGCATCAGAAGCACACAATCGGCAGTGATAATAGCACTTACTGAGTCCTTTACTACGTGCCAGAAAACATCGCAAGCAGTTTACAATTTCATCCATATAACCCATTTAATCCATTTTCCAAATGAGTTGAGAGAAGCCCAGAGAGGCCAAATGGCCAGGCAGGAGTGAAGCCCGGGCAGTCTGGGCCCATAGCCCACCCACTGGTGGACACAGGAGAAGGAAAAGACTAGAAAGTGAGCAGGCTACACGCAGAGCACCTGCAAGGCAGCAGCATTTGGGGCCTCCAGACTCTGGGGACGTCAGGCCTGAGAAGGGGACTCCTAGTCCCTGTTTGGCACTGGCTCAGCTGCCCTCCAAGCCCCTTGCGGGTCCTAGAGGTTGCTTTCTGAAACTACAGAGGCCCTGCGGTTCTCAGACTCCGTTTAAGATTGGCTTGCAGATAAGGCCATGTGTTTCGCCAAAAGGGAGTCAAGAGAGGTAGGTGGGTCTTTTGAATGTTCAGAGGAAAGAGCAAACAGATGACGGATGGAAATGTGGGCTGGGAAAATTGGGGTGCATTTGTTTGGGTCGGGTCCACACATGCAAAGAGCCTCGGAAGACATTGGTGGCTTGTTCTCACGCCTCCAGGCCTTTACCATTACAGTGTCCCAGCCTGAACTCACTTCCCCACCACCTCAACTGCCTGACTCCTACTCCTCCTCCAGGTCCATGATTAAATGTGGGTTCCTCCAGGAAGCCTTCCAATCTTCAAATAGATCAGTGCAGGGCCTTTTGTCAGTTTCACCTGACTTTCAGGCAGGCCACACTTGGCCTCCAGAGTTAAAGGGACACCAGATCACTGCTGGGAAACCTCTGGCATTTGGGCGGGGGGGGGGGGGGGGGGGGGGGGGGGGGGGGGGGGGGGGGGGGGGGGGGAGGGGGGGGGGCGGGGAGGAATGTGGTGGTGGGAGGCTCCAGCCTGCCAGAGAGGGGTTACACCTCAGCGCAATGATCCTCAAAGGGAGGACAGTCCCCTCTCCCCCACGGTTTCTCCTGAATCCCCTCCCACCCAGCATCACCTGGGTGATCAGACAAGAGTGACTTTTATTTCCTTGTTCTTTTCTGGTTCTGCTGCTTATAGATCAGGGGGCTTGGGCAAGTTACTTGATCTCTCTGTGCCTTATTTCCTCGCATAGGAAACGGGGATGATAATGGTACCTCCCACATAGGGCTATTGTGAAAATTAAAAGAGGTCTCAAAGCAAATTCTCCATTATTGTCATCATCATTATCTATTTTCCCCATGTCTAGAGTGTGCTAGTGACTGCATGCCCAAGTGAAGCAACGAGATCCCCTTGCACACTCCAGGGGCAGCTCTCGACACCCCTTATAAATAAGTAATCCAGCACGGTTTAAATCAAAAGAGAATTGATTTGCCACACCAGCCATATGCTGTGCCCTTCCCTGGGGGTCATCGAATGGCTGGCTCCTTCTTTTTTTTTATTTTTTTTTATTTTTTTAATGTTTATTTCTTTTTGAGAGAGAGAGAGAGAGAGAGCGTGCGCAAGCAGAGAAGGGGGGCCAGAGAGAGAGGGAGACATGGAATTGCAAGCAGGCTCCAGGCTCCGAGCTGTTAGCACAGAGCCCGACGTGAGGACTGAACTCACAAACCGCAAGATCCCGACTTGAGCCAAAGTTGGCACTTAACCAACTGAGCCACTCAGGCGCCCCAGCTGGCTCCTTAAATATTCAAATCTCAGTGACACTGTTACCTCTTCAGATGGTCCTTTTAGGCTCCCTATTTATTCAGCACTGAGCACCTACTCTATGCCACTCTGTTCCAGGCACTATAGATCTGCTGTGAACAACACAGATGAAAATCTCTTCCCCCATGGAGGTGACATTTTACAGGGGGAGACAAAGAAGTAACAAACAAGTATTCCATGGAGTATGGTAGGTGGTTTCAAGTGCTAAGGAGTAAAGTAAATCAGGAGAGGGTAGAAGAGATATATGGGTGTGTGATTTTTAACAGACAGGTTAGGGCAGGCCTCACCAAGGGGCTAACCTGTGAATTAAGACTTGAAGAGGTGAGGCCCCTGGGTGGCTCAGTCGGTTAAGTGTCTAACTTTGGCGCAGGTCATGATCTCACAGTTTGTGAGTTCGAGCCCTGTGTCAGGCTCTGTGCTGACAGCTCAGAGCCTGGAGCCTGCTTTGGATTCTGTGTCTCCCTCACTCTCTGCCCCTCCCATATATATATATATATATATATATATATATATATATATACACCATTTATCGAAAAAAGGAGGAGGAGGATAAAGAATCTATCTCTCAATTTACCCAGCAAAAACTCCAACACAGTTCATTGGCTTAGTGAGATCACATGTCCATCCCCAAACCTGTCCCTGAAGCCAGCGGATGGGATGTGAGAGCGGCTTAGGACAAGGTAACATACCTCACACCCACCACATTGAGATGGGGGAGAAGAACCCAAGGGAAGTCAGGAGCTATGGCTCGAAGGAGGAGAAAGGATGCTGGGCAGGCAAAGAGCCAAGGTTTTGCAGAATAATCATAATAGCTAGGATTCACTTACTCCTGTCTATTAAGCACTACTATGTCTTGGCCCCAGCAAAGATGCAATATATCTTTGTAGGGGCTAAGTAGGTTAGCCCCATTTTACAGACAGAGAAATTGAGGCCAAGAGGAAACTGAGGCTTGAGATTTCACAGCTAGTAGAGCTGGCTACTACTCTGGGAGCCCAGAGCCTCCACAGAACTCAACTGTGAAATCCCCTGTGCTGTCTGGTGCCCGCCCCTCATCAAGCCAGGGTTCAGGTTGGCTAAACCAACCACTGAGCTGAAGGCAGAAGTCCCCAGCATGAGAGCAGACTAAGAACACAGAGGGAGACACTTCTCTCATAGAGAAAGAGGTAAATGAAAAGGAAGGCTCCCAGTGGGCCCACAGGCAATGAGACCACCACTGGCAGAAGCTAGAGGTGGCTGACCCTAACTTGTTCCTCACATGGAAGCCTGAGGTGGGGGTGGGAGGTCAACAGGGGGGTGGGCTGCCTCTCCGTTCTAGGGTCCTAAGAGGTTGGGATGAGGATAGGATGAGGGTGGGGGTGCAATCTATCAGTAGCTCAAGGAAGAATCTGGTATTTATGGTGTGCCTGCTGTATACCTAAGCACTGACAGCCTCATCTCCCTCCTTCCAAGCTCAAGAGGACACCAGCAACCTACTACAGGGAAGGCTGCTCTACCTGATCTCCATCATGTCCCCAGCACCCAGCACAGTGCCTGGCATATAGCAGGTGCTCCATAAATGGTCCTTGCTGAATGAACCACCTACAGCACTGTAAAGGAGGTAAATTCCAACCCCCATGGCAAATTTGAGGAAACTGAGGCTCAGAGAAGATCAAGGCAGGACCAGTACTGGAGTCCAGCTGGGCCCAGCTTCCCAGGGGACCATGTGTGGAAAATATCTGGAGCTGTGAAGCCCCTCCCTCCCTCCCTCCATGCTCAGTGGTGACACTGTTGGGGGCTTGGGAGGATGTTGCCCTGCCAGCACAAGACAGGCCCAGGGCTCTCAGAGCCCCAGGACTCCTTGCCCACACAGGACCGGCAGCCACCTTTGGGAATTTGAGCTACATGTGCCCTCAGACAGCCCCATCAGCTGCTCCCCACCAAACCTGACATGAGCAGGCATCTCTCACAGTCTGTGTTTAGAAGGGTCCCTTCCTATAGTCAATGGCCCAAGTCCAAGTTCTCAGAGCTTGGAAGAGTTTGGTTCAAAGAAAGAATAGCATGCTTTTTGTTTGGGGCATTTTTTTTAAGGGTTTTTTGTTTTTGTTTTTGTTTTTGTTTTTTGAGGGAGAGAGAGAGAGCAAGAGCAGGGGAGAAGCAGAGAGAGAGGAAGAGAGAGAGGCTCCATGCTGTCAGCACAGAGATTGATGTGGGTCTCAAACCCACGAACCATGAGATCATCCCCTCTCTCCTGACCTCGCCTGCCAGCGTAGGTTGCCTGAGCTACACTGGCAGCCTCACTCCTGCAACACCAGGTGCCGCCCCCTCCACCCCTCTCCCCCCTGGACCCCGTTAGCAATGAGAGTGTAGAGGCCTCAATCCACTACCGAAGAGCTTCAGCCGGCTGCCTGCCCTGTCTTCAGAAGCCAGCGAGGACCGGGCCTGCTTCCAATATCTTCGCTTGCCTCATGTATTTTGATATTGTCTACGTATTTGGTGTTCAATTAATCTCTGTTCAATGAATGGCTGAATCAGAGAATCAATGCTTTAATAAACAAATACATCCATAGCTTGAAAGGGTTTGTCTTTGGGCAAATGTGCTAAGTCTCCCGCACTAGCCATTAGTGCCATACCACCCTGTGAGCATCCTGTGGTGAACATTTGTTTCTTGGTCCATTCAAAATTGAGATGAGAAGGTAAACATTTTGCAGAGCACATCTCACAGCCAGAAATCCAAATGCCTCTCCATGGTGTTGGGATTGAGAACTGCCTGGCATTGCAGCGTTAAGTCCTGGTTTGGTGGCCCCACCACTTGGCTTAGACGCAGGACTTGGACTTCAACTGTTTCTGTTTTCCCTTTTGTTTTCTGGGGTTCTTTTCTTGATACTTTTGCCACCAAGTCTTCCCATTCAGTATAAAAATATTATATGTCATGTTTGCTGGAGGATATCTAAAACAAAATGCAAAAAACCTTATTGCATGATTACATGAGTAGGAATTCCTACTGTCAGCTCATTGGGTGGTGGTAGAGGCTGATGTTTCTGCAGGGTGGGGATTCTACTTCTCTTTCAGAAAGGCTTGGGGTGCCTGGGGGCTCAGTCGATTAAGTGTCTGACTAGTGATTTCAGCTCAAGTCATGATCTCAGGGTTCATGAGATCAAGCTCTGCATTGGGCTCTGTGCTGACAGTGCAGAGCCTGCTTGGGACTCTCTCTCTCCCTCTCTGTCTGCCCCTCCCCTGCTTGTGGTCTCTCTCTCTCTCTCTCAAAATAAACTTAAAAAAAAAAAAAGAAGGCTTCTCATGTGTGAAATTCATTTTGTCTCTGGACACCCAGAAAGCCTCTGGGAAATTCCTTTCCCTTCACTTTCTGATAACTAACACAGGCTCTTGACAGCTTTAATTCACCTTTATGGGATGGAGCCACAGTCTTGACCACTTCTTCCTATACCTCCAAGAGGCACAGAAGGGAAATGACAAATCCAATGGACAAATCCAAGCCCCAGTCAGAATTGTGAGATGGGTCAACCTCATTTCCAGAAGCTCTTTAAATCTTCCATCTCTAACTTCTGCCACATTCCAGGCCCCCCTTTCACTTCAGGGGACCCACTCCTGTCTCAGACGAGAAATCTGGATGTGAGGTGATAGTGGCTGGCCTAAATGGTTTGCCAGTCCCAAGAATGTTGGCTTTTAAAAGAACCCCTTTAGGGGTGCCTGAGTGGTTCAGTTGGTTAAGCCTCCAGCTCTTGATTTCAGCTCAGGTCCTGATCTCATGGTTCGTGAGTTCAAACCCCGCATCAGGTTCTGTGCTGATAGCACAGAGCCTGCTTGGAATTCTCTCCCCCTCTCTCTCTGCCCCTACCCAACTCATGTTCTCTCTCTCTCTCCCTCCCTCCCTCCCTCCCTCGCTCAAAACAAATAAACTTAAAAGAACCCCTTTAAGGAAAGCAATGGCACTCTTGTGGGTAAATTTAAGTACCACAGACTCAGAGTTAGGGGGAAGGCGTGGGCAGAGGGATGGAAACTTCATCCTCCATGGCATGCCACAACCCCCTTTCTCTGTGGTCAAGCTGCACACACAACACAGTGTTAGGCAAGACCTGAGAGGTCTTGGGAAGCTGTTTTCCCTGTGATGAAGAAGTGTGTCTCAAGGGATGCAGATGAACACACAAAATTTCAAGATGCAGTTACTGAAAATGCATAATCTTATAAGCCATTTACTGTCTCATGCCTACTCAGGGTTACAGCCACTGTGCTGGAACCCTCTCATCCAAGGGATAATAGACATTTTTAACAAGTGGTATAGATAGCCACTGACTAGTCAAAGTGGCCACCATCAGAATGGAGCCCTGGAGGGCCACTGCTGGGCCAGACATTAACCCTTCATTTGCAGGATCATGGGGAAGACTGGAAAGTCTGTGGGAGGTTCTGGGAAAGTGCTGTTTACCAACCAATAGAGGGATCTTTCAATATTCTAACAACCAGTGTAACAGCCAAGTATCAGCCCTGTGCTCATCTCCTCCATGGCTTCATCCCTCTCTGCCTTCATATGCCTATTTTCCAGTCTTTCAGCCAGTCTTTGTACCATTTCCTCAGTAGGTGTGGCCTAACCTACAGGAGTCTTTAGAGGTAAGCGTGGTCCAAGCCAGGAATTGCAATACTTAGCTGTGCATCAGAACCACCAAGGCAGTGTTAAAAACTGACAGCCTGGGTCGTCTGTATTCTATGAATATACAACCAGGCTTAGGAGTCCCTGCCTTCCTCCTAACTCCAGGATCAGCAGGAAGATCTGGGGCAACCTCATACAAATACCCATGAGTTCTTCATGGGTAGGAAGGTGGGACTGAAGAGCCACTCACAACGGCTTTTTCCTACTGATGTATGCAGTCAACACCAGTAACAACAACACCGTGACCACGAGGATTCCCGCCACCGAGGCAGCAGCAATGATGATGTTCCTCTGGAGGAAGTCCAGAAGCTGCACACATGGTACATCCTTATTTTGTGTATCTAAATGAAAAGACAAATGGCAGAGTAAACAGAAAGAGACAACCCCATACAGAACTGCAGGGACAACTTGTTAGTTCTGCTTTTAGCAGAAATGAAAACCTTAGCAACTTAAGCTGCTGGCTCCAGAAGTCCTCTTGGGGAAGAAGCTGGCTTTGTTTAGGAAAATACACTCATAAGCTTCTTGCCAGTGACATGAGATGCTGTTTGCTGGTGGAGGTGAGATGCCGAGGCTATGAGCTGGCAAGCAACAAAGCAACCAAAAAGAAGGAATGACTAAGCACAGATTTCAGGAGGTGAGAATAATAGAGGAGAGGTCAGATGGAAGGGATGGAAAGTTCTACTGTGATGGCCGTTAAGAACAATGGAGTCAAATATTCAGTTTGAAGTTGCCCCCCATTGCCCTACCCTCCCACCTTCAGGAAGTTCTCCCATATATATAATCCACCTCATGTGAGTAGGTTTGGGGGAATTTCATGCACAAGGTAAACATGATGCCAGAGATGATCTTGACCTCTTATGGCATCTAGGGACTTGCAGAAATCTTGAAGGTAAATTCAGAATGCCACTGAGTGTGGGCTTGGAAGCACAAGGCAATCTTAGCTGAGACCATCGCTGACATCAGGGACTCCTAAAGCTCCTCCACTCCATTTGTAACGTGACCAAAAATGGAATCAGGGAAATGGGGTACTGAGGCTCCATGACAGGACTGGGATGGTTTAGTGTGGAGAACCACTGAGGGGGGCCCAGCAATGCAGGCAGGGAGATGCTGGTCAAGGGCCATCTTGGGTTATGGGGACAAAATTGGAAATGTCCAACTTCCCACTTCCGTGTATGCTACAGCAAGAGGCAGCACCACCAAGGAACTCTAAGGGCTCTGCTAGAATAAGTCAGCATTTAATTTCTTTGAGTTAGAAAGTGACAACCAGGTATACTTTTGATAACAGGAAGCTACATGGAGGGAGTGTGGGCATGGTACCTGCAATTGTCATGACAGGCAAGTTTCTACCTGTACTGAATGGGCCCAGGTTATCCAAGGCTGAATATTAGGGACTAGGTTAATATTTGGTTTTCATCCCTCCTGCTTGTTAGAAAGCCTCTGTGTGCAGTAATGGCAGAGGCTAAGAAGATGATGCCCATGTTACAAATGAGCAACATAAAAGTAGCATCTTCTTGCAAGGGTGGTAAAATTCCCAGAGTTAGTTTAATTCATATTTTTTCATGGCAGATTGTATGCTTTTGTGGGAAAATTAAAAGTATGCTGACATCTACTCTGTTAAAATACCATGAAAGGCAAACAGATGCATTCTGAAGTTATCCGTATTTAAGTATCTTATTTAGCTTACACTATGTAGATTATTACCTGTCCTCACTGCTTCTTGAAGTGTTTCATTATCTTCAGTACTAAATTGCTCATTTATATCCCTGCTGAATAGAAAGGATTTTCTATTCCTCTTCTCTGAAACGTGACCTACAGAAGGACAAAAAACAAAATGTGTTCATCTAAAAATAGCCAATGGCCTGTAATTAGTTCTATTTTTTTAAGATATTGTTTTGGGGGCACCTGGGTGGCTCAGTTGGTTAAGTGGCCGACTTTGGCTCAGGTCATGATCTCACAGTTCGTGGGTTTGAGCCCCGCATCAGGCTCTGTGCTGACAGCTCAGAGCCTGGAGCTTGCTTCAGATTCTGTGTCTCTCTCTGATCCTCCCCTGCTTGTGCTCTGTCTCTCTCTGTCTCTCAAAAATAAATAAACATTAAAAATTTTTTTAATTAAAAAAAAGATTTTAATTTTTTATTTTTCTATGTTTTTAAAGTAGGTTTCACACTCAGCATGGAATGGAGCCCAGCGTGGGGCTTGAACTCATGACCCTGAGATCAAGACCTGAGTTGAGATCAAGAGTCAGACACTTAACCAACTGAGACATTCAGGTGCCCCTAAGATTTGATTTGATTTGATATGATTTGATTTGATTTGATTTGATTTATTTTAGAGAGAGAGAGAGAGAGAGAATGTGAGCAGGGAAGAGGAGCAGAAAGAGAGAGACAATCTTAAGCAGGCTTCATGCTCAGCATGGAGCTCAATGTGGGGCTCAATACCATGACCCTGGGATCATGACGTGAGCCAAAATCAAGAGTTGGACACTCAACTGACTGAGCCACCCAGGCACCCTCCTAAGATTTTATTTTTAAGTAATCTTTATGCTCAACATGGGGCTCAAACTCACAACCCTGATATCAAGACCTTCGTGCTCTACTGACTGAGCCAGCCAGGTTCCCCTGATTAGTTCTATTTTTATGATAAAAACAACTTCCGCTAGAGGCTCAGTCAGTTGAGAGTCTGATTCTTGATTTTGGCTCAGGTCATGATCCCAGGGTTGTGGGATCGAGTTCCACATCAGTCTCTACACTGGGTGTGGAGCCTGCTTGGGATTCTCTCTCTCCCTCTGCCCCTGTCCCAGGCTTGTTCTCTCTCTCTCTCTCAAAAATAAATAAAACTAAATAAATAAAATAACTTCCTCTGGAATCAAAGTGAGGAGTTAGGAAGAATTTTGGAGAAAAGTCCAAACGTATATCAGTGTTTTGTTATTATTTTTTAAATCTGACAAATTCCTGGGTGACCCACCCGTAGACTGAGGCCATGGTTCTCACACATGAGTGTGCATCCAAATCACCAGGAGACCTTAAAAGATCAATCATTCGGTCCCACCCTTGAGTTTCTGAATCAGTAAGTCTGAGGAGGCCTGAGAATGTGAATTTCTCACAGACACACACCCCCCCCCGCCCCACCCAAAGTAACACTGATGCTGCTGGTCAGGGACCACCTTAGAGAACCTCGAGAGAATCTTTCAGTCAGTTGCTGACCCCTCTGACTCAAGTTTCCCACTAGCATAAGATAGAAATAATAAGACCTACCTCATAGACAGCATAATGTTCATGGAAACAGTTTATAAACCACCAAATATCATAAAAATGTTTCTTAAATTGCAAGGGCAAGACAGAAAAATGAACTACACTGAAATATGCATTTATTGGGAGAGGGGCTGAAGAAAAGTTTAGTAGAAACAGGCAACATTGAAAATCAGAAATATTAGCATGCTAACTCTGCCGTTGGCTATCTTTGACTCATTTGCATATGAGACCTTGTCAAAGGGCCTGAGTGAGTTTAGCCTGGAGAGGACTAGGACACTGGGAGAGCTGTCTTTGCCCAACACAAGAATGGCCCTGGAAAGGGGTTAGGAGATGTTCTGAGAGGTTCCAGGAGCAAGGCAGAACCAATGGGTAGGAGCTCCAGAGACACATGGAGACTAACAGTTTAGCACTTAGAAAGTAGGGCTATTAAAAAGGGAATGAGGAAGAGTGAGAAGTAACAAACCCTGTTGTCCCCAGAAGTCTTCAAGGCTGGGGCCTCCCAGGCCCAGATGCCTTTGACCTGAGAGGCATTTTTGACTTGAGATTGGTGAATCTGCCTTAGCCTTGTTCTCAAAGAGGTGGGAATGAGGCAAAATGGTTAACACTGGCAGGGTGTGTGATAACAGCCTATTGAGGTCTTAATTATTTCTGGGGAAAGAGAGAAATTTGTTCCTTATTCAATCTGGCTTAGAAAAGAGAAAAAGTTCCCAACTTAACATGAGTCATAATTACTTGACTTTGGAAATGTTAGGCTGTCAAATCAGAGTCAAGAGATAAACAACCACAGATACACAGAAAACTCTGGACAATATAGAGTTAGTGATTGAATGGATTGAATTCGCCTTTTGCTCTTTCATAAAGGTGTAAAAAAGATAGACTTATCACTTAAACACAAATTTTTACTTTCCTTGTCTCTGTTCCACAAAAACCAAAACCATAATTAAGAACCACTGTCTACACTTATCATCAATATGGGTTGTGATTTTGATCATTTGTTGGATTTTTTTTTTCTGCAGGACAAAATAAGCACAATCACCATGTTTTGTCAAATACAGTCAGTTTCCAAACTTCATTTCAACTGTAGAAAGCCATTAACTATGAGAGAAACAGCAGCCCATTACAGGAGAAAGCAAATCCCCACATCCATGATGCAGACTCAATCCCAGTGCCAATCAGTCACATCCTGGGCCTGGTAAAGTTGTGTTCGATGAGCCCAGAACCAAGAAATTTTGGCTTTGTGTTCAGGGAAAAGTTGAAGTCTTAAATTATAATCTCTCTCTCTCTCTCTCTCTCTCTCTCTCTCTCTCTCTCTCTCTCCCCCCCCCCCCGCCTCCTAGCATTGAAATGAGACTTTGATTGGTTCTATTAATAGCATCTTAGTGTTGCACTGCTAACCAAGAACTAGGTTCCTTTCAGCAGAGCTAACATCCATGGTAGCTTGAACTTGCTGCACACCTGTGCACACTTTTTACCAGACTTTACTTCTCAAAAAAATCATTTCTTCACCCCTCTTCCTACCCAACCCTTTTTACCATTAATTTTTAGGGGGAATGGTCCCTTTTGCTAAGGAAAATTTGTGTGGTCTGGATTTCTTAGTCCAGCAGAATAGCATCAGAGCAGCTCCTGGCCTCTGAAGAGGGGCCTCGTCAGCCTCCTTTTCTGGTGTGATGGGACCTTCACTATGTCTGCAGGGGTTTCTTGGGTCTCTTCTCAATTCACTCTCTCTACTCAAAAACCTTAGTAAGCAGATCTGCCTCTCTTTTGTCGTCCCAAAGCTCCATGCAAATACAACCTGAAGCACTTTTTAAGTACTTTCCATTTTAGTATATTTATAGCTAATAATTACTGATGACACTGACTTCCTATTAGTGGTGAGCACTTGGAGAACACAAATGCCTTTTTCAACTCTCTACTCCTGGCACAGCATCTCTCACTGGGTAGGAGATCAATAACTAGGTCTTGAGTGAGAGAAGGAATCTTGAAGACTCTTGACTACAACTTCATGAGAGACTCTGAGCCAGAACCACCCAGCTAAGCCTGATCTGTCATCCGAGATTGCAGTCATTTGACAACTGACTGGCACCAAAGGGTCTGCTTCCAAGATGGCTCACTCACAGCTGAGTGAGAAGGCCTCACCTCCTCACTGGCAGTGGGCAGGAGGGCTCAGTTTCTCACCACAAGGGCCTCTCCTTAAGTGAGTGGACACTGCTGGAATGTCCTCACAACATGGCAACTGACTTTCCCCAGAGTGAGCAATTCAAGAGATAGCCGGGCAGAAACCACAATGTCTTTTATGACCTAATCTATGAAGTAGCACACCATCATTTCTGTCACGTTCTACTCATTAGAAGCAAGTCATTAAGTCCAGCCTGCCCACACACAAGGGGTGGGGGATTAAGCCCCACCTTTCAAAGGGAAGGCTATCAAAGAATTTGAGGACCTATTTTAAAACCACAGTAAGAAATGAAATTCCAAAGAAGACAGCTGAACAAAGGAAACATTTGCTTATGTCCACATAAACATAAGGACTTTTTAATCAGCTGCCTCCGGTTTTGTGGATGGAGAGAAGTGACATCCTTACAAAGACATCTACACTCTGCAGGAAGCCTGGACTCAGGTTATGACCCACACCATTAAGCAGAGACCCCTGAATGATTGAACCATATGAAATTGGTTGAGGTTGAACCATACGAAATTGGAGATATTTGACCATTTTTAAAAATATTTTTTAAAGTTTATTTTATTTTGAGAGAGAGAGGCAGAGAAAGAGGGAGAGAGAGAATCCCAAGCAGGCTCCATGCTATCAGTGCAGAGCCCAATGTGGGGTTCAAACTCAAACTCACAAACTGTGAGATCATGACCTGAGTCAAAACTAAGAGTCGTGCGCTCAACCAACTGAGCCACCCAGGTATCCCAATATTTAACTATTTTTGATCTACAAAGAAACAGTACATTCAAATTATTCAACCTGACATTATAGTCCCAAGGGAAGTTTTCTAATCTACATGTTTCTTCTAATTGTGAGGCTCCTAGGAACCCAACATCATGGATTATCTAGATGAGTGTAATGATCAATTTATAATGTGATCCTCTGTGTATATATACATTAAAAAAAAAAAAAAAAAGGAGGGGCACGTGGGTGGCTCAGTCAGTTGGGCATCCAACTCTTGGTTTCTGCCCAGGTCAAGATCTCATGGTTTCTAGGTTCAGGTCCTGGATCAGGCTCAGTGCTGACAGTGCAGAGCCTGCTTGGGATTCTCCCTCTCTCCCTCTCTCTCTGCGACCCACCCCCAGTGTGTGCTCTCTGTCTCTCCAAATAAATAAATAAACTTAAAAAAATAAAAGGAAAGGCCTCCAAACTTAGTGTAGACTGGCCATTATATACCTTGGGGGTCTGGGAAGATACAGGAAAATAAATCCATTTTGTACTTAGAAAGTGGCCAAGCACTGAGTCAAGCTCCTATTAGGGAGAAAAATCACATACTGAAAGAGCCAAAAGTAACTTGAAGAAATGGAAAGACATTCCCATTTCCAACACAGAATGACCTACCATCAGTTTTCCCAATGTGAATATTATATTATAAATTTAATACAATGCTAATAAAAATATCAACAGGCCCTAATGAAGTTACACAAGTTGATACTAAAATTCATGTGCAAAAACAAACATGCAAAAGTCACCAGGAAAACACCGAAAAAACAAAAACTACAAAATAGGGACTAGTCCCATAAGGCATTAAAACATACTATTCCAGCCTCTGTAATGAAAACAGTACAGTACTGTTGTATAGAAGCCAGTAGGCCAGTGGTTAGGATAGAAAGTCCAGGAATAGACCCAGGACATACGGGAATTTAGTATAAGATAAAGAGGGTGTCTCAGATCACTGGAGCAAAAGTGGACTTTTTAATAAATGATGTCATGGGGCGCCTGGGTGGCGCAGTCGGTTAAGCGTCCGACTTCAGCCAGGTCACGATCTCGCGGTCCGTGAGTTCGAGCCCCGCGTCAGGCTCTGGGCTGATGGCTCAGAGCCTGGAGCCTGTTTCCGATTCTGTGTCTCCCTCTCTCTCTGCCCCTCCCCTGTTCATGCTCTGTCTCTCTCTGTCCCAAAAATAAATAAAACGTTGAAAAAAAAAATTTTTTAAAAAATGATGTCATCATTTTTAGTGAAAAAATGACATGATGTGGACTGTATTGATGAAATCATTGTAGCCCATGTGTGGTTCTCAGTATAAAGTCACCCTTTCACTTCTCCCAGTGTAGACCCAGGTACCAAAGAGATGCTCGACTGTATTTAATTTATGATTTCACAAAATAAGATTCAGGAATATTATAAGTATTCATTTTAAGGAAAATTCTGTGGGGGTGCCTGGGTGGCTCAATAGGTTAAGCATCTGACTCTTGATTTCAGCTCAGGTCATGTCTTACAGTCCGTGAGTTCGAGCCCCACATCAGGCTCCACTGGAGCCTGGCTGGGATTCTCTCTCTCCCTCTCTCTCTCTCTCTCTCTGCCCCTCCCTGCAACCCCCCCCCCCCAGTCTCTCAAAATAAATAAACTTAAAAAAAATAAATAAAGAGAATTCTGTGGTAAATTAATCTCCAAAACCCATCTAGGTCATTGGTTCCAAATGCTGCCTGTAGGCAAGTCACTGGTACAATATGCAAAAATGTGCAGAACCCTGGACTCCACTTTTAGAAACTCCTGGTGGATTCCAGAAATAAGGGTTTATAATCTCTTCCCAGGTCTCAACCTCCTCTCCATGGTTGATTCATGGTCAGTGTTGAGAAGCACTGACCTAGTTCATATTCCTATGCCCAGGAAAGACCACATATTTGCCAGCTTGGACAGTGACATAGCCTATTTTTCCTCTTAAATCTTTAAATCTGTCTAGAGAAAAAATGCTTCATTAGATGATAGTTCTTCCTGTCTTGGGAGCTGGTCTGCTCCCACCATAACCAGGTCTGTGAGATGAGCCTTTGCTCATCAGCTGAAGGGGAGCATTTTCCCACACTCCCCATGGCAGGGATGAAGAGAACTCTTCTGGGGTATCACTTCAGGAATGTGCTCAGTCCCTCACCAGTCCCCACATCCAGGGGGAACAAGGGACTTCACTGTTAAGTTTGGGAGGAGGAATCAGGTTCCTACAGTCAGTTCCTTCCTCTCTCTCCCTCTCTCTCACTTTCTCTCTCTGTCTCTCTCAGTCTCTGTCTCTCTCTGGCATCTGTCTGCCTGCAGACAACAAACATTCTGATCTTCTCCTCTATGCTGTGAATGTTACAGAAGTAAACTCTCTCATGGTGGGCTATGGGGAACCATGGGCATCCTAACCCTCACCAGTGATTAGGCACTCATCCTAATTCGAAGTGAAGCACCCATGTTATCCAGCCAAGTTTTCCTGAGAAGATAGTCTGAGCTCCATCTGTAGGATCCTTAGCTCAGTCTCACATTTGGTTCTAAACTCGGGCAAAGGAAGAAGAGGTATTACTTATAACCCAACTCCAATGATATCCATTTGCATTACCATTAGTGGACACTCTATCCATGCTGCCAAGGAGAAATCTTGGTTCAGTAGAATACCCAGCAACACTGGCTCCTTTGATGAAATCCATGGGGGAAAAAAATTGAAGAGAAAAATTTATATAAGCACACATTATGAGCATTTTGGGTCCATATTTTAAGTGTTGAAATGCTAATATAGGATCCAACCACACTGAGAATGTGTATTTGAAAGTTTATATATCAATGCAGACAGGCATCAGCTAGTTGCTGACTGCAGAGGCTGGAGCCCAGGCAGATGTTATGGGAAACAAACCTTGGGAATTAGAATTCACATCTGTATGCAAAATTCCAACACAGTGCTCATTTGTCTGCTGCCCAGGGCACTTTTGTTACTGCTGGTACACAAATGCTGCCTGTAGGTAAGTCTGATATAAAATTCTATCCTTATGACCTATGATCAAATAATTGTCTTAATTCTTAAACTGCTACTTAAAAAATAATAATATAAAGCCGCTTTGCGGAAGAGTGTATTTTTCATTTTCATTATTTCCACCGGTGTGCCTAGGGCAAGTGATTCTTTAGCCTGGGTCTTACCCATTGAATGGTACGCTAATGATTGCACTAGTTCTCCCCAAGGGCTAAGCAAAGTATCAAACCAGATCATGCACGTGGAACTATAAAGTGTGTTCAGTACAAAGTTATTACACTTCTCAGGGCTCCTATGGTCAGGAATAGTAACCGCCACTTGTAATTCCAGTTCCTGTCCTTTGAACAGTCTCCAGAAAGGAAGAACCTCCTTGACACATGAATTTCAAGGATCCCCTCCCCACAAAACAGAATAGACACATTTTAGACCATAGACTTGAAGGTGATAGAGAGGTTTTCAGACAATCTTTCCTTCATATCTCAATTTGTCTATGCCACACAGGTAGCCATTTTGACAAATACTAAAATGAGAGTGCTATATATATAATTCAATACATAGGCCTATAGAAATACGTGCACTTATAATTCTAGAGACATATACTTGCCTTCTCTCTTGTCTCTCTCTGTAACTGATTTGCCTGCTGTTCTTGTTTCCTCATATGGAACATTGGAAAACACTTGCTGTAGAATTTCATCTCAAGTGAAGTACAAAAGGCATGTTAATATCAGCAGTGGAGGATTGACATATTTTTCTCTGTAAATACCTAAAGCAGTCTAGAGATACAGTTAATAAATGCTATACTCAATGGAAATTTTGAAATTATACTCTATACCTAGTCTTGGGAAGGGAAATCCCAACCCCTAAAATCATTGCTGAAAAACTGTGATTGCCTTAGATGTCTTGAGCAGTAAATATTTCCCACTAAAAGATACGCAGCTAGAAACTTTGCCCCAAATCTCATGATATTTAGCACCACTATTTTCCTTCTTGCTCCTGTTGTCATTCTGACCCACCCCTGAGACTTCCCCAAGAGGACCCATAGATTTGTATATGGTGAAGTCTGCGGGGGCAAAAATAAAGCAGAACAGGTTTCTAAAAGTCAGAAAGCTCTTTATAAGCTGTTCCTAATTTCTCATGGTTATATATTTAAAAATACATGAATCTTTCTCTCCTTTTTAAAGTTTTCAGGCTTCTACTTTTCCCTTCTACTTTTGTTACTCTGTCTAGGTTTATTTTGCAAAGCCATGGAAAGAATCCTCACAAATTTCATTCATTTTGTATATATTCTGAGTCCTTTATCAAGGGCATTGGTACATTGGTGGTTGGTCTGCTCACCTGATGGCATACGTGCTTAAGAACCCCAAAAATTAACATCAAATTTACTTATTCAAAATGAGTTCTTGTCACCAGTCCCTTTCTTTTTTTTTCCACACTATGATCTCATTTATTTAAAAATAATTTCTTTTAACACAATCAACACTACCTAATTTCTATAGGTACATAGACATGCTTGTAAATGCACAATTAAAGAACTAAAAAGGTTATCTTTAAGGAGGTAGGGAACAAAGAAATATCAAATAGAACTTCAGCCTTAAATTCAATGTTTCAGTTTCATATATAAAGAGACTTGTGTAAATACTAAACTTTTTAATTCACCAGAACCAATGCTTCCCAATCAAGGTAAGAAAAGTATACTATAGAGAAAGATTCCAATTTCTGTAAAAGCAGTAAAAACAAAAACCTCTGCATGTGCATTTATGTTTTTACAGGCATGGAGAGAGAGGAGGAATGCACACCTGGATGACAGAAAGGGTGTAGCAAGAAGACTATTAAATTTTTCTTTACTCATTTTTGTTCTGATTCACTAGGTCAGCTAAGCACATTACCTTTTTAAATTTTTTTTTAATGTTTATTTTTGAGACAACATGAGAGACAGAGTGCAAGCGGCAGAGGGGCAGACAGAGGGAGACACAGAATCAGAAGCGGGCTCCAGGCTCTGAGCTGTCAGCACAGAGCCCAACGCGGGGCTTGGACTCATGAGCTGTGAGATCGTGACCTGAGCTGAAGTCAGAAGCTTAACCGACTGAGCCACTCAGCCACCCCTAGCACATTACCCTTTTATTTATTTTTTATTTTTTATTTTTTGTTAAATACATTTATTTATAAGCCAAACACAACAACACCCAATTGCTTCTATTTTTCCTCCCTAACAGGACTTTATTTACAATACAGAAAACAAATAGCATTAGCACATGTACAAACTACAATGAGCAGTTCACTGGCACTTCTAAAATAGAAAGAACATTCTTTATATGCAGGATATTCTCTAGAGCCAAGTAAAGTTTGAAGAGGGCGCAAGGGACAGAAAGCAGATACGTTAGGTGATCTCTGAAGTAGCAAGGAGTTCTGACTTCTGACCAAGCCATAATAAAAATGATTAGCTTGCATTATAGTGTTTCTAATAACTGGACCACTATTATCAGGTCTTTCCAAAAAGAATGCAAGTTTCAATGCAATGTTTTTGTTTTTACTTTTATCAAAATTACTGAATGTTTACACTTGAAAAATATTATTAAAATGCACTGGTTGGCTTACTTATCTACATTATTTATACCTCATTTAGACAGTTGTTGAATTTGCTTTTATTACACTGTCTAGATGTAAACAAGGTAAGGGGGGAAAGGCTGGTTTCAATAAAACCGGTTAGAATAGTGCAAGAACTAGATAGTCTATATAAAAATGATTGAGAATTCTTTGCATGTGATAAGGCTACAGAACCCTCTAAATTGTATAATTCACCCTAATCCAAAAGACAAGTCCAGAATTTAGAACTGCTTATTTTTTCTAGGCCCAATAATAGCACATGTGGAAAAAAATTTGATTATATTATAACTGGGCCTGTAAGTTAGCTGGGTAATTGGCTACATTTAGAAGCTGGCTTCTTGAGGAAGCATAAGTCATGGCCACCAAAGAAATACGTATTGAATGTGAGGAATTTACTATGGCATTTCTTGATACTAATGAATGATTTAAATGAAGTGGTTGAAAGTGATGGTCCGGCCAGTAAAAGCACATTACCTTTTTAAAAAGGAAGTGAATATTTAAAATGAGATGTTATTAACTTAGAATAGTGTCCATTTTAGATAGTACAGAGAAGGTGAACAATCTGCACTCACCTTGTCTCCTATCCAGCAGAGGTATTCAGCCTCTGCCTACATGTCACTAGCCCCTTCCTTAAGGGATGTGTTGACCTATAAATTCCTGGATTGTTGCTCTGAGAACCTGAAAAGTTTATTGCTGTCCCAGCAATGCCAAAGCCAACACTGGCATGGTGCTGGGCAGGTCAGTAGGCCTTTTGAGGGATGATGGGATCCTCCCAAACCCCAAACCAGACACCCATCTTCACATACACTGACTCCCCTTCCACACATGTGGAGCAGGATTCAGAGACATGGTGCTCCTTCAAGGAGGAGATGTCCTCTGATTGCCAGGTGAGAATTCCTGAAAATACATGAGGGGGCTGCAACAGCTATCTGCATCCATTCATTCAGTCATGTTAACCTACCCATCATTCAATCAGCCAGGCACCCAGTACAGATTTACTGAAGCCTCTTTAATAGCAGGTGTGGAGGAAAGACAAACCCAGAATTCCTGACATGGAACAACTCCTGGAAAAAAAGGTCCATGTTCCCTGTAAAGAGATGTCCCCCTTCCAAGCAGGATTGGCAGGCATAACTTTGTGATCAGAACATCCAACAGATCCTAACCTGGAGGGAAGCATCAATGCTCACACCTCTCAGAGCTCTTTCTCAGACCAGATGTAACCCTCACTATCTACTCCTGATGCACACACACTACCAGAGAGGAGAGATTTCTTTGGAATCTGGATGGCTTCCTTCAGCAGACAGCTATGGTTTCAAACATTTTCCCTCAGTCTCGGCTCTCTGCTAAAGAAGACTTCCCTGAGCCTTATTTTGTTATTGTTTTTAGATTTTAAAAAATTTAAGGTGAATATACACACACACACACACACACACACACACACACACACACATATATACGTGTATGTATATATATATATATGTATGTATATATATGTAATTTCCATTTTAAGCATTTTAAGTGTACAATTCAGGAGCATTAAGGACATTCACAATGTTGTGCAAACATTGCCACTATTTATTTCCAGAAATTTTCCACATTCTCAAACAGAAACTCTCTACCTGTTAAGCAATAACTCTCCATTCTCCCATCCCCCTGGCCCCTGGTAACTTCTATTATACTTTCTGTCTCTATTAATTTACCTACTTTAGATACATCACACAGGTGGAATCATACAATATTGGTGCTTTTGTGCCTGGCTGATTTCATTTAGTATAATGTCTTCAAGGTTCACCCATGTGTTAGCAAGTAACTGAATTTCACTCGTTTTTATGAGCAAATAATACTCAATTATAAGTCCATACCACATATTGTGTATCCATTCATCTGTGATGGACACTTGGATTGTCTCCATACTCTGTCTATTGTGAATAATCCTGCTATGAACATTGGTGTACAAACATTTGTTTGAGCTCCTGTTTTCTTTTTTTTAATGTATTTATTTATTTGTTTGTTTAATTTACATCAAAGTTAGTTAGCTTATAGTGCAACAATGATTTCAGGAGTAGATTCCTTAGTGCCCCTTACCCATTTAGCCCATCCCCTCTCCCACAACCCCTCCAGCAACCCTCGGTTTGTTCTCCATACTTAAGAGTCTCTTATGTATTGTCCCCCTCCCTGTTTTTATATTATTTTTGCTTCCCTTCCCTTATGTTCATCTGTTTTGTATCTTAAATTCCTCATATGAGGAATGATATTTCTCTTTCTCTGACTAATTTTGCTTAGCATAATACCCTCTAGTTCCATCCACATAGTTGCAAATGGCAAGATTTCATTCTTTTTGATTGCCAAGTAATACTCCATCGTATGTATATATATGTGTGTGTATATATATATATGTGTGTGTGTATGTTTGTATATATATGTATATGTGTATATACATATACATATATATATACACACACATACATACATACATACATACATACATACATACCACATCTTCTTTATCCATTCATCCGCTGATGGACATTTGGGCTCTTTCCATACTTTGGCTATTGTTGATAGTGCTGCTATAAACATTGGAGTGCATGTGCCCCTTCAAAACAGCATCCCTGTATCCCTTGGATAAATACTTAGTAGTGCAATTGCTGGGCTGTAGTGCAGTTCTATTTTTAATTTTTTGAGGAACCTCCATCCTGTTTTCCAGAGTGGCTGCATCAGTTTGCATTCCCACCAGCAGTGCAAAAGAGATCCTCTTTGTCCGCATCCTTGCCAGCACCTGTTGTTGCCTGAGTTGTTAATGTTAGCCATTCTGACAGGTGTGAGGTGGTATCTCATTGTGGTTTTGATTTGTATTTCCCTGATGATGAGGGATGTTGAGTATTTTTTCATGTGTCAGTTGGCCATCTGGCTGTCTTCTTTGGAGGAGTGTCTATTCATGTCTTTTGCCCATTTCTTCACTGGATTATTTGTGTTTTGGGTGTTGAGTTTGATAAGTTGTTTATAGATTTTGGATATTAACCCTTTATCTGATATGTTGTTTGCAAATATCTTCTCCCATTCCATCGGTTGCTTTTTAGTTTTGCTGACTGTTTCCTTCGCTGTGAAGAGGCTTTTTATTTTGATGAGGTCCCAATAGTTCATTTTTTATTTTGTTTCCCTTGCCTCCAGAGATGTGTTGAGTAAGAAGTTGTTGCAGCCAAGATCAAAGAGGTTTTTGCCTGCTTTCTCCTCGAGGATTTTGATGGCTTCCTGTCTTACATTTAGGTCTTTCATCCATTTTGAGTTTATTTTGTTTTTATTTATTTTTGAGAAAGAGAGAGAGACAGAGCATGAGTCAGGGAGGGGCAGAGAGAGAGGAAGACACAGAATCCAAAGCAGCCTCCAGACTCTGAGCTGTCAGTAAAGAGTCCCATATGGGGCCTGAACCCACAATCCATGAGATCGTGACCTAAGCCAAAGTTGAATGCTCAACTGACTGAGCCACCCACGTGCTTCTGAGCTCCTGTTTTCAATTCTAGTAGATATATATCTAGAAATGGAATTTCTAGATTATACCATAATGCTATGTTTAATATTTGGAAGAACCACCAAACCGTTTTCCACAGAGACTTCATCTTAACATTTTCACCAGCAATGCACAAGGGTTCTAATTTCCTACATCCTTCTCAGCACTTATTTCCCTTTCTCTAAAAAAATACACATTCTTTGGGCACCTGGGTAGCTCAGTCAGTTAAGCATCGGACTCTTGATTTCGGCTCAAGTCATGGTCTCAGGGTTCGTGAGTTTGAGCCCCACATCAGGCTCTGCGCTGAAAGGGTGGAGCCTGCTTGGATTCCGTCTCTCTGCCCCTCCCTGCCTCTCTCTCTCAAAATAAACAAATAAACTTAAAAATTTTTTAAGTAAATAAATAATACACATTCTAACAGGTGCAATGTTATCTTATTGTGGTTTTGATTTGCATTTCCCTAATGACTAGTAAATTGACTAACTTTTCATATTCTTATTCCATTTTGTATATCTTCTTTGGAAAACATCTATTCAATCCCTTTGCTCATTTTTAAATTGGACCATTTATTTGGTTGGGTTTTTTTTGTTGTTGCTTTTGAGCTATAGGAGCTCTCTCTATATACTCTAGATCTTAATCCTTTATCAGATATATGATTTGCAAATATTTAGTTCTATTCTGTGGGTTTTCTTTTCACTATCTTGATAGTACTCCTTGCTGCACAAAGTTTTTAATTTTGGTGAAGTCCAATTTATCTATTTTTTCTTTTGTTGCCTGTGATTTTGTTGTCAAAATTAATGCATCTTTGCCTAATCCAAGGTCATGAAGATTTTCTCCTACATTTTCTTCCAGAAGCTTTAGCTTTAGCTCATAAATTTAGATCTTTCACCCAGTTTAGTTTTAATTTTTGTATATAGTGTAAAGACCCAGCTTCATTTTTTTGCATGTGAATACCCAATTTTCCCAGGACAATTTATTAAAGAGACTTCTCTTTCCCCTTGAACTGTCTTCACACCCTTGTTGAAAATCAACTGACCATGGATGTATGCATTCATTTCTGGACTCTATTCTGTTCCATTGATCTATATATATAGATAGCCTTACACCAGTGCCATACTCTCTTAATCACTGTAGCTTTGTAGTAAGCTTTGAAATGAGGAAGTGTGATTCTTCCAAATTTGTTCTTTGGTTTCAAGATTATTTTGACTACTTTGGGCCTACTGAGATTCTATAGGAATTTCACAATAAGTTTTTCTATTTTTGCAAAAAAAATGCATTTAGAATTTTGATAGGGATTGCATTGAATCTGTAGATCACTTTGGGGACTATTGTCATCTTTATAATAGTAAGTCTTTAAATCCAGGAAAATCTGATATCTTTCCATTTATTTAGGTCTTCTTTAATTTCTTCCAGCACTGTTTTGTACCCGTCTGTGTACAAGTCACTTGCATCCTTCACTAAATGTATTCCTAAGTATTTTAATATTTTTGATGTCATTGTAAATAGAATTGTCTTCTTTATTTTCTTTGGACTATTCATATCAGAGTATAGAAATACAAATGATTTTTCTGTGTTGTTTTTATACCCTGCAAACTTTCATATGTAGCTACAGAGTAAAATACCAAGCAAAATAAGTCAGTCAGAGAAAAACAAATACCATATGATTTCACTCATATGTGAAATTTAAGAAATAAAACAAACAAGAGAAGGGAGGGGGGAGAGAGAAAGAGAGAGAGGCAAACCAAGAAACAGACTTAACTATAGAGAACTGATGATTATGTGAATTAATTTTTTAGCTCTAACAATTTTTTGTGAACTTTTTTTTGTGATCCATTTTAGATCTTTTGTTTCATTTTCTTGTCTAATTTCTCTGCTAGTACTTACAGTCTATGTGGGAAGAATTGGCAAAAATGTCTTATGCCTAATATTAGAGGAAAAACTTATATTCTTTCATCATTGAGTATCATGTGTATTTTTCATATATGGCCTTTATCACATAGAGGAAGTGCCTTTGTATTCCTAGTTTATTGAGTGTTTTTATCACAAAAGGATGTTAAATTTTAAAATAAGTTTTACTTTTAGTTGTAAAAAACACATAACAAAAATTACCATCCTAATAATTTTTTAAAATATTTTATTTTTACGTAATCTCTTCACCCAATGTGGGGCTCAAACCCACAATCCCAAGATCAAGAGTCGCATGTTCCACTGACTGAGTCAGGCACCCCATTCATCTTAACCATTTTTAAGCATACAGTACAGTAGTGTTGTTTATTCAGTGTTGTATAAGAGATATCTAGAACTTTCTCATCATGCAAAACTGAAATACTATACTCATTAAACAACAACTCCCTATTTCCTCTCCCCCTACCCCAGCCCCAGCCCCTGGAAACTACCACTCTACTTTGTTTCTCTGAAGTTGACTTTAGATACCGCTTATAAGTAGAATCACACAGTATTTGTTTTTCTGTGACTGGCTTATTTCATTTGGCATAATACCCTCAAGGGTGACGGAATTTCCTTCCTTTTTAAGGCTAAATAATATTCCATTGTGTGTATATCCCACATTTCATTAGTCTATTCATCCATGGACACTAGCGTTGCTTCTGCCTCTTGGCTATTGTGAATAATGCTGCTATGAGCATGGTAAATAGCTCTTTGAGACTTCCAATTCTTTGGGATATATAACCAAATATGAGATGCTGGGTCACATGGTACTTCTATTTTTAATTGTTTGAGGAACAGCCATACTGTTCTCTTACATTCCCAAAAAGAAAATTGGATTTTCTAGCCAATATGCTAATCTCTGCCCTTTAATAAGAGTTTAATCCATTTATATTTAATGTGATTACAGATAAAGAATTAACCTCTTCTATTTAGCTATTTGTTTTTTGTGTCCTATAATTTTTCCCCTCAATTCCTGCTTTCTTTTGGGAGTTAGTTGATTTTTTTGTGATGTTATATTTCAATTGCCTTCTTCATTCCTTTCTGTATATTTTTTAGTTCTTTTCCTTGTGGTTACTTTGGGAATTACAACTAATATTTTATTTTATTTCATTTCATTTCATTTCATTTCATTTCATTTCATTTCATTTCATGTTTATTTTTGAGAGGGGGGCAGAGAGAGAGACAGAATGTGAAGCAGGCTTCAGGCTCTGAGCTGTCAGCACAGAACCCGAGGTGGGGCTCAAACTTACAAATCATGAGATCATGATCTGAGCCAAAGTCGAACACTTCACTGATTGAGCTACCCAGGCACCCCTACAACTAACATTTTAAACTTATAACAACCTAGTGTGATAATACCAACTTGATTTCAATAGTATGTAAAACCTCTGCTCATATAAATCTGCACCCTCACCTATATTGTCACAAATTACATCTTTACCCATTGTATGTCCATTAACATAAATCTACAATTACTGTTTTATGCATTGCCTTTTGAATCATATTGCAAAAAGGAATGAAGTTACAAACCAAAATTATAATAATATTGGTTTTTATATTTACCTATGTAGCCACCTTTACCAGTGTTCATTATATTCTTAAACTTTTGACTGTCTAGTGTCCTTTCATTTCAGCCTGAAGTACTCTCTTTAGCATTTCTTACAGGCAGATCTCTTAGCTTTTGTTTATCTGGACATATCTTTTATGCTCAAAGAATAGTTTTGTCAAATATAAAATTATCAATTGACAGTACTTTTATTTCAGGACTTTAAATATGTCATATCATTTCGTCTGGCCTCCATGATTTTTGAGAAGAAATCAGCCATTAATCTTATTGAGAATCCCTTGTAAATGATGAGTAGCTTTCCCCTTGCTGTTTTCAAGACTGTCTACTTGTCTTTGGGTTTCAACAATTTGACTATAATGTGTTTCAGTGTGAATCTGTTGCACTTATGCCTGGAGTTTCTAGAGCTTCTTGGACATATATAATCATCTGACTTGGGAAGTTTTGGGCCATTATTTCCTGAAATATATTCTCTTTCCCCCTGCCACCAACTCTTCACCTCCTGGGATTTCTGTAATATATATGTTGATACACTTGATGCTGTCTCACAGATGTCTCATCCTCTGCTCATTGTTTTTTTTTTTCTTTTTTTCTTTCTGCTCCTCAGACTGAATAATTTCAATTGTCCAAGTTCAAATTTACTTATATTTACTTCTGCCTACTCAAATCTGCTCTCAAATCCCTCTAATGAGTTTTTCATTTTAGCTACTGTACTTTTCAACTCTAGAATTTTTTTGGTTCCTTTTTATAATTTGTTTCTTTGTTAATATTCTCATTTTTTTCAAACATTGTTTTCCTGACTTCCTTAAGTTCTTTATCTCTCATTTCCTTAACTCATTAAAGGCAGTTAACATATTGAAGACAGGCTCCTATTGCCCATTCTGGCACCAGCAAGCTACACTGAGAATGCAGGCTGCCTACTACTTGGCTATCTGCTATGGGGCGGGGGATGGAACGTGGCAGGATCTACATGAAACACTAAAACTCACCAAAATTTACCAGTCTCTTCAAGCATTCCTCTGGGCAATGCAACCGTTCAACTAGAATCCAAGGTTCCAAAATAGTTGCTTAAGATACTTCTTGGCAGTTCAATTGTAGCACTGATGAAGAGACATATTTCTGGAGCTTCTTACCCCACCATCTTCCTTCCAGGCCTTGGTTTTCTCAAATGTTACTTGCGATACTTAGATCAATGAGTCCCAAATAGAATCACCTGGAAAGCTTTAAAACTACTGGTGCAAATATCTCATCCTATGCTGAAGAATCTGATCAGGCATCTTCTCAACAACCTCCCCAGGGGATTCTCATGCTCAAGTAGGGCTGAAGACCTGGGGAAAAGGTTTATCTCAGCCTCAGGACCTCGCCATCTCTACTGCTATAGAAATCTCCTGGGCACCTTGTCAGGCAGATGTGATACAGCTGGTCTGAGGTGGGGTCTGACTCAGCACTTGCAATAACTCCCACATGGAGGCTCCACTGCTGCTAAAGGGACCCCCCCTTTGAGGGGCACAATCCTTTCCAACTGTTTATCTTCTATGCTTTGCTTAATTTCCTGGGACTCTGACACTTCAAAGAACTGGTTCCAGCTTCAAGGCAAGCACGTTCCCTCCCACCAAAGCATCAGGTTATCTGAGAGACAACTGTGGACAAAGGGGAGATTCTTCAAAGACAGCCTGATGACTTCACACGAGGAGATTACTTACCAAATAGTTTAGCCAAATGCTCTTCTTGATTTAAACTTGATACAAATTCAGTATTTTTCAAGCTCTCTTTTTGAGGATAACCTATGGGAAAATAAACCTTAGCTGTGTGAATCATTCATTGGATCTACATGAAACTTTTTTTTAAGTTTATGTATTTATTTTGAGAGACAGAGCACAAGCGGAGGTAGAGGGGGAAGGCAGAGAGACAGAAGGAGAGAAATAATCCCCAGCAGGCTCCATGCTGTCAACACAGAGCCCAACACAGGGCACAATCCCATGAACTGTGAGATCATGACCTGAGCCAAAATCAAGAGTCAGACACTTAACCAACTGAGCCACCCAGGTGCTCCAACATGAAATCTTTTTAAATCGATACTTCTTTGCATGGTATTTTAAGGGGAGCATCATGCACTTTACCTACTTTAGGAGAAAAAGCATCAGTTTTGGGTTCTAGTCCACCTTTTGAGTGTCTTGTGACCTTGGGCAGTAAAGTTCTGTGGAATTTGGTTTTCTCATCTGAGACTGGTGGAAAAGGAGCCAGCCACAAGAGGCCTGTGAGGATTGGGTAAGATGAAATTTGCTTATGTCATCTGTAGACTGAAAAGTATTCTCCCTTTATGATGTCCCAGTGTTATTATCTACTATGAAGTGCAATAAATGGCACTGGGTCCAAGCCTGGCTATGCTCAATGCTCAGTTTTGCCAGGGCAGGGGGCAGGGTGGGGAGAGGGCAGAGAGGAGCAATGACAGATGGACACTTATCTCAGTGTCTTCTCAACAAAAACTTTCCCCTCCATAGGAAATGATGTCAACAAGCAATGACTTTGACCATCTTGGAAATGGGATGCCTTCTTGTTTTGGAAAACAGGGAACAATACTACTGCATACTCAGCCCTAATCCACATTAGGGTCTATGTTTGGAGGGGGCTCAGAGGGCCTGAGGCCACCTCTACCTGACCTATTGGATAAGCACCAGGAATTCCTAATGTTGTCACTGATGAATAAAAAATGAAGGTATAAATGGAAAAGCACTGAGTCAACAATGACTACTTTGATTCAATAAGTGAATAATGTGCAGTTCTCTGGTGATGAAACATTGGTGAATTCAACGCACTTTGTTAAAAATGTGTTCCTCATATTGTGTCAGCCAAGGGAGCATTATGCACATATGCCCCAAATAACATTATGCACCCTGCCCCATCATGACTACACAGTAAAATATTCACTTTAATCTGTGGTTTGTGAAATGCATGGGGAGGACTGTTAGCTCTAAAAATGGTTTGCTAATAGTTTCATAATTTCAACGTGGCATACATGCCTGGCTTATCCTGATAAATAATTATCCAATTTAAATTTTTTTCCTAATGCACACAGTGCCACATTAAAGAGTTTCTCTGTCACCTGTGTGATTTAGGTTAATGTACATGTTTTTCCCATGTGACCAGCTTCTTCATCTCAGCTTTGGCATTTGAGCATCAGTCCAAAGGGAGAAAGGGGCTCTGTCTTTTTGTGCAAATATTTTCCAGAGGCTAGGGTGTAGGGTGGGGAGATCTGGGGAGGGATGTGAGAAGGCTTTACTATCCCAAATCAATGACCAGGGCACTCGTGAACATTGAACTATAAAGTGCTGTTGAATAGAAAGCCATTACACTACTCACAGCAAGTGTTACCAGGAAAAGTGAACACCACTTGTAAATCTGGTTCTCATCCTCTGAACAGCCTGCAGAGTGAGAGAACCTCCCTGACACATGAACTTCAGAGATCACCCCCAAAATAGAGTGATATTTGTACTTTAGACCACAGACTTCCATAGTTGGCAGAAGGTCATAGAGAGTATTGGACAATGTTTTCTTCCACATCTCAGTTTGGTTTTGCCCCTACATACCTTGGTTAAGAATGTTAAAATGATAGGGTAGTACAAATAATACAACACATAGGTTTTATAAGTATGTATACTTATAATTTTAAAGGCATATACTTGCTTTCCTTAACTTCTCTCTTTGTAATTGACTTGCCTGCTGTTCTTGTATCATCAAATGGAACTTTGGAAAACACTTGCAGTTGAATTTCATCTCAAGTGAAGCAAAGAAAGGCATGTTAATACCAGCAGTCCAGGAAAAGTACCTAAAGTAGTCTATGAAATCAGTGAATAAAGGATACAAATGCAACAGACACATAATGTTATACTCTAAAATGCCTTGTCTTAAGAAGGAGAATTTAATCTACCTAAATCATTTCTGAAAAATTGAGATTTCACTAGATATTCCAGAAGGAAACATTACTTACTGTGGATATGAGACTAGAAATTTTGCCCCAAATCTCATGATATTTAATGTCACGGTTTTTCTTTTTGCTCCTGTTGTCCTTCTCCCCACCTCTGAAACTGCCCCCAAGCAGTCCCTCTGTACGAACAAACCTCTTTCTTATTTCTACAAGATCCGCATTATTTTCTTCCAGTAAGACCTACTACCACTTGTAGGAAGCTTCTCATAGTGAAGATCCTGTTTTGTGGCAGACACATCTAGACCCACATTCTGATTTTGTTGTTTGCCAACAGGTGATCTTGGGCAAATAACTCCATTTCTTTGATCTTCATTTCCCTCACTGGTAGGATAAAGATATGATTGTTTGACTCATAGAGGTTTTGTGAAAATTGAATAAAACAACATATGTGAAAACACTTAATAGTGTCAGTGTGAGGATCATCCTAAAGGCTAAATATCTGGAAACTGCTAATCATCATCTTATTTGTAACAATAACCCCTGATCCACTAGTAAATATTGCTTGTTTTCTGCTCATTGGAATCAAGCACAAGTGGAGTAATATGTGGAGAAGGAAGAAAAAAGACATTAAATACAAAGGAAACAAAGATGCCATTAACATATGACAGGAAAAAGGATATCTGTCACAGATTCTGTAGCATTCCATCACCAGCCAATTTTGCCTCCATTGGGCCTAGTAGTGATTAGAACTCAGGGACCAGCCCTTGGAAAGACACTTCCTTTCCAGCCTCCCTGGCAGCCAGGGGAGGGCTATGGGACACACAAAAGTCCTCTGGAGACTCCTGGAACCCTGGAAGAATCTTACTAGAGAGAAGAAAACGTAATGCTGGGGCTGTACTTCCACATCCCTTTTATCTCCTACCTTGAAAGCAGATATGATGTCTGGAGCTGCAGAAGCCATCTTATATACAAGAGACACAAGCACTAGTCAAGGCCCTGACCAAAGTCACTGAGCGTGGCACCAGCTTGCTTCCCTCAGACTGTTTGGAACAGAAGGAAAATAAACTCCTCCTCCTTGTTTAAGCCACTAAATTCAGATACTTCAGTTATTGCAGCCAAGTTTAAGGCAACACCTGAATGCGTCTCACTGAGATGATCCTGGCCACTCAGATTTGATGACCCATTATTATATGGAAGAACCAAGCATAAGTTCCTAAAATTCATAATGCCTGTGTACACTGGGACAAAGTGGAAGACTATGGATCATTTGTACAACTTTTTACCAAACCCTAGCTCTACTCAGAAACCACACAAGGTGCTGGAGCTTCAAAGAGGATGGAGAGAGTGGCATCACAAAAATGGTGACATAGGAGATCATGGTCTCCATCCTCTGACACAGATTAATAATTATACAGCTATCTATGAACAAAAACAGCCATGAGAGAGTTCCACCTCAGAAACTTTAGCAACACATGGAACAACAACAACAAAAAAAACCCTAAGATAGTCGCATAAAAAGAGAAGGAAGACTGGGGTGCTTGGGTGGCTCAGTCAATTAAGGATCTGACTCTTGATTTCAGCTTAAGTTATGATCTCATGGTCATGATCTCATGGTCTTGAGATCAAGACCCATGTCTGGCTTCATACTGGGCATGGAGCCTACTTAAGATTCTCTCTCTCCCTCTGCCTCTCCCCTGCTCGTGAGAGAAGGAAGACAGCTTCATTTTGTCTGCATCATCCCACATCCTAAGCTGGCAGAGCTCAACATCAAGAGGGAACTTCCCAGCTAGAAAGATTTCCCCATGCCAGGAAAGGAAGAGCACAGTGAGCAATCAGCTTTTCCCAATCTCAACAACGGACAGATCAACTAGACAGAAAAAGCAACAAGGAAATGTTGGACTTGAACCATATTTTAGACCAAATGTACCTAACATACATATACAGAGCATTCCATCCAACAGCAGCAGAAAACACATTCTCCTGTGGCATCTGGGTGGCTCAGTCGGTTAAGCGTCTAACTTCAGCTCAGGTCATGATCTCATGGTTCGTGAATTTGAGCCCCGCATCAGGCTCTCTGCTGTCAGCACAGAACCCACTTCAGATCCTGTGTCACATTCTCTCTCTGCCTCTCCCCCACTGGTCTTCTCCCTCTCTCTCTCTCTCTCAAAAATAAACATTTAAACAAACAAACAAACAAACAAACAAAAACCCCACATTCTTCCCAAGTACACACAGAACATTCTCCAGGATAGATCATATATTAGATCACAAAACAAGTCTTAGCAAATTTAAGAAGATTGAAACCATACCAATGATTTCACACTGACCACAAAGGTATAAAACTAAAAAACAATACCAGGAGGAAAGCTGGAAAATTCACAAATATGTGGAAATTAAACAACACAGTCCTGGGGGCACCTGGGGGCCTCAGTTGGTTAAACATCTGATGTTGGCTCAGGTCATGATCCCATGGTTCGTGCGTTTGAGCACTGCATCAGGCTCTGTACTGACAGCTCAGAGACTGGAGCCTGCTTCAGATTCTGTGTCTCCCTCTCTCTCTCTGCCTCTCCCCTGCTCATTCTCTCTGTCTCCTTCTCTCTCTCTATCTCTCTCAAAAATAAATAAGCATTAAACACACACACACACACACACACACACACACACACACACACAGTGCTAAACAACCAATGGGTCAAAGAAGAAATCAAAAGGGAAGTTTAAAAAATCTTGAAACAAACAAAAATGGAAACACAACTTACCAAAACTTATGGAATGCTATAAAAACAGTTCTAAGAGGGTAGTTTATAGCAATAAATGCCCACATTAAGAAAAAAATAAAGATTTGAAATAAACAACCTGACTTCATATCTCAAGGAACTAGAAAATGAAGAACAAGCTAAGTCCAAAGTTTGAAGAAGGAAAGAAATAACAAAGATCAGAGGAAAAATAAATGAACCAGATACAAGAAAAATAATAGAAAAGATAAACAAAAGTAAGAGTTGGTTTATTAAAAAGATACACAAAATTGGCAAATCTTTAGCTAAACCAAGGAAAACATTGAGAAGAGTCATCTTAAATGAAAGAGGAAACATTACAACTGATACCACAGGATCATAAGACTACTATGAACTATTATACCAAAAAATTGAACAACCTGGAAGAAATGGATAAATTCCTAGAAACAAACAACGTACCAAGACTGAATCATGAAGAAATAGGAAATCTTAACAGACCAATAATGAGTAAGGAGATTGAATCAATAATCAAAATCTCCCCAGCAAAGAAAAAACCCAGGACCAGATGGCTTAACAGGTTAATTCTACCAAACATTTAAAGAATAATTGGGGCGCCTGGGTGGCGCAGTCGGTTAAGCGTCCGACTTCAGCCAGGTCACGATCTTGCGGTCCGTGAGTTCGAGCCCCGCGTCGGGCTCTGGGCTGATGGCTCAGAGCCTGGAGCCTGTTTCCGATTCTGTGTCTCCCTCTCTCTCTGCCCCTCCCCCGTTCATGCTCTGTCTCTCTCTGTCCCAAAAATAAATAAACGTTGAAAAAAAATTTTTTTTAATAAAAAATAAAAATAAAAAAATAAAAGAATAATTAATACCAATCCTCCTCAAAAAACTGAATAAGAGGAAACACTCCCAAACTCACTTTACAAGACTAGCAAAGTCAAATAATGCATAAAAAGCCAGATAAGAAAACTACAGACCAGTATCTCTGATGAATACAAATCCAAACTTCTCAACAAAATATTAGCAAACAATTCAAATGCACATTAAAAGGATCATACACCATAATCAAATGGAATTTATCCGTCAAATTCAAGGATGATTCAACATATGTAAATCAATAAATGTGATATACCACATTAATAGAATGAAAGCTGATCATATGGTCACCTCAACAGATGCAGAAAAAAACACTTGACAAAATACAATATGCTTTCATGATAAAAATGCTCAACAAATTGAGTGTAGAAGGAACATACCTTAACATCATAAAGGCCGCATATGACAAGCCCACAGCTAACGCCATATTCAACAGTGAAAGTTGAAAGCTTTTCATCTAAGATCAGGAACAAGAGAAAGGTGCTGACTCTCATCATTCCTATTCAACACAGTACTGGAAGTGTTAGCCAGAGCACTCAGGCAAGAAAAAGAAATAAAAGTCATCTAAATCAGAAAAGAAAGAAGTAGGGGCACCTGGGTGGCTCAGTCAGTTGAGCGTCCAACTTCGGCTCAGGTCAGGATTTCACAGTTCGTGAGTTTGAGCCCCACATAGGGCTCTGTGCCGACCGCTCAGGGCCTGGACCCTGCTTTGGATTCTGTGTCTCCCTCTTTCTCTGCTCCTCCTCTGCTCATACTCTCTCTCTCTCTCAAAAATAAATAAAGATTAAAAAAAATTTAAAAAAAAGAAAAGAAAGAAGTAAAAGTATCTTTGTTTGCAGATGATATAATCTCATACAGAGAAAATCCTAAAGACTCCACCCAAAAACTGTTAGAAATAATCAATGAACTTAGTAAAGTTGCAGGATACAAAATCATAGAAATCAGTTACAATTCTATATACTAACAATGAAGCATCTGAAAAGAAAAAACATCT
Source organism: Prionailurus bengalensis (assembly GCF_016509475.1). Taxonomy (NCBI): domain Eukaryota; kingdom Metazoa; phylum Chordata; class Mammalia; order Carnivora; family Felidae; genus Prionailurus; species Prionailurus bengalensis. The sequence goes on from NC_057354.1 coordinate 62,238,970, forward strand.
GAACATCTGAAACATCTAACATCTAACATCTGAAAAGAAAAAAATCTCAGGGCGCCAGGGTGGTTCAGTTGGTTAATGGTCCGACTTCAGCTCAAGTCATGATCTCATGGCTTCTGAGTTGGAGCCCCATGTTGGGCTCTGTGGTGACAGCTCAGAGCCTGGAGCCTCCTTCAGATTCTGTGTCACCCTCTCTGCCCCTCCCCTGCTCATGCTCTCTCTCTCTCTCTCTCTCAAAAACAAATAAGCATTAAAAAATTTTTTAAATAAATAAATAAAACCTGCTTTAAAAAAAGAAAAGAATCTCATTCACAATAGCATTAAAAACAATGAAATACTTAGAAAAAATTAACCAAAGAAGTGAAAGATCTATACACTTAAAACGACAAGACTTTGGTGAAAAAAAGTTGACAAAGACATAAACAAATGGAAAGATATCCCATGTTCATGGATCAGAAGAATCAATATTGTTATAATGTCCATACTATCCAAAGCCATTTATAGATTTAATGGAATCTCTATCAAAATCCCAATGGCAGGAGGCCTGGGTGCTTCAATCAGTTAAGCGTCTGACTCTTGATTTTGGCTCAGGTCATGATCTCACAGTTTGTGGGATTGGGCCTCATTTGGGCTCTGTGCTAACAGTGTGGAGCCTGCTTGGGATTCTCTCTCTCTGTCTCTGTCTCAGTCTCTGTCTCTCTCTATGCCTCTCCCCGACTTGTTCTCTCAAAAAAAAAAAAAAATCCCAATGGCATTTTTCACAGAAATAGAAAAATCAATTCTAAAATTCATCTGGAACCACAGAACACCCTGAACAGCTAAAGCAATTCTGAGAAAGGAACAATCCTGGAGGCACCATACTTCCTTCTTTCAAACTATACTACAAAGCCTTAGCAATCAAAGAGTATTGTATGGCATAAAAATAGACACATAGATTAAGGGAATAAAACTGATAGCCCCCAAATAAACTTTGCATATATAGTCAACTCATATTTGACAAGAAAGCAAAAAAAAAAAAAAAAAAAAAAAAACCAACTCAATGGGGAAAAGATAGTCTCTTCAATATATGGTGTTGAGAAAACTGAATAGCCACATGCAAAGAATGAAAATTGACCATTATCATACACATCTCACAAAAAAAAAATGACTCAAAATGGATTAAAGACCTAATAACTGAAACCACAAAATCCTAGAAGAAATCATAGGAGAAAATTTCCTTGACAGTGGTCTTGGCAACAATTTTTTGGACATGATATCAAAAGCACAGGGAACAAAAGCAAAACTAAACAAGTGGGACCATATCAAACTACAAAGCTTTTGTACAGCAAAAGAAAATATCAACGAAATGAAAAACAGAATGGAAGTACTTGCAAACCATATATCTGATAAGGGATTAATATCCAAAATACATAAAGACCTCATACAACTCATAGAAGAAAAATAAACAATACAACTTTTAAATGGTCAGAGGAATTAGATGGACATTATTCCAAAGAAGACATAAAAATGGTCAACAGATTCTTGAAATGATGTCAACATCACTTATCATCAGGGAAATGCAAATGAAAGCCACATTCTCACACCTGTGAGATTGGCTATCATCAAAAAGACAAGAAATAACAACTATTCATGTGGATGTGGAGAAAAAGAAACCCTTATGCACTGTTGGTGGGGATGTAAATTGGTACAGGCTCCATGGGAACAGCATGTAAGTTCCTCAAAAAGTTAAAATAGAACTATCATAGGATCCAGCAATCCCACCTCTGGGTATTATCCAAAGGTAATGCAAACAGGATCTTGAGGAAATATCTGCATTCCTATGTTCACTGCAGCATTATTCACAATTGCCAAGATATGGAAACAATCTAAGTGTCTATCAATGAATGAATGGATAAAGAAGAGGTGAGATAGATACAGATATAGATCTATAATGAATATTATTCAGCAATGGGAAATACTGTCTTTTGCAACAACATGAATGGACCATGAGGGCATAATGCTAAGTGAAATAGCCAGACAGAGATACACAAATACTGTGTAACTTCACTTACATATAGAATCTAAAAAACTCAAACTCATAGAAACAAAGTAGAATGGATTGCCAGGGCCTAAGGGGTGGGGAAAATGGGAAGGTACTGATCAAAAATTACAAACTTCCAGTTACAAGATGAACAAGTTGTGGGGATCTAATGTATAACATTGTGTTTATAGTTAATGATACTGTATTATATACTTGAAAGTTGTTAAGAGAGTAGATCTTAAATGTTCTCACCACAAAAAGAAATAATTATGGGATGCAGTTGGAGGAATTAGTTAATACTACAGTGTTAATAATTTTGCAATATATATGTATATCAAATCACCATGTTTACACCTTAAACTTACACAATGTTATATGTCAATTGTATCTCAATAAATGTGGGAAAGGATACATAAAGTAGTAACGAAATTTTTGTGAACCATTTATCACTGTGAGCCATATAGCATTGTTTGAGGGTAAAATGTGGCCCATGTTCCAAATAACAGGACTGAAATAAACATTTGGAACTCAAACTATACAAAGAAATGTAGGGGTGCCCAGGTGGCTCAGTCGGTTAAGGGACCGACTTAGGCTCAGGTTGTGATCTCGCGGTTTGTGAGTTCAAGTTCTGCATAGGGCTCTGTGCTGACAGCTCAGGAGCCTGGAGCCTGCTTTGGATTCTGTGTCTCCCTCCCTCTCTGCCCCTCCCCAGCTCGTGTTCTGTCTTTCTCTGTCTCTCAAAAAAAATAAACGTTAAAAAAAAAAAAAAAGAAATGTATAATGGTTGACTTATAGATAGTAGGCACTGAATGGTTAGATATTTTAAAGAAAACACAAACAAAGCAGACTGAGACCTGCTGCCTGGTCTGCACCCCTGAGCCATCCAGGCACATGGGAGAGACAGAAGTACACACAGACACAACCGAACACACTGACACAGCTGCACAGAACAATATGACAAGCTGGAAAACCAGCTCAGCTCAAGGCAGCCAGAAGGCAGGCAGTAGGCTCAGCAGACTGAGAAGTAGTGGGCCCTGCCAGGTGAGCTCTGGATCCAGTTAACCATGATATTTACTGAGTCACTCCTGTACATAGATATCGGGTGTCAGTAGACTACACTCTGGTGCCATAGTGATGTCAGCAATCCAAATGGGTCAGTATGTGACATGCAGGGACTAGCTTCCTGGGACACTAACTGGATGAGCTGCAAACATCATAAAAGTCTTTGAGGTAGTCCTGGAAGGGCTGCTGCAGACTGAGATCCCACATGACACATCCTGTGCCTCAGAGAAGAACCTGCAGTGAGGGAGGGGCTGACCCAGAAAATTCCAAGTCTCATCAGGACTTCCCAGGACATGACAAACCCCAGGGGCAAGGCTATCCCCAGACAGTTTCAAAATTCATTTATAAATGTTGTGTATGAAAACTGTATCTATAAAAATTGGGTGGAGCCTGGGGAGGGCAGGGAGAATAACAGATTGCATAAGTTCAGAAAACTCTTCCCTTATAAAACTGTTAGTAATTTTTCATAGTTACATATTTTTGAAATATATTAGTTTTATTTATTTATTTATTTATTTATTTATTTATTTATTTAGGCAGGCTTCAGGCCCAGCATGGGGCCCAAAGTGGAGCTAGAACTCACGACCCTGAGATCAAGACCTGAGCTGGTATCAAGAGTCTGATGCTTAACCAAATGAATCATCCAGGTGCCCCAAGTTTTCCTCCTTTTTAAAAGATAGTTTCTATCTGTCCCTTGGGGACGTTTTATTTTTCCCTTCTAAGTTTACTTTGCTAGGCCACAGAAAATAATCATCACAAATTCCATTGATGTGGCATTTATTCTGAGTCCTTTTTCTTTTTTTTTTTTTTTTAATGTTTATTTTTGAGACAGAGAGACAGAGCACAAGTTGGGGAGGGGCAGAGAGAGAGGGAGACACAGAATCTGAAGCAGGCTCCAGGCTCTGAGCTGTCAGCACAAAGCCCGATGTGGGGCTCAAACCCACAGACTGCAGGGGCGCCTGGGTGGCTCAGTCGGTTAAGCCTCAGATACCTTGTCAGGCACCTTGTCAGGCAGATGTGATACAGCTGGTCTAAGATGGGGTCTGACTCAACATTTGCAATAACTCCCACATAGAGGCCCTGCTGCTGCTACAGGAACCCTCCTTTGAGGGGCACAATCCTTTCTAACTGTTTATCTTCTATGCTTTGCTTAATTTCCTGGGACTCTGACACTTCAAAGAACCAGTTCCAGCTTCAAGGCAAGCACGTTCCCTCCCACCAAACCATCACGCTATCTGAGAGACATCTGTGGACAAGCATGAGACTCTTCAAAGACAGCCTGATGGCTTCACATGAGGGAGGTACCTACCAAATAGTTTAGCCAAACCTTCATCCAAATTTTTTGAACTTGATGAAAATTCAGTATTTGAGCCTGTGGGGAAATAAACTTCATCTGTAATTAAATCTTTCATTTGATCTGCATGTATTTTTTAAAATTTATTTATTTTTGAAAGAGAGAACGTGTGTGCATGTATCTTAAATCAATACTGCTTTGCATGGTATTTTGAGGGGAACATCATGCACTTTACCTGCTTTAGGAGAAAGAGCACCAGACTTGGGTTCTAGTCCACCTTTTGAGTGCCTTGTGACCTTGGGCAGTAAAGTTCTGTGGGATTTGGTTTTCTCATCTGAGACTGGTAGGAAAGAAGCCAGCCACAGAGGCCTGTGAGGAGGGGGTAAGATGAAATTTGCTTATGTCATCTGTAGACGGAAAAGTGCTCTCCCCTTATCGTGTCCTATTGTTATCTACTCTGAACTGCAATAAATGGCACTGGGTCCAAGCAGGGTTATGCTCAGTGCTCAGTTGTTTTTTTTTTGTTGTTTTTTTTTTGGGGGGGGGGTGCAAAGACAGATGGACACATATATCAGTGTCTTCTCAACAAAACTTTCCCCTCCATAGGAAATGATGCCAAAAAGCAATAACTTTGACCATCTTGGAAATGGGATGCCTTCTTGTTTTGGAAAACAGAGAACAATACGACTGCATACTCAGCCCTAATCCACATTAGGGTCTATGTTTGGAGGGGCCTCAGAAGGCCTGAGGCCACCTCTACTTGACCTGTTTGAAAAACACCAGGAATTCCTGATGTTGTCACTGATGAATAAAAAAATGAAGGTATAGGGGCGCCTGGGTGGCGCAGTCGGTTGAGCGTCCGACTTCAGCCAGGTCACGATCTCGCGGTCCGGGAGTTGGAGCCCAGCGTCGGGCTCTGGGCTGATGGCTCGGAGCCGGGAGCCTGTTTCCGATTCTGTGTCTCCCTCTCTCTCTGCCCCTCCCCCATTCATGCTCTGTCTCTCTCTGTCCCAAAAATAAATAAACGTTGAAAAAAAAGTTAAAAAAAAAAATGAAGGTATAAATGTAAAGGCGTGGAGCCAACAATCTCCCCTAGGCCATCATGGACTGATTTCAAGACTTCTGCTGACACTCATGTGACTACATCAAGGATATGGATTAATTGTAGCTAAAAGACTGTAAAAAACTCATGGAATTTTGAACTATATTTTCAGGCTTTCCTTTATGAACATTGTGACATCTTAGTTTCTACACAAATCTTCTTGATTCTAGGTCAAGGCCAGCCCTTTATTCTGGCCTCGGGGAAGTGGCAAACCACCAAGGAAGAGAAACTTATCCCCTAACGAAGGATTTTCGGGACCATAGCACCCACCTACTCAGAGTACCTCAACATTCATAAAGTATCTGCAAGAATCTGAACTTCTTATAGCCAGTGACAATGCTGATTCTCACCTGGTTTCCTGACAGAAAATGTGCATAGCCATTGAGTAATTTGTGCACATGGCATCTTTCAACTCTACAGGAAAATTGGTAATCAGGTAGTTAATGGTGCATAGACATTACTTCAGGGTATAATGCTTTTTGGTAAATGAAAGAAGTAAAAAGTTCTCTTTTGTTGAGATATGAGTGAATCATTAAGAATAAATATGATGGGGGGCGCCTGGGTGGCGCAGTCGTTTAAGCGTCCGACTTCAGCCAGGTCACGATCTCGCGGTCCGTGAGTTCGAGCCCCGTGTCAGGCTCTGGGCTGATGGCTCAGAGCCTGGAGCCTGTTTCCAATTCTGTGTCTCCCTCTCTCTCTGCCCCTCCCCCGTTCATGCTCTGTCTCTCTCTGTCCCAAAAATAAATAAACGTTGAAAAAAAAATTAAAAAAAAAAAAGAATAAATATGATGGAAGTGTAAGTAAGTCCATGCAGTAAAACATTTGTTCACAAAAACGCTTTGGTTTTTAAAGCACCCTGACAAGGGTGGTCACCTTCTCCCCTTTTCCCAATGTCACCCCTGACTGACAATTTATACAATGCACCTACTGTCCTTTTTGCTTCTCTCCACAGACTCAGGATCTTTACACTGAGAGAATTTGCCAGAATGCTGTCAGCTAATTTGTTGAGTAAATAGCAAAAGTGGTTCCAAATGCAGTGAAACCTTAAAAATAGAGTATGTAGATCTAATGCTCACTTTGAAAACTCTATATTCATAAAATGTTCATAACAGCATTATATGATAGCCAAAGTGTGGAAACAACACAAATGCCCATTGAATTATAAATGGATTAACAAACTGTGGCACATCCATATAATGGAATATTATTTAGCCATAGAAAGGAATGAAATACTGATGTAGGCTACAATGCAGATGGACCGTGAAACATGTTAAGTGAAAGAAGCCAGTCACAAAATATCACATGTATGAACTATATTTGAACTATCAAGACTATTTGAACTATATTTGAACTATCAAGACTTGGAAATATCAAGACTAGACAAATCCATAGAGCAGTCAGCAGATTAGTGATTGCCAGGGTCTGTGGGAAAGAGGGAATGGGAGTGACACAACGAGTGTGATAGTACTTTTGGGGTGATGAAAATGTTCTAAAATTAGTGCTGATTCACAACTCTATGAATATACTAAAAACCACTGAATTATATACTTTAAAAGTGTAAATTTTATGATATGTGAATTATATCTCAAAAAAGCTGTCATTTAAAATGTAGTGGGGGGGGGGATAGATGAAACAAGATCAGCCTAATTAGTACATAGAGGCTCATGCTAATTTTTCTACTTTTGTTTATGTTTGAAAAATTTTATAACAAAAAGCTCAATGTACATGTGGGCTACCCTCCCATAGAGGTCTTTTGAGAAAGCTTCAGTTAAGAAAAATGTTAAAGTTACTCCCTTATGAGCAAGAGGTCCCTATGGTAGATTCAGGGAGGTAAGGAAGATAGAGGTGGGGAGAAACCCTGTGTTCACCATTCCAGAACTCATGGGAGGAAAACACCATTTCCTGCCTGATTTAGGCTCACAGTGAGTCTCTCACTTGTGTATCTGCCACTATATTTGTGACAGTACCTTCGATCAGATGGAAAGGGTAGAAGCTCTGTACCTTGCCAACAGTCCAGGAAGAGAACAAAGAAGAGGGTCTCCACTCCTGTCCTCTTTGCCATAGTCTGTACATCTCTTGAAATCCTTCAGACTTAGCAGCCTTGAGCTCCAGGATACTGTGGAACCCGATAGTCTGTGAAGTCACACCTGGAAACAAGGTAGGGGACAGTTCCACAGGGAGGGGGGCAGGGCCTGGTGTCTGTGGGCAGGGATGAAAAGGGGACACTGGCCACCCTGAAGACATCGGCTCTCCACTCACTCCCTTTGGTTCTGCAGTGCCTTCTTCCCTCCTTGTGCACTGCAGCCTGAAGATGGTAGGATACTAACCGGGATTCTAAAGTTGCATGTGACAACAAAAAAACCTAAATCAGCTTAAGTGAGGGGCACCTGGCTGGCTTGGTGGTTCAGTCAGTGGAGCATGCAACTCTTGATCTCAAGGTTGAAGGTTTAAGCCCTACATTGGATGTGGATATTACTTAAAAATTATATATATATGGGGGCACCTGGGTGGCTCAGTCGGTTAAGCATTGGACTTTGGCTCAGGTCATTATCTTGCGGTTCGTGAGTTTGAGCCCCGAGTTGGGTTTTGTGCTGAGCGCTCAGAGCCTGGAGACTGCTTCATATTCTGTGTCTCCCTCTATCTCTGTTCCTTCCCCACTTGCACTCTATCTCTCTCTCTCAAAAATAAAGATTAAAAATACTTTTTTCATTATATATATAGCTTAGGTGAATTGGAAGTAGCTAGGGTAGCCAGAAAAATCTTGTGCTAAATCAAGATACCACATTAGGAAAGTATTGCTACTTATTGTATCATATAATATTATAACTCCGAAAATATAAACAAAGGTATAAGATGATGTGGTCACCTGTGTATCACTATTTCCCCTATTATGTTTTATAAATATTAAACTATTTTTAAGGAAAAAAATCTTTATATTTTAGCAGTTTTAACTGCACATTTTTCCTGTATTTTTATTTTGCACTGGGTCCCACAAATTATACAGCCTGCCCTGCCCTTTAACCCTCAGGCTCATGTACCATGCAGTCTGGGAATGAAGGGATTTTTAGGGACAAAAAGTCACATAAAAAGTTATACAGTAGAATTCTGAGTGACTCAGCATATTAGTTTGTTAGGACTGCCATAAAAAATCACCACAAAATGAAAGGAGAGGGGCTTAAGCAATAGAAATCTACTGTTTTATAACTCTGGAGGCTGGAAGTCCAAGATAAGGGTGTCAGCCAGGTTGATTCTTACTGAGGCCTCCCTTCTCGGCTTGTAAATGGTTGTCTTCTCTTTATGTTTTCACATGATCTTTCCTCTGTAGGTATCTGTGTCCAAAATTTCCTCTTCCGTAAGGATACAAGTCATACTGGCTTAAGGCCCACCTTGAGGGCTTCATTTTAACTTATTGCCTCCATAAAGACAGGCCAAATAAAGCCACATTCTGAGGCACTGAGGGTTAGGACATCAACATATAAATTTAGAGAGGGGGATACAATTCAACCTATGACAATAGGTAATGGCAGCCCATAAACCCTACTTGTCTGAAGTATCTCCACAAAAACAAAAACAGAATAAAAACAACATATAAAACAACACAAGACTCACACCCTCAGCATAACCAAAAGACAGAAAATGTCCAATTTCAAATTACCAGTAAACAGAAAAATAAACACTAACCTTGGAGTGATGTGGAAATGGAGTCCATTGGGGGCCTTTTACCAGAGAGATTTCCCACCACACTCAGAGTTAGTAGAAACCAAGGCCAGGGGAAATAGGCTAACTTTAAACTCAAGATGCACAACCACCTAACTCTTGACCCCCACTGCCCAATCCAGCGACTTTCCCCATCTCAGCAACAAATCAGTGCTTCCACATGCTCAGACCAAAACCCAGGGTTCATCCTAGACTCCCCTTTTTCTGTCTCACCACACATCCAATCCATGAGCAAATTTTCTCTGTTCAATTCTCCCACACATTCCCAAGTCTGGCCACCTTCCCCATCTCCATTGCCCCTGTGGTAGCCACACTAGCACCACTTTCCTTTCACTGCTGATGAAATTAGAAGCCAATGAAGTCCTCTTAACATTCTTCAGGCCACTGCTGAATCCCAATGAGTCCCACTACCAGAATCTTCACCACCTCCTCTCCCATTTACCCCTTTCCTTCCCTTCCATCTGCTCACATCACCAGAGGAACAGAAGTCAGGCTGCTTTGCAACCTAAGTGCACCCTATGGCACTTACCTTTAAGTAATCATTAGATTTTCTCTGCCTCATTTTTTTTATTCCCAGGCAGATTTGTTGAGCATCTAGGCATGAAGGAAAAACATTTATAATTATGTGGTCATCCAAGTCTAGAGCAAGAGTCAATAAACTTTTTCTATAAAAAGCCAAATAAAAGATATTTTAGGCTTGGGGTGCCTGAGTGGCTCATTTGGTTAAGCATCTGACTGTTGATTTCAGCTCAGGTCATGATCCTGCAGTTCCTGAGGTCAGGCTCTGTGCAGATAGTGTGGAGCCTGCTTGGGATTCTCTCTCTCCCTCTCTCTGTGCCCCTCCCCACCCCCCTTCTCTCTCTCTCTGGAAATAAATAAACATTTATTTTAAAAAAAGAAAACACTTGGGGCAGCTGGGTAGCTCAGTTGGTTAAGTGTCCGACTTCAGCTCAGGTCATGATCTGGCAGTTCATGGGTTTGAGCCCCATATCGGGCTCTGGGCTGATGACTCGGAGCCTGGAGCCTGTTTCCGATTCTGTGTCTCCCTCTCTCTCTGCCCCTCCCCCGTTCATGCTCTGTCTCTCTCTGTCCCAAAAATAAATAAAAAACGTTGAAAAAAAAATTTTTTTTTAAATAAAAAAAATAGACAAATTAGACTTCATGAAAATTCAAAATTTTTGTGCATCAGAAGACACCATTAACAGAGTAAAAAGGCAACACACAGGGTGGGAGAAAATATTTGCAAATCATCTATTTGATAAGGGATTAATACTCAGAATGTATAGAGAATAAAACTCAACAACAAATAATCAATTCAAAAATGGACAAAAAATTTGAATAGACATTGCTCCAATGAAGATATACAAATGGCCAATAAGCATATGAAAAGATGCTCAACGTCACAAATCATTAGAGCAATGCAAATCAAAACTATGATGAGATACCACCTATACCCATTGTGTTGGCTACTCAAAAACAAAGACAAAAACAAAAACAAAACCAGAAAATGACAAGTGTTGATGAGAATGTAGAGAAACTGGAACCCTCTTGCATGGTTTTTAGGAATGTAAAATGGTGCAGCTGCTATGGAAAACAGCATGGCTGATCCTCAAAATATTAAAAATAGAATTACCACATGATCTGGCAATCCCATATGTGGCTATCTATGCCAAAGAATTAAAAGCAGTATTTTTACCACCCATGTTCATAGCAGTATTGTTCACAATAGCTAAGATGTGGAAGTAACCCAAGGTCTATCAAGATCTGAATAAATAAGCAAACTGTGGTATATTCATACAATAGAATGTTATTCCGCCTTAAAAAAAAAAAATCCTGTCACATACTACAACAAGGATGAACCTTGAGAACATGCTAAGTAGAATAAGACAGTCACAAAAGGGTAAATATTGTAGGGTTCCACTTATATGAGGTATCTAAATGCTTAGAAACAGAGCAGTGGTTGCCATGGGCTGAGGGGAGAGGGAATGGTGAGTTAATGTCTAATGAGTACAAAGTTGCAGTTTTACAAGATGAAAAGAGTTCTGGAGATGCATGGTGGTAATACTTGCACATTATGAATGTATTTAACAACACTTAATGTACACTTAAAATTGGTTAAGATGGTAAATTTTATGTTGTATGTTTTCTCCCACAAAAAAAAGAGGAAAAAAATAATATATACATGAACAAGCTAAAAATTCAATGCCAAAAAAAAATAGTTTATATAGTAAAAAAAAAAAAGGTAATTCTCCCCTGATTTACCCACATTTACCAATGATTATATACTCTTATACATGTTATATACTCTTATATATAACCAATGGTTATGTACTCATATACTCTTTGGAGACTCAGACATCTAACACTCTGAGCACTGTCTGACTTTCTTTGCTTTGATTTAGCCCGGTGTGCTGATGTGTTTCATATCAAATTATATAAAACTTCCTCATTATTTTTACCGGTTGCACACTGACTCATTTTATGAATACATATCTATGGTTACATTTGCATAAAGTTCCTAAATAGGCAAAACTAACCTTTGGTGTTAGAATTCAGAAAAAGTCACCTCGAAGGAGCAGCCGGGCAGCGACTGAGAGAGGCGGTAGCTAGTCACGCTGTTTCTTAAACCCCACTATGGCTATACAAGAGTGTCCACATTGTAATAATTCATTAAAATGTGATTTCTGCACTTTCCTGTCTTCAGTGATGCTGTCTTCACTTTTACCAAATTTAATCTCACAGTTTAGTGGGAAAGGTAGCAGTAGAGGCAAATAACTATGGCTCAGTTTAGTAAATGAATTTAGGATACCTTGCACAGTTGCAGCAGTAGACCCCAGTGGGTCTGGAGGCTGCCGAAGTGCAGACCCCAGCTGTCGCTAGCTGGATAGCCCCCGGCTAGTCACAGAAGTGTGAGGCCCCTCGGTTCCCACATCTGCAAAATGGGAATAAGAATGCAGCTATCTGATAGAGTTACTGTAAGGATTTAATATAATCTGTGTAACATAAGTGGAAGTGCTCCGCAAACACATAGCAGGTGTTCGAGTAATGTCAGAATTTTAAATTTTACACGGAAAAGGATCTTCCTCAGTGCTCAGTAAAGAAATGCTTTGGGTAAAATACTTAGGGCCGGCCTCCTCAAGGGCCACGCGTTCACGAAGTAGCATGGTCTTATGTGCTGCCGCTCGGAAACGAAGTCTTCCCGGACAGGCGACACTCAGCCCCTGGACTCTGCCCAGGTCCCCTTTAAAAGCGAGCCCTGACATCATTCCACCCCCTCCCCCCACGGCGCAGCCTACCTTAGAAGCGCCCCGGCAGTACTTCCGGGCGGCCTCAATTGGCTGGTCAGCACCCGGAGGCCCCTCCCCTTTGCCCGCAACCGGCCCCGGGCGTCCACCGTCAATCCGCCCAAGTGGGAGCGGTGATTGGCTGGGGGGCCCGCCCTCCAGCAAGCCCCGCGGGGCTGGCGTAGGCTGCGCGCGCTAGGTGGGAGGGGCGCGGCACCGGGTTTGGAGCTGCCGTCGTTTAGGTCCGCCCGCCCGCCCTCCCGCCCGCCTGTCCCTCCTGCAGGCCCCCTGCTGGGCAGGGCCGGCCCGGCCCGGCCATGGAGTCCTACGACATAATCGCCAACCAGCCCGTGGTCATCGATAACGTGAGGCCCGGCAGTCGGGGGGAGGGCGGGAGTCCCGCCCCCGGGGGTGCACGCGGCGGCGCCAGGAGGACCCCCTCCCCCCGCCCGTCTCCGCTAGTCCTCCGAGCGATGCCCGCCAGACACCCACTCCTGGGGCTCTCCTGTTCACCTGGCTCTGTAGCTAGGGCCATGGGGCCAGTCCCTCCACCGGCGCCGTGGAGCCCTTGCCCGAATCCTCCCCGAGCCCAGTGGGGACGTACTGGAGAGGCATGGGACCCATCTGTCTGGCTACTTGTGGTCATCGTGGGGAGTGCTGGAGTGACAGTCGAGCGGCCCAGCCAGTGCACCTGTGTCAGGCCCAGGGAGGCACCTGGACCCTTCTTGGTTGAGATGAGGGCCCCTAGTTAGGTTAGGTTAGTTTAGGACCCCAACCACTTTACCCCCTTCTCGGGCTCTGGCTGCCCCTTTTAGTGGAGGAGGAGGGAAGGCATTTGCCCTTTTGCAGAGTGCTGGACTGATCTTTCAGAGAGGGTTGGCCTGGTGACCTCTACAACAGCACTTCCCAAGGGGCTGCAATTCTAAGCAGGACCTCCAGAGTGGACAGGCCCTCTTTTCCTGAGACTGGAAAGAAGAAAAAAAAAAAAAATACTGGTTAAGCTCTGCCAACCATATATCCACCATCACCTGGTTGGCCACTTGGCTACTTTGACCCTCTCCTTAAGTGCTCACTGCTCTGTGCTGAGCAGAAATTCCACAGCTAGCAGGGCAGTGGAGAATTCAGGACCACTCTTTCTAGGACCCAAAGCAGTTTGGGATAATGGTTTGGAAGCTTCAGAGAAAAGTTGCCTCGCTTCCTTGTGACCTTGTCCTTCAGCACTGGGGCTCAGCATGTTTTCAGCTGCCCTCTAAGGATTTCTGGCCTCAGAACTGTCTGATCCATGGGAAGAAAATGAAGGACAGGGATAGATGGATCTGCCTCTAGCTCGGTATCTGCCTCTGCTGTGTGAGCCTTGGAGTTTTTTATAATGACTCACTCCTCTTTCTGGGATGTGTCTCCCTCCCACATGACCCCCATGTAATCCTGAATGGCTGTCTTTTTTGGAGTACCCACGTGGGCTCCTTGATTCATAGCAGGGGGTGTTTAATAAGAAGGCTAGAACTAGGCTTGGGGGTTCCATCCAGCAGGCTACAGGATAGACTAGGCCACTTCCTTTCTTGGTGGGCAAATAATTCACTTAGGCTAACCAACAAGCTTAGGAGTTCAGAGGGCAACCTGCTTGGTCCCTCTGGGTTTCCAGCCCCTCCTCTGTAACATGAAAATGTTTATTTCTGCACTGCAGACCCTGAAGGTTGTAATGGAGATCTGTGGGAAGTAGGGTTGAGAGGCTGATTCCTTCATTAGGTGGGAGGTTTCTGGATGTCCGGTTCCCTTTAAGAGCGTAAGTCCAGTTTCCGTGCTGGAGCAGTGGCAGGACCAAATTCACCTGTAGTCTTTGGAGAAGACACTTGAGGGGAGGTGCCAGTTGTTGTATACACAATGATCTTGCCGGGTGGGTCCTGTATGTGGTCCATGGCTGTTGGGGTGGGGATGACCAGGGGCTATTGAGAAAAACTACATTTAGAGGTTGCTTCTAGCCGACTTTTAGGAGTAGCTTGTGCCACTTTGGATTCCTCCTGTCTGGAGCTGGCCCTAGAGTATGCAGAGGAGCATGTACTTCATGGTTTCTCAGTCTCTGCACTGTTGACATTCTGGGCTAGATTATTCTTGGTGTGAAGGGCTGACCTGTGTATTGTAGGATGTTTGACAGCACCCCTGGCCTCTACCCACTAGATGCCAGTAGTACCTACCCCTTTCTCTCTCCTCCCCAGTCTCCAGACATTGTTAAATTGGGGGGAAGGGGTGCAAAGTCACCCCCTAGTTGTGAATCACTGGAGTACTTGTAAATGATCATGCCCTCTTGGTGGGTCTCAGACTTGCTCCCCAGGCTGCCATGATCTGGACAGCCAGCTCTACTGCAGGGCACTGCCTTCATCTGGAGGAGCACATCAGGAGCTAAACATTGTTTTTCCTTTCAGGGTTCAGGGGTGATCAAGGCTGGCTTTGCAGGAGACCAGATTCCCAAATACTGTTTCCCAAACTAGTAAGTGTTGCTCAGGCAGCAGCCCTAACCTTTTTGTTGGATTCCAGGAAGAAAACTGGGTCTGTGTCACAGCTCTTTTTGAGACCAACTCTTGCCCCCACATATAAGGGAAAACACCCTTTGTTTTGTGTTTGTGAGGCCAGTGGTGTTAAGGGCTCTGGAAGGACAAGAGAAGTGCTCTGGGCTTCCTCTTCTTTGAAGTCTGATTTTGGTCCCTCCTTGAGCCAGGGAGGGAGGAGAAGCTACCAGCATTCCCTGGGGAACAGGGTGTGGTAGCAGCAGCAAGAATGGAAGGGTGACATCTCTGGGAGAAGGACCTAACCTCAGAGGAAAAAGAGTGGGGAGTTAATGCAAAGCCACTCCTTGCTCCCAGGAAATGTTTTTTCCAGGGCTTGTTTATTTTCCAACTGGAGAAAATAATTGATTCCATCAAGGGGAGTCTTTCCCTGAATGGAGCAAGTGGTGGCAGGGGTAAGAGGGAGGTGAAAGCATGGAAGAAACCTGGGAGTGCTCCTTCAGCCACTCTAGTGCATTGGGAAGTTTTCCTCAGTGGGAATCTTCTCAAATCCCGGAGGTTATAGAGGGATTGGCCTAAGCGGAGGCGGTAGGGCAGGGGGGATCCTGAGGCCCCCAAAGTGGCTGGCTATACTGAGAACCCCAGGCCTGGTCAGGGGCAGGGCCAGCTTGGAGCACCCAGTAGGGCTTCAGCTTTCCTTTCTGAATTCTACCTGTGTACAATTAAAAGGCAACTTGGGTCAAATTTTGGAATTGTAGCTTATCTAGTCTTCCAAGAACTGACTCTTTATTCTGGAAGCCCTGGCAGTGGGAAGGGGCAGGATCAAATGACAGAGAGGGGTGAACAAGGGAGCCATGACCCAACTTCCTGGGACCTTGGTCTGCAGACAGTGGCAGCAGCCCTGCCCTCCTGAAATCAAGAGTGTGGGCTGAGTCATTATGGCTGCTGAAGCTGACCCACTGCCAGGGCTGGACCATGAAGGGCTGAGATTCCAGAGCTCTCAGCCCTATCTGGGAGGGAGGAGTGGGAAAAAGATACCTTTTCTCCTGACCCTGAGCATACCATCCTGCCAAGGTCTGGTCTCTAGGCCTGTGTCCCTTAGGCCTAGGTTCTGGCCTTTGCCACATGGCCACCTCTGGATACTTTAGAGTAGTTACCCTTTTGACCACAGGAGTTAGACTTTGGTTTTCCTGGACATGGACTCATCCATGCCCCCTGCCCACCTTGGTGACTCTACCTGTCCTTGCAGTGTTGGGCGCCCTAAGCACATGCGAGTGATGGCTGGAGCCCTGGAGGGGGACCTCTTCATTGGACCAAAAGCAGAGGTAACACCTGTGGAGCCTGCCTTTGCCTGGGTTTGGGGCCTTCACAGTCCTGGGAGCATTGGCTGGTGATCAGAGCTGTACCTCCCAAAAGGGCATCTGTTCTCTGGGGCCATCTGCCAAGCGTCTTCCTGGGCTCTCAAGGCTCCATCTTGGAAGTACTATGAAATGGCACGATGGTTTCTGTATGGGGGAACAGACTACTTAACGCCCTGTTTTGTGGAAGTAATTTGGAAGCTATAGAGGAAAGAATTGATTAAAAAGTGAATTAAGGGACACCTGGCTGGCTCAGTCAGTAGAGCATCTGACTCTTGATCTCAGAATCATGAGTTTGAGCCCCGTGTTAGGCATGGAACCTGCTTAAAAAGAAAAGTGATCTAAGAGTCTGGATCACTCAGATTTGATGACCGATAGAAACAAGAACTGTGGGATCACCTCTTACTCTCCATCTGGGGTGACTTGTCTAAGTACTGCATGGCCAGTTGAGGCCCCAACAGGAGGAAGCAAGTGTAGTTTAGGAGTTTAGGCACTGGAGAACATGGTTGGGGGGGTAGGGGTGTGCCTTAGCCAAGGGTACAGATAAAGGGCTCTCAGGAGATGGGGTCAGAAGGAGCCATGCCTATGGACGAGAGAGGTCAGGTGGTGTTTGGTGAGAAGGGGCACGTTTGGTAGGAAGGGAGGACACTGAAGGGCAGGTCTGTGCGGAAGATGTGAGCAGTGGCTCCAGAGCTGGGAGGAACGGTAGGCAACAGGCAACCACAGGACAGGACAGCATGGGATTGGCCATGAGGCAGCTCCTGGTGGTGGGGAAGGAAGCTGGGCAGTGTGTGAGGAGAGAAGAGGAGAGAACATATTGGCAGTGAGTAGAGAAGCCCAAGAAGCACAGCCAGGGGAGGAAGGTGAGGACTAGGATGGGAGGGAGCATATCACCACCCTCTCTCTCCCCTGCCCATTGAAGCTGGCTGGACTCTGAGGGCCTGAGAAGCTGCTGCTGGACAAATGAGCCTGTACTGGGTTTAGGACCCCACCACTGGGCATGAGGACACCCAGTCAGCAGTAGTGGTTCTCTTCAGGGCAGATGAAAGGGCAGCTTCCAGAAAAGCAGAAAGCAGTTGCTGGAGAGCAGCCTGGTGCTCCAGCTGGCCTTCCCACCCTCCTCCGCAGGAGCACCGGGGGCTGCTGGCCATCCGCTACCCCATGGAGCACGGCGTGGTGCGAGACTGGAACGACATGGAGCGCATCTGGCAGTACGTCTACTCCAAGGATCAGCTGCAGACTTTCTCCGAGGAGGTGTGGCAGCCAGCCCCTCCCACCAGGCACCACATTTTCTCACCTGTGCCCTCTCACTGCTCTGTTTCCTTTCTGGTTGGGTTTCCACGCTTCCTCTGCATGTTATTAGGGCCTGTTGCCACTTCATTTTGTGTATGTGGGTACACAGAGTCACTGGCTGCCAAGTCGAGTTTTCCGGAGGGAGCTGGATCTTTGGAAGAATAACTGATGGCAGATAATGGGATAGTGCTCTTGGGAAGGATAGCAGGCTACAGCTGCATGTGCTCATGGGAGGGTGTTTGGCTCTCTAAAAGATCCTTTTAGAGCCTAGCATGTTGTCTTTGCTCATGCCTAAACCCTGCCATCTCTTGTAGCATCCTGTTCTCCTAACGGAGGCTCCACTGAACCCGAGTAAGAACCGGGAGAAGGCAGCAGAGGTGTTCTTTGAGACCTTCAACGTGCCAGCCCTGTTTATCTCCATGCAGGCTGTGCTCAGCCTGTGAGTGCTCCCTAAGCCCTAGGGTCCCCTGAGTCCCCATCCTCCCTGTGGCCATCCTCCTGCTCATGTCTGACTTCCCTGTAGAAACAGCCCCGTGGTAACTGTTCCTTTAGGGAGTTCCTCATGTCCCTTTTTCAGACCAGATAATGCAAATGTCCCAGGGTCCCTTCCAGGGGTGAGGAGGTCCCCATGCCTCAGTGGCTGAGGTGAAGGGATGCTGACCTGGTGACAGGTATGCAACAGGACGCACGACGGGAGTGGTTTTAGACTCAGGGGACGGGGTCACTCATGCTGTCCCCATCTACGAGGGCTTTGCCATGCCGCACTCCATCATGCGGGTGGACATTGCTGGTCGTGATGTCTCCCGCTATCTCCGGCTACTGCTGCGCAAGGAAGGAGTTGACTTTCACACCTCAGCTGAGTTTGAGGTTGTCCGGACCATCAAAGAGGTGACAGAGGGCAGGAGGGTGAAGAGGCAGGCTGGGTGGGGCAATGGGCAGTGGTGGCACCAAGGTGTGAGGTTGAGCCCTGGGTGTGGGTTTCCCGGTTGCAGCCTTCTGAGCGTTGTCCCCTGCCCACCGCAGCGAGCCTGTTACCTCTCCATCAACCCTCAGAAGGATGAGGCTCTGGAGACAGAGAAGGTGCAGTACACCTTGCCAGATGGCAGCATGCTCGATGTAAGTTGCCAGGTCTGGCCCTGGGTGGCAGCGGTGATGCTGGCATTTGGAGGAAGAAGGGGCCTGTCCCCCTCAATCTTGTGTTCCAAAGGTGGGGCCAGCGCGGTTCCGGGCCCCTGAGCTGCTGTTCCAGCCAGACCTGGTAGGTGATGAGAGTGAGGGGCTCCATGAGGTGCTAGCCTTTGCCATTCACAAGTCTGACATGGACCTTCGCCGGACACTGTTCGCCAACATCGTGCTTTCGGGTGGCTCCACACTTTTCAAAGGTACCACCATTTGGGAGCTGGTGATTAAGACTTAAACTGCACCCCACTCCCTAGAACCTGGGACGTGGCCCATTTTCTGTTGGCTTTTTGGTGCTCAGTTAGCATTTATTTATTTGTTTGTTTGTTTATTTTAATGTTTGTTTTTGAGGGGGGTGGGGCAGGGAGAGAGGGAAACACAGAATCCGAAGCAGGCTCCAGGCTCTGAGCTGTTAGCACAGAGCCCGATTTGGGGCTCAAACCCACAAACCATGAGATCATGACCTGAGCCAAAGTCAGATGCTTAACCGACTGAGCCACCCAGATGCCCCAAGCATTTATTTTTTTAAGAGAAAGACTTAAAGTTAACTTTTATTTACTTTGTAAATAGGTGCTAAGTGTGCATAAGATCTAAAATGTGTGCGATGAAGTCTCCCTTTTCACACTGTCTTGGTCACCCTGTTCCGTCCCCTGGGAGTTATTAGTTTCTCAACTATGTGCTCAGCAGCACTGTGCATATGTAAGCAAATGTTCATTTCCCCTTGCTCCCGCTTTTATACCCATCACAACATGCTCTACAAGTTGTGCACCATGTATTTTTCATGTAGCCCCCTATCTGGAAGATCTTTCCCTGTCCATGTGAGTTCTTTCATATGGCCATGTGATAGATCACTGAATGGATGTGCCATTTACCCGTTGACCTGCTGGTGGCCTGTGAGTTCGTTGCAGTCATTTCTAATCACAGAGGTGCTACACCTGATAACCTCATATGCTGTCATTTCATGTAATAAGAATATCCCTAAAGGAGAAGTCCTAGGAGAATTGCTGAGTCAGAGGGTGGGCATATGTACTTGTTATCTAGTAGATACTGCCAAACTCTCCCCACCCCCGAGTGCCACTTATGCTCCCACTAGTTACAGAGGAGAGTCCCCCGGCACCCTCCCAATACTGTGTGTGATCTTTGCCTCTGTGATAGATAGAAATAGTAGACATTTTCTCCTGATTTGTCATTTGCCTTTGACTTTGCTTTGGGTAGATTTGGGCTGCTGGAGTGTTGGGTGAGGAAGAGCATAAGAGCTCAGCAGCCAGGCCTAGCTATGTGACTTAGGGTTCCCTCTCATGCTACCTCTCTGAGGAAGCTGGGCCCACCTTAGGCATGGTGCTGACTCTTTTCTTCCTTGGGGTGACTCACCCCCATCCTTGATCCTGGAAAGAACCACCGAAAGAGGGGCGACAGCAGCTGGGGCCGCCAGAGGTTGGAGATGGAGGTGCTAGTGGCAAGGGGGTTCAGATGTGGACTCTGGGCTCAGCCAGCCTTGTGTTCACAGGCTTCGGTGACCGATTGCTAAGTGAAGTGAAGAAGCTTGCCCCAAAGGATGTCAAAATCAAGGTGAGGTTTCAGGGAACCCCATGGGGCATGGGGATACTGGGCAACCTTGACTGGGTGAGGAAAGGTCAAATGCCACCTCTAGACACCCTCTCCCAGCTCTACCCAGCCTCCTCCCTTGCCCTGTTGGGCTGCTCCCACTACTCCCAGCTGATGCACTTGCTATCTGGCCTTGGGCCCTGGGGGAAAGGCTCCCAGGGCTGAGGTGGGGAACGGACAGTTACATTACTGCTTGTTCCCTCTAGATCTCGGCCCCTCAGGAACGGCTGTACTCCACATGGATCGGGTGAGGTGGGGTTCACGGGGAGGGCTCTGGGAGGAGACCATTGGCCCAGGCCAGGTGGAGGTGGGTGGAATTACCTCCCAGGTACACGAAATGGAGCTCTGAGTGCCCACAAGAGGCCGATGGCCCAGCCTTTAGGTCCACAAGAGTCTATCCCTCCCTCTTCACAGTGGCTCCATCTTGGCCTCGCTGGACACTTTTAAGAAGATGTGGGTGTCCAAAAAGGAGTATGAAGAGGATGGCTCCCGTGCTATTCATCGTAAAACCTTCTAGTGCCCAAGGAGGTGTAGCATGTTGGGAGAGTAGGAGGAAAGGCGAGTCAGAGCCCTTAACCCTTTCTGGTCTGGGCTCACATCCTAGGCCTAGGGTCCCCTGCATGCCCTGAACCCTGGGCAGGTGGGGCAGCTGCGCTTCCCTGCAGCCCTCCCCCTGCAGCCCTCCCCTGCACACACACACACACACGCACACACGCACGCACTCACACATACATGGTAACATTTAGCTGCATGGATGGGAGTCAGGAGCTGGAATGAATATTAAAGTTGAGAAGCCCAGCTTTGGATTGTTCCAAGGGTCCCCCTTGGCAGGGCCTTGCTCTGACCCTCAGGCTGTATCCCTGAGCTCCAAGGCCAGATACCCAATACCCCATTTCCTTTGACAGGATCCCTCCCTGAGCCAGAGTGCCTGGATGCCTGTGTACCTAGCCTTGGGGAGTGGGGTGGGGGAGGAGTGGCCAGCAGCTCCCGGCTGGTGCATCCCTGCTTCTCATGCCACATTTAGGCATCCCTTATCCTATCACATTCAGTCCTCCTGTCTTCCTGGGTGGATGCCTTGGTGTAGGCTGAGGACTGGGCTGTCTTCCATCCATCCCCAGCCAAGGGGTCTGGCCCAGGATCAGACCCTTCGGAGCCAGGGCAGAGGATCATGGGGTTCAGGCGGCCACAGTTTATTGGTGGTCTCCCTTCAAAGCACTTCATTGACACTTCATTGACCCTCTCCTTTACCTTAGTACCTGGATGGGAAAGGGTTAATGGTCTTCATTTGTTGAGAGGAAGCCACTTAATCAGGAGTCAGACCTAGAGGGAGTGAGGGGGGCACATTTCCTTTTCCCATCTCTTCCACGAAAGAGGTTTTCATTGACCCTGTGGCCAGGACCCCCACCTCCCTCTCCCAGATATGTATAATAATTTAACACAGTTGCCTGAAAATTTTTTTGTAAATCATTATAGTAATAATTATGGAAAGGCCTAGTCCGTGTCTGTTTTCTTGTGGTTCTTTGTGTTGTTCGCTTATCTGTGTCTGGGTACTTTGAGAGAAAGGACCATCAAGAAGGCAGCATGTTATTGGCTCTAGCTCAGAAGCCTGAGGGTTTCAGTGGTTGGCGGGGCAACGTGGCACGCGAGGCCCCAGGAGGCCGGGCCCTCAACCTGGTTATAGAATTCCCCAACCTCATTACCCACTTGCCACAATCCACCCAGAGAAGCAGAGAACTTGGAAGCAGAGCACAAGGCTGCCTTCCTCAGCCTTATTCCTGGATAAGACTCATGGCAGGTGGGGCTGGTGCTCAGTGTGTCTACGCCCTGCCCATTCTGTTTGGGCACCTCTGCTGGTCAGCTCAGATATGGCTGAGGCTGACAGACCCAACAGTGATGCAGGCTCAGGGCAGGCCTCCTGGAAAGAGAGTGTTGGGGGAGGTGAAGAAGGCTGTGTTGATAATCTGAGCTCTGAAGGAAAAAGCTGAGGAAAAAGGGGGTACAGTGAGGAATGAGAGTTCAGAGACTGTCTGCCCTTTCCTTCCTTCATCAGGGATCTGAACACCTGCAGTATGTCCAGAAGGGTGCCACAGGTTTGGGGCCATGTCTTTGCCCCCAAAACCATATGGGTCAGGGGAAGATGATTAACTGGCCATTTTGGTAGCATTGTGAGGGCCAGAAAGAAGGGCATCTAATCCAGCAGGTGGGGTAGGCTGACTTGCATGGGTTCAGGAGGGGTCAGCCAGGTAGGGGAGGGTGTCCCAGGTTGAAGTAAGAGCTCAAAGGGATGCCTGAAACCAGTGTGGCTTGAGACCCGAGGTCCTGGACCCCAGTGATGCCAAGTCAGCAGGGAAGAATAAGTGGCCTCCTCTGGCTATAATGCAAGAAAACCAAAAAGGGAGGTTGGGGCCGTCATGTGGAAGGCCTTGAGAAGGTATTTAGCTGTATCCTGGTGATGGACAGCCAGCCACGGAAGGATGGTTGTCATAGCCATGTGTTGAAGGCATTTGGAGTTTGTGGGGCTGAGAGAGGGCTGAGAGCTGAGATCAGGTAAGAGGGGAGAGCTGACTGAGGCCTATCTTCACAGGGAGTTTCATAAGGCTTTGTGGTCACAGAGTAGTTAAGCCTGTACCTGCCCTCAAAGGAGAAATAATTCACAAAGAATCCTTTGTTTGGGGTTGTGTTCGTGGTACCTCTTTCTCCAAACTACACAGGTTTGGAGCGTTATTACTTTACTCCTCTCTTTTCCTTACCTCTTACCTCTTCTGCATTCTGTCAATTACCACATTCTGTTGGTTCTTTTGTAGTGCCTTCCTACCTGCTATTCCTTTACTATGATGGTCTCCACCACCCTATTGCATAGCAGTAGCTTCATTCTCCTCTGTACCCAGTCTATTTGCTCTTGGATCTCAGGCCCATGTACCCTTGGTTCTGCCACTTCCTAGTCCAAAATGTCAGGCCGTTCTCCACTGCCTAGTGGAATGAAACCAAACAGATAGGTCTCTGGCAAAATCCCCTTCATGAACCACATGTTGCATTAAATTCAGGCCCTTTGGGATCTGTTTCTTTCCTCTTTTAGGTTCATACATCATCATGCCCTGTTCTGCCCTCCAGCTTCCACTCTCTGCTGGGAATGACTTTCCCTCATGTCTGTCCAAATCCCATCCTCTAAGGCCAAGCATAATGTAACATCTTCCCCACTCCATCTTCCAGCAGGGATGGTGTGGTTACAGAGCTCTGGGCAAGTCAGGTTTTCCACTGTCGGAGAAAAGCTACAGGCAAAAAGGTGGTAAGGCTAGAAAGAACTTTGTGGTGTTGGACTGGAGGTTTGGATTCTTGGTTTCTAATATACATACCGATAGATGCTGAAATAAATAGGCATCAGTGTGTGAATGCTAGGGTTAGAATATATGCATTTCCCAGCCCTGTCTGCTTGGAGGCCTTGGACACAGTGACACCCCAGTAGCAGCAAGCACTTATAGGGTCCAGATTGGGGCTTCTGAATACCACTCTCTAATAAAAGGAACCAGAGCTCCCTGGAGGAATTCCAGATCTAGGGCAGAGAGTATAAAATGAGCCTGGAATATCTTGTGGTACCATAAAATAAGGAAGTGCTCCGGGGTACCTGGATGGCTCAGTCAGGTAAGCTTCCGACTTCAGCTCAGGTCATGATCTCACAGTTCCTAGGTTTGAGCTCCGCATCGGGCTCTATGCTGACAGCTCAGAGCCTGGAGCCTGCTTCAGATTCTGTGCTTCCCTCTCTCTGCCCCTACCTTGCTCGCGCTCTCTTGCTCTCAAAAATAAATAAACATTAAAGAAAAAAATGTTTTTTAAAGGTGAGGAAGTGCTCCAAAAACAAAGGGGGCTTATTGTCTTAGGGACACAGAAATCAGCTTGAAAAGAGCACCCAGTAATCAAATCTGTGGATTATAAACCATCCATACAATAAAATATCAGAGTCCACTCTGATATTAATAATTGAATAGATGTATACATGGAGGAGAAGGAACAGTTCTTCCTTACAGTAGTTCAATTTATATAGAAGGAATACTGGAAAATGGAAATCACCATAGGCAAACCACAGTACTAATTGCTGTCTGTAAAAATAGATGCAAAAATTAGTGAGCAGAAGGGGTGTCTGGGTGGCTCAGTTGGTTAAGTGCTGGACTTCAGCTCAGGTCATAGTCTCATGGTTCATGGGTTCGATCCCTGGGTTGGGCTCTGCTGACAGCTCAGAGCCTAGAGCCTGCTTCAGATTGTGTCTCCCTCTCTCTGCCCCTCCTCCACTTGTGCTCTCTCTCTCTCTCAAAAATAAACATTAAAAAAATTTTAAAAATTAGTGAGTAAAAGGACATTTGCATTGCTTCAAAGTTATCTCCCCCCACTCAAGAAAACTAGTAATTACAAAAAGAAAAATAATAACTTTATAATGGAGAAACCTAGTAGATACCACCTTAAACCAATGATCAAATTTGTATCCCCGGTATTTAGTCATTGTCTCTTTTTTTAAATTTATTTTTTAATGCTTATTTATTTTTGAGAGAGAGAGAGAGAGAGAGAGACCACAAGCAGTGGAGGGGCAGAGAGAGGAGACACAATCCGAAGCAGGCTCCAGGCTGAGCTGTCAGCACAGTGCCCAACACGGGGCTCAAACTCACAAGCCATGAGATCATGACCTGAGCTGAAGTCGTATGCTTAACTGACTGAGCCATCCAGATGCCCCTTTTTGTTGATTAAAAAAAAATTTTTTTATGTTTATTTTTGAGAGAGAGAGCACGCGAGCAGGGGAAGGGCAGAGAGAGAGGTAGACACAGAATCTGAAGTTGCCTTCAGGCCAGATGCAGGGCTGGAACCCACAATTGACAAGATTATGACCTGAACTGAAATCAGATGCTTAACCGACTGAGCCACCCAGGTGCCCCTAGTCACTGTGTCTTGATATGATGCACTAAGGGTTCAGTGTCACATTTGGTATTCCCACATAACCTCAATCTAGCCAGGAACACAGGCAAACCCAAACTGAGGGCATTCTACAAATTAATGGACCAGTTCCCTTGTTCAAAAGTGACAGGTTATGAAAGACAGGAACTGTCACAGATTGAAGGAAGACTGAGGTATGACAGCAAAATGCATTGCGAGGTCCTGGATTGGACAAGGACCTTTCTGGGAAAGCAGGCAAAATTAGTAAATAGCACTGTATCAGTGTGAATTTCCTGGTTTTAGTCATCATGCTATGTTAACATTAGGGGAAAGTGGGTGAAGGGTAAATAGGAACTCTGTGCAATCTCTCTGTAAATCTAAAATTACTTCAAAAGGGCAGGGAAAGAGCTCAGGCTCAAGCTAAGTGTTCTGGACTCAGTTCTGCCACCATGACTAGCTAGCTAAGTAATCCTCTTCCTAGGGTTCGCTATCTCTAATATGGGGGTGATAATAATAGTACCTACCTCATGAGTTTATAAACAGCCTGGAAGGTCAGCCTGGAACATTTTGTGCCAGAAAATAAAAGAAGTGCTCAGAAAATGACAGGATATGTCAAAAGGCCACAGGAGCTAACTTGAAGAAGCTCCTACCAGCCAAATGTGGAATGAATGAAACATCAGAAGCTAAACAATAGTTATGAATTACAATCCACTGTATATACTAAAGCTGATATAAATTAACCAAAGTTTTGGTGAGGAGCAAGTTATTGACATCTCCAAGTATTACTCCATAAGATACTTATTAATAATTAAGGAGCAACTGCACAGTGGAGAAGTCTGGCAGACTCTAGGCGACCAAAGTAAACCCTGTCAGCAGTGGGACAAGGTGACATCATATGCCTAGCAAGAGTGCAGCATCACCTCTGCAGTGCTCGTACCCAAGACACAGAACCTGAATCCAATCGTGGGGAAACATCAGACCAACCCGAGTTGTTGGTGTAATTTTCAGAAGTGTCAAGGTCACAAGAGTTAGGGAGAGGCAGGAACCGTTCCAGAGGGGAGGAGATTAAAGGGACAGGGCAACTAAAGGCAACACGTGATTCTGAACTGGATCTATAAAGGACATTTATAGGCACATTTAGCAAACCCTGAATAGGGTCTAAAGATTAAATGGTAAAAATGTACAAATTGTAATTTCCTGATTTTGATGGTCATATTATAGGTGTATAAAAGAACGTCTTTGGGGCACCTTGGTTTCAACTCAGGTCGTGATCTCACGAGTTTGTGAGTTCGAGCCCTGCATCAGGCTCTGCACTGACAGCCCCTCTCTCTGCCCCTTCCTTGCTCACACACTCTCTCAAAATAAATAAATAAACTTTAAAAAGAGTAATAAAATAAATAATGTCTTTTTAAAAAAATACACACTGAAGTATAATGGGGCATCAGATCAGCAACTTACACTCAAATCATTCCAGGAAACAAGTTCTTTATTCTGTATTTGCAGATTAATACCATTGGAGTGAGGCTTATATTCTTTCCTAGTGAAGGGAGATGGGATCTAATTTCTAAGCTGCTAAATAGCCAGAGGTTTAGATGGAGCCCACTTCTACCTAAAAGCAAAGGTTTGGTACTCCTAGCGGGGGATGCTCTATTTCCTATCTGCCACTGGAGCTCCCAGTTACCAAGAGGCAAGGAAAAGAGTTGCTCACAGTTACGTGGTTAGCCCAAAGCAGAGGTTCTCTGCCTTGACTACACACTGGAATTACCTGGGGAACTTTAAAGTTCTGTAGACTGCATCACACTCCCAGACGCGCTCTGCTTGAATGGTCTGGGTATGATCTGGGCATTGGGAGTTGTAAAAGTTCCCCAGGTGATTCTAATGTGCGGCTAACTTTGAGACCCAATAACTCCAGGCAGTAGTTGAGTTTTCTGATCTATTGCTGCCATAATAAAATTATCACACACTTAATGGCTTAAAGCAACACAAACATCTTACAGTTCCATAGAAGTCTGACATGGGTCACTGGACTGAAACCCAGGGGTCAACTGAGCTGCATTTCTTTCTGCAGACTAGGGGAGAAGCATTTTCTTGCCTTTCTCAGCTTCTATAGGCTGCGCTCCTTGCCCTGTAGCCCCCTTCTTCCATCTTCAGACCAACAGTACTGCATCTCTCTGACCATCCCCCCATAGTCACATCTCCCTCAGACTCCATTCTGCCGCCCTTGATTATTGGGCCCACCTGGATAATTCAGAGTACTCTATTTTAAGGTCAGATAAAAATGATCTGGTCAGATAAAAAAATACCAGGTTTTTATGGTTATAAATGTAAGGTTACTTGCAACCTTAATAACCTTTTACTACATGACCTAATACATTCAAGATTCTGGGACGAGGATATGGACATCTTTGGGGGAAACATTATCCTGACTACCACAGCCAACATGTACTGGGGATTTTTCCTTCTTTAGGGGAGATTTGGTTACAATTTTTTTTATTTTTTAAAAGGTTTTACTTTTTTAAGCAATGTCTACTACACCCAATGTAGGGCTTGAATTTATAACCCTGAGGTTAAGTCACATGCTCCACCGACAAACCAGCCAGATGCCCCAAGAATTGGTTACAATTTTATTTTTTTATAATTTTTTTAATGTTTATTTTTGAGAGAGACAGAGTATAAGCAGGGGAGGGGCAGAGAGAGAGGGAGAAATAGAATCTCAAGCAGGCTGCAGGATCTAAGCTGTCAGCACAGCCCGATACAGAGCTCGAACTCAGGAACTGTGAGATCATGACCTGAGCTGAAATCGGACACTTAACCAACTGAACCACGCAGGCATCCCGACTTGGCTACAATTTTAAAAAGTACAGAAGAGGGAGGGTAGAAGTTGAAGGATAGAGAAGACAGGTTAGATTAATGTCACGGAAAGTCAAAAGCTCACTCTTAAGAAGAGTTTTGATTGGAAAGGAAGACAGTGAAAAGGAAGGGGGAATGCAGGAGGCAGGACAGACAAAAGGGCTTAGTGGCAGTACCAGGGCAATCTTCACAATAAAGTTATTGGTAAATTCTTGTTTACAAACAGCATTTGAGGTGAGAGAGGTAAGGGTAATTTAATAGATGACTATCTAGGTGTTCTCCTTCCCAAAGGGAAGGGCCTTGAATGGCAGACAAATGATCTGGGCATTTCCTGGAAATAAAAGATAATGACTGACAGCATAGAATGGAAGCAGTAGCTTTGACTAATCTATACCTTTAAGAGGAAGTAAGGCAAGACCGGGGGAAAGGGCTTTTCTCTTCAATGTTCCCCATCATCATTAGTTCAGCTCAAAGACCTAATCTGAACCAATTTTGTGGAGAAAGTAACTAAAGCCACCTCTGTGGTTAATCGCAACAAAAAGGAAGGGTACCAGCTCCATTTTACAAACAGCTTCTAAGAACTGTCACAAAGATGTCACAAATATAAAGTAGCTGAACTGGACTTTTTAAAATTTCTATTTTTTTATAAAAATCTCTATTTTTTAGTATTATGATAAAGTTCAAACATACATTGACCCCTCTTGTACCTGGCTACAGTGGATTAATCATACCCTAAACTCCTCTTCCTTTTCTTCCCAGTTTTAAAGCTAATCCCAGACCTACTTCAACTCTTAAGAACCTTACACGAATCTCTAATGCACAAAATAAAGCTAATTCCATTAACACAACTAAAATTTAATAAATCCCTAAATATCAAATATCCAGAGTTCAACTTATTAGATTTGTTTTCTTTATAGTTGCCATTTTTTTCAAATCAAGATCCAAACAAGATCCATGTTTTGTTCTTGGTTATCTCCCTCACATCCATTTCACTTGATGGTTCTCCTTACTTCCACCCCCCACCCACCCCCAGCATTGCAGTTTGTTTGAAGAATCTGGTTATTGGTTTCTGGAATTGTCTCATAGTCTGGATTTTGCTGATGATATCCCCATGAGCCATGTTTTGAATCCCAAGACCTCAAAGCCCCCAAAACTCTGGTCACAAGCTCACCCTATTTTTATACTGTAAGCCATCTGCCAGGCTCTTTATGTAGCTTATTCTTACTTCTAACATCTCACAAGGTATTTCCTTTTTTTAACAGATGTAACCTATGCTCAGAGGGCATGCCCCCAGTGAGAAAGCTAAATGACAGCCAGTATTACAAGTTGAGTCAGCCTGACTCCATAGCCCATGCTTTCCCCACACCAGATGGTCCCAATCATTGTATTATGGGATTGTCAATCTCAGCATACCCAAGCAGGTGGATGGCAAGCTAATATTAAAAGATAGCTATTCCCAAAGTAAGAATCCATGCCTCCCCAAAAACACTGGATAGAAATAAGACCAGCCAACTATGGGAGAAGGAGCCAATGCAATGGCTAGTCTTTATTGGAAAGAAGAAACTTTATAGCACATTTTGAGTAAGTTAGTGCAAAGGCTCAGTGGGCCAACTGATGGGGCACCAGCTTGTAATGGGTTCCACAGCTAGGGCATCGCTGGGCCTCGCCTTTGTGCAGCCAGAACCAGATGACAGCACTATTGTCCTCTTCACCTGAAAGGTAAAATGTGGTTGTAGGCCATCCAACCTAGAAGTGGAGACTTTCAGTACCAGCCTCATCCTCAGACACCTCTAAGACACAAAGTTACAGTTAACATCTTAAGAGGTCAGTTCAAGCTCTCTCCTTCCCCACTTTGCAGATGAAATGAGGCCCTGAGTTTATCTATGAGTAAACTGACCTCACATCAGAGTCACTATTAGGTTCTAACAGTTCCTCTGCCTATGTAGAATCCCAAAGCACAGTCCATTCTGGTATATATCCCTAGAGCCTAAAATGGTATCTGGCCAAGAGGAAGTACAGTATTTTCTAGATGAATATTCCTTCATGCTGCATCTCCAATGAGCTGGTATTACTGATGTTCTAAATATGTTTACAGTAAGGATAACCTACTTAGGTAAATGAAACTTGAAACGACCAGGGGACCCTTAGAATAACTTATTTACGCACATATCCCCTTTACACACAACATACACACAAAAGACTTGAAACATATTACTGACATCCTGTATAGGATATATTAAACAAATGGACAAGAAAATAGTGGTGAGGTACTTACAGATGCAGCCCACAATTCGCTTGTTAGTGATAGATGGCACTAAATTAGGGTCTTCCTTGGTGCCTGAAGCTGCTTTTGGGGCTAGCATATTGTATGGGTCCTGAAAAAGAATAAGCCATTATGCCAAATGATCCCTACCCTCCAGAGGCTGGTGGTACTGTTCCCACAAGTCAGGTTTCCTATGTTAAATGCTACCAGAGAGGATACTGCTCTGATCCCATCCAAGACCATGAGCTCCAAAGAAGACACAGAAAGGAGTTTCTCACCAGTCCCTTACGAGCAGCCATCATGACCTCCCTCTCCAGCCCAGTTGCCTGCTCATCATCAGTAGGAACACCGCCTAAAGGAAAATACGTGAATTGTGATGTCTGAATTATCAGGAGAAAAAAATGCATATACATAAATGATTACATATAGTTTACAAGCTCCTAAAGGCTACTCATACACGTTGTCCCTTAAGGACCATTGTCATGATCCCCCAAAGCGGAAGCACAGGGTAATCTTTTTCTTCCTTCAACCACGGAGGCCAATTTTTCTACACATTTTTTTCTAAAAGCAAATCAGGAGTCCTAATGGGGTGGGGTTCATCCAACTTGAAGTGAGCGCAAACCTGAAGAGCGGCTTAGCCCCTCCACATCCCCGTTGCAACCCCTGTCCCCCAAGGTCACCCGACACCACAGTTTAGGATTTTTTCGCAGCGGGGGTCGTTCGGTGAGCGGCAGCAAAGGCGGTCAGGTATAACATGAGGATGCCCGCGGAGACTGAGGCACTCGGGGCCGTGAAGCGGTTACTGGGGCCCCGACTAGCTGAACGGCCTACCCCCGCTTCGCTGCCCTGGCATCACCCCGGGAGGGCAACGGCGCCACTCCCTAACGCGCCGGGCGGGCCGAGTACCTCCAGATGCCATGGAGCGCACTGCGGCGACTCCATTGGGACCGCGGACCCTGAGGGCCTGCGCGGCCAGCGATCCAACTCCACGAAGTAACCTTGAAGCCATCACGCCCGCTACAAACAGCAGCACTTCCGGGAACAGGCTCCGGGGAGAGGCGTGACCTCCAGGGGAGGGCTTTTCCTCCGCCACCAGGTATCAGACTTCCGCTTCCTTCTGTCCTGGAGCCCTCCCCATTCAGGGAGGAGGAACGGGGAAAGTCTGCGCATGCGTGGTTCTCACTGCTAGCCGCTGCGCAGCGCGGGAGGCGTGGGGGCGTTCACGGTTTGAGATGTAGGCTCCTGGGGCTTTGCCCTTTACTAACGTTGGGCAGCTCATTTTGCGCCCCTGGAGCTCTGAGGACTCGTCCATAGAATGGGGAGGCCACAGTGGAGTTCCTGTGCGTCTTTCCTGCTAGGTGTGTTTTGTAAACGTAGCGGCTGCTAGGTGGAAGTTGTTAAGCCCGAGTCTGTCAGGAGACTTGCTGGACCTCAAATGATTTAAATTTAGGAGCAGGCTCCTAAAAGCCACCATGTTAACTGTTGTGCGGGCTGGCCGGGCAGTGTGAGCCATCGCGAACTTGTTGCATTGGCCCAGTGTGTAAGAACTTGGGCAGGACCTACCCGCAGTCCTAGCATCAATTTCCTGTTACAGTGGTGCTGAGGTGATGAAGTCATTGCCGGTGATGTGGTCCAGGCCTGAGGTGGGACCGAGGAGGGGAAGAAGGATAGGGCCAGATTTAGGACCCCTCCCAGGACCAAGGCCTTTGGTGATGTGGAGTGAGGGGGTGGCGACACCGGGAGGTTATTAAACAAGGAACAGGTTAAGGGGGGCTGTTGTGTACTGACTTATGATTTCAAATCCACGTTTTAAAAGCTTGTTTTGGACAAAATTGTTCGTGGTTTGAACTTGTTTTGGAGTTGGATATTAGGACTTCCTTAATGAACTCTCGCACTGGAGTAGAGAGGACTATTATGTCATTGACAACATAGTAATAGCAGTGGTGTCCATCATGTGACGGACTTTGAAACTTTAAAAACCAAGAGGTTTGATCAACAACTCGAGAGCGTTCAGCTTGGGCAAGGCTACTCTTTCTTGATCTGAATAGTTCTCTGAAGATCTTGAGACACTTTTGGTGCCCTAGCAAGGCTACTTTTGGTCAGCAATGGTATTAAAGCCTGCAGCAGTCTTAAGGGGCATCTGTTCCTACCTTGGCACTACTAGGCATTGGTACAATCCATTCAATGGTCCCTGGAGTAATAATTTTCGAAGCAGCCCACCTTCCTGCCAATACTGGTACCCCAGTGTGGAACCTAAGCTAGCAGCTGCTACCCAACTATTAATTGGAAGGACTGACTTTACCCACTGTGGAAAGGCACACCTCAACAATTTCTTTCATCTCCCTTTTGCCTGGAACAATAGTGTACGTACCTATCATTAGTTTGAAGTATGTTACTTTTTTACTGGCTTATGAAGGAACATCCTATGTGCTATTGGCATATGATAAATTATAATTCCCTCAGTGAACCTACGTTAAATAAGTTATTGGTAAACACAGTCTTAGTCTCTGAGCATAATTTGCCCCAAACAAAACAGGGGGAGGTAGAAGGTAACTTGATAATGGGAAATGAAGTCACTGAAGGTACCTGGGCCAGAGCTCTCTACTTAAAACTAAACACATCTTCCATAGCTCTCATTGCCCACAAGCTAAGGTGTGTAAGCTGCTTAGAAGGGTGAGCATTTGGGGTGCCTGGGTGGCTCAGTTGGTTAAATGTTTGACTTTGGCTTGTGTCATGACCTCACGTTTTGTGAGTTCAAGCCCCACATCAGGCTCTGTGCTGACAGCACAGAGGCTGGAGCCTGCTTCCAATTCTTTGTCTTCCCCTGTCTCTCCTCCTCCCCCGCTCACACTCTTGTCCATCTCTCAAAAATAAATAAACATAAAAAAAAATTTTAATAAAAAAAAAGAAGGGGCACCTGGGTGGCTCAGTCAGTTGAGCGTCTGACTTCAGCTCAGGTCATGATCTCGCGGTCCATGAGTTCGAGCCCCGCGTCAGGCTCTGTGCTGACAGCTCAGAGCCTGGGGCCTGCTTCAGATTCTGTGTCTCCCTCTCTCTGCCCCTTCCCCGTTCATGCTCTGTCTCTCTCTGTCTCTCAAAAATGAATAAACGTTAAAAAAATTTTTTTAATAAAAAAATAGTAATAAAAAAAAGAAGGGTGGGCATTCAAAAGGCTTTGTAAACACTGCCCTCCATCAGCTGCTAGGACTTTATTCACATTGTCAGTATGGCCCTATCTCAGTCTGGCACCATGCAATATCTGTGTTTCCTTTCAGATGGAGAATCCCTTCGGAGTAAGAATTATGCTCTATTCATCTTTGAATCCTTAGTGCCTTGTAGAGGCCTGACATATAATAGGATCAAGTAAATTTTAGTCAATTTGCTTCTTGGACAGAATATACAGAATCAGCTTTCTAGGGCTTCTTCTGGCCCAGTAAGGTCAATTTGAGGTAAACTGCGGAGGCATGAAGCCCCAGTTATTTCCATCTGTCCTGTGCAGGTTATATTTTCAAAATGAGGGGCGCCTGGGTGGCTCAGTCAGTTAAGCATCCAACTCTGGATTTCGGCTCAGGTCATGACCTCAGGCTTCACGTGATCAGGCCACACCATGGGAGTGGGGGGCTGTCAGCTTAGAGCCTGCTTGAGATTCTCTCTCTCTAAATTAATTAATTAATTAATTAAACTTAAAAAAAAAAAGAGGAATTTAAAAAAAGGAGTTGGTAGAGCATTCCTTCACAGGTTCACAGGAGCACGTTTGGTCTTTGTGGTGTCCCCACCACCAAGAAAAAAATGGTCTCTATTCTGAGGCCAAAAACATATTGATCCTCTTTAAAGGTGGGTTTGCTTTGAAAGGTTTCCAGTGTTACTCCCTTCTCTCCTACCTCTAGTGCAACCCTTCCAAATTAAATTGGAAAAAAAATTCTGTAAATCTTAGGAATGTTCCCCAAGAATCTATAGTTAATTTGTATCTGTGGTTAGATGTTTAATGCTAAGGAAAAAGCATTGGACTGGAAGACAGGTGTTCCAGAATGGAACCCGCCAACTCAGCCAGTCACATTTTCTTTTTTTAAAAAACAGCATTAATACTATTTTTTTAAGTTTATTTATTTTTGAGAGAGACAGAGAATCTGAAGTGGGCTTCGTGATAACAGCAGACAGCCCAAAGCAAGGCTCAAATTCACAAACCATGAGGTCATGACCTGAGCCGAAGCTGGATGCTTAACTGACTGAGCCACCTGGGTGCCCTTCCAGTCACGTTTTCTTTTGACCTCTATTTCCTCATCAGTAAAACTGATTAGACTAAATCATTATTTCCCAAAGTGTAATTCACAAAATCCTACTCTCAGGAGATGCTGTCAGTTAAAAAGGACTTGGGAAGTCCTGCATTTGATGAATTCTGTCTTGGAGATGCACATTCTAGCATACCAAAGGCTCTGATTAGGCCTGCTGCAAAGAATCCTGTTTCATTCACCTGTGGTTTAAGCCAGAGTTTTTCCATCTTCATTGGCCACTCTTTGCCAAGAAACACCCACTAACCCAACTCTCAGCAGACCAGTGAGAAATGCAGTTATGAGGTGTTACGATTCTCTGCTGCCTGACTATAAGATGGTTGACTCCAGGCTATGAAATGGAAATAAGGTTTATGCCTAATCATAGGACATTTTTGCAGGTCCTTATTCATCCCACAAAAGCCCTGGGATTCTACAGACTATGGAAGTGAGCTCCAATGTCAGGACCAGTCCCTAAGTCATCCCCACCCACACCCTGGTGCCTCCAGCTCCCACCACCTCTGCTCACACCCCTGCTCCCTGATGTCTCCTTGGGAAACAGTCTCCTCCACTCTTGCTTCTTCACTGGCTTTGCCAAAACAATACACCTTCACTGAGTATTATTTTTTTACTTTTATAGGATAATTTTTAGTGGTCAAAATAACTATACATTGTACTAAGTCAAACATATGATGAGTAAAGGAAAGGTTTGTTGTTAACAGTTTCATGTTTTTCCATTTTTTTTTCCTTTCTCTATGCCAGGGTCTCTCAACTTCAACATCATTTATATTTTGGTTTGGAAAATTCTTTGCAGGGCAAGGTGCAGTCCTGGGTGCATGGTAGGATGTTTACCATTTATGCCATTAGCATCCCCAAGTGGTGACAAACATAAATGTCTTCTGCCATTGCCATGTGTCCCCCTAGAGGGCAAAATCACTCAAATTGAGAATCACTGCTCCATCTTCATATAGACATATTCAAACAAAGGCACATATAAGGGATGTTTCTTTAAATATACAGATATATAAATGAATATCAAATACAAAAATATATGTCTATTATAAAAATTATTAGCAAGTTGCTTTTTACAAAAATTTTTGTGGAGGGGCACCTGGGTTGCTCAGTCAATTGAGTGTCCAATTCTTTTTTTTTTTTTTAACGTTTTATTTTATTTTTGGGACAGAGACAGACAGAGCATGAACGGGGGAGGGGCAGAGAGAGAGGGAGACACAGAATCGGAAGCAGGCTCCAGGCTCTGAGCCATCAGCCCAGAGTCCGCCGCGGGGCTCAAACTCGGACCGCGAGATCGTGACCTGAGCAGAAGTCGGATGCTCAACCGACTGAGCCACCCAGGCACCCCGAGTGTCCAATTCTTGATTTCAGCTCAGGTCACGGGTCCATGCCGACCATGGAGCCTGCTTAAGATTCTCTCTCTGTCTCTGTCTCTGTCTCTCTGTCTCTGTCTCTCTCTCTGTCTCTCTGTCTCTCCCCCTTTGCCCCTATCCCCCACCTCACTCTTTAAAAAAAAAGAAATTGTGGACATCTTAAACCAATACATATAGATCTAACTCATTTTATGTAATTGCTGCATAGTATTTCCTACTATAAATGTAATTTACCCATTTTCCCCTTGATGAATATTCAGAATATTTTTGCTTCTTAAACAGTGCTGCAATGCCTGCCTGTGTACACCTAGCCTTATATTTTGGAAGGTGTGTACAGTAAACACCAATAAATTCTGCCATTTTGTTTTCCCCAAAGTTTGGAGCAATCCATGTTCCCACCAGCAGGGCATGGGAGTGCCACACCCCATGTCTACATGCTGGGAGTTACCCACCTTTTGCAAAGTTTGCCCACAGGTGGATAAAAATGAGATGCTGTTGGTGTTTCCATTTTAAGTTCCCTAACCTCTAAGGTAGCTGAGCATCTTTTCATATGATTGTTTGAATTTCCTCTACTGTGAACTGCCAGGCTCAGCCCTTCAAGCAAGTTCCTTAACCTCTTTTTGCCTCAGTTTTATTTTCTTTCAAGTGGGTGCAAGGCTTACCTCTGGGGCCGTTGTGAGGACCAAATGAGTTAACACTTGTAAAGTGCCTAACACGCTGTAAGTGCGGAGTTCATGTTGGCTTTAAAATGGTCTATTTAGGAGCGCCTGGGTGGCGCAGTTGGTTAAGCGTCTGACTTCAGCCAGGTCACGATCTCGCGGTCCGGGAGTTTGAGCCCCGTGTCAGGCTCTGGGCTGATCGTTCAGAGCCTGGAGCCTGTTTCCGATTCTGTGTCTCCCTCTCTCTCTGCCCCTCCCCCATTCATGCTCTGTCTCTCTCTGTCCCAAAAATAAATAAACGTTGGAAAAAAAAATTTTTTTTAAATAAATAAATAAATAAAATGGTCTATTTAAAAACAGTTGCCTGTTTTTACCCAGAAGATCTCCAGAATGATAGAAAGGAAACTAATACAAGTAGCTACCTCTGTGTATTTGTGGAGGTGAGGAAGTGGTGGTGGTTGATGGGGAACAGGGCATGAAGGCAGGGGTGGGAGTGAGACCCACTGCAGACCTCTTATGCTATTTTGGGTTTTGTTTGAACTATGTGCATGTGTTACCTATTCAGAAATGAAGTAAACATTTTTTAATTGGCTATTCATATTCTCATTTGGGGAGATTCTTTATCTTACTGACTTGCAGAGACTCTGTTATATCGACTCCTTCCCATGGGTCAAGGCTGGTCACTATTCAAGGGGGAGTAAAATGTGACTTCTTCCTTGAACCTATCACAAGAATGTGGGAAGGGTGGAGAGTTGTTCTTGGTCTGGGCAGAGTTCTCACAAGCTTAAAGTAATGGGGTCAAAAAAGGATTTAATCTGCATTTCTATTGCTCTGGCTGGGCCACAGAGGTCCTGACCACTTACAAAGGCATGTGTAGGGCCAATTTTTAATTATAATGAGGGTGGGGGAGATGGTTGCTGTGTGCAGGCCCTCTGGGATCTGGCATCAGCTAGGGACTGCCCAGACCCCAAGGGCCATCTAGGGAGGCCTAAGAAAGGTCTGATAAAGTGGCTGAGCCTCCTGCAGCCTGCTGGGAGCTAGGACCCTTCTGGCAGAAAAGCCAGGTCAGAACAAATCAAACATTTTTGTGCAGATGCCACAAATCCAAAATGGGTCACCTGGAACTGTCAGCATGGGGCCTGGCTGTAGCTGGGGCTCAGAGGGATCAGAGGAGGATTCTCATGTGTGTGTGTGTGTGTGTGTGTGTGTGTGTGTGTGTGTAAGAAACAAAAGCAGTCTGATCAACCAGCAGGGCAGCACAGGAGCAAATATGAATTGTCACCCTTCCCCTCCCAGGAGCCTTCTCTAACCCAGTGAGCTTCTTCCCCATCCCACAGAACCCCGTTTACTCTTCCAGGGAGGAACTTAAGCTCAACCTGGGAAATTGTAATATTCCTCTCCCCCTCTCCCCACCAGGCAATCTCTTCCCACACCCCCTTCTGCTGGGCAGTCCCATGGGACCTGTTTTTTTCTAAGTCAGTTAAGCCCCACTGACCCACACAAAAGAGGTGAGTAAAGGGTTATTTACAGAGGGGTGTCAGGGTTGAGGAGGACCAGGGTTGGCCACCCTGGGTCCTACGGTATTGGTGCCTGGTGAGTGCTGAGCAGCAGGGGAGCCACTGCCAGAGCCTTGGTGGAGAGGGCAGGGTAGAGGTGCACATCTCTCTCCTCCTACCCTCTTCCTTCCTGCTGGTGACCCTAACTAGCAACCAGAGGGCAAGGGAGTCCCTTGAGGCAGCCCATGGAGGACAGTCCCCAGGCAGAGAGGAGGAGGGGGATCTGGAGGGGCAGATGGAGTGATCAGCATGGTTCTCTGCCTGGGATGATGTCCTGCTCGATGGTTCAACTATTCTGTCACTGGCATTCTCAGTTCCTTGCTCCCTTGTCCATGGTACCCAATGCTAAATTTGCCCAACCATCTGTTTTCTGGGTTCCTTCTTCCAAGTTGGCGAGCACTGCCAGAGAAAAACCATACACCATGACAGGCTTGTGATTGTCACCCTTGGCTGGGCCCTCAATGCTGGGAGCTTGGTGGTTCTTTCCCTCAGTGTCCTTAAGCCCTGGCCCTACCCATGTTGTATTTCACTGAGGAGCAGACAGGAACTCACTCACCTCCCTTCCCTCCTCTTCCTCTTTCATCCTCCTCTTCCCCTTCCTTCATCCCTTCCCGCTGGTCTTGGTAGAACTGGGACTCTCCTCCCCAAGGCTGCCCCTTCACCTGCTGGGCTCTTTGCCCTCTCTCTGCATCAGGCACCTTCCCTTGGCCTTCAAGGATGCTGAGACCTGAGTCTTTCCTCTGGTTGGTGCCTCTGTCATGGATCTGTTTTCTTCCATCCACTTCCAGATTTCTGGAAGAATGACTCCCTCCCTGTGTCTACCTCTTCAGTGGCCACTTATAGACAGTGTCATCCAACCTACTGTCTGACCCCACTGTGCTCTAAAATTCTGTTGCTAAGGTCACCCTTGGCCCCCTATTTGCCAAACCCCAGATTCTGTTTATAACCTCATCCTCTTAGACAACTTCCTATTGCTAGCTGCCTCCTCCTTGCCTTTGCCCAAACTAAGCTTCCTCCACCTTGCCTTTTGGCCTCTCTTCTTGGCTCTTCTTCCCACGCTGGAGGTTGATCTGCAGAGGTCATTCAGGCCTCAGAGCCCTCTTCCCACTCCCAGCCTCCTCTCCCCTGCTAAGCTGCCGACACCCATCTCCACCTCTCTCTGTTCCTTCAGTACTCAATCAGATGATCAGATATTCCACTGAAGAAACCCCTTTGCATGGCCCTCGAGGTTCTCATGCTGGCTGTCACCTATGAGTTTTGTATTTCCCCACTGATAAGTGACATTCCAGTCCTCAAACAAACAAACCATTTACATTCATGCTTTGTACATTCTGTTCCCTTTGCCTTAAATGCTTTTCCTTCTTTTGGAAATAAGTTATAATTCCAACTCCAAGACCGTGGGCAAATGTTATCTTGCCTGTGAGGTCATCAGACTTCCACTGCAGGAGTACTGGGCCTGCCTCCAGGGGCAGGGGATTGATTACACTGCAGGGTAGTTATCTTTTTGCATGCGTTTTGCATCTAGGCAGCCAATGCATGATAATTGCTCATTGTTTGTTGAATGACTACTGAATGGATGAATGCATTACACAAGATAATTGTTTTTTGTTTTTGTTTTTGTTTTTGAGAAAGAGGATGCAAGTGAGCAAAGGGCAGAGAGAAAGGGAGAGCGAGAGGGAAAATCCCACAAGGGGCAGAGAGAGGGAGATAGAAGCAGGGCTCACCCAAAGCAAGGCTTGAGCTCACCTGATGTGGGACTGGAACTTACGAACTGTGAGATCATGACCTGAGCCAAAGTCAGATGCTTAACTGACTGAACCACCCAGGTGGCCCAAGACAATTGTTCATCTGTCTTTTGCTGTACCTGCTTATTGAAAATTTTGGTCATTTTGTTACATAATGTCCTCGTATAAGATTCTCCATGAGAAATTACTTTTGTAATTGAAAATAAAGAAAAAATTTATTTCCTTCTACCATAGAGACTCTATATTATACAGAAAAACAAGTAGCCCTTTGTGCACACCCACCCCCACCACACACAGAGAAACACTTTTATTTCTTGCTTCCAAGAAGCTCAGGGACAGGTTTAATATTTATTCACATAATCACATTAACCCTGCTGGCCCAAATGTGGCTCTTCCTCCTTTTTGTGGTTTTGAATTTTTTTAATGTTTATTTATTTGTTTTTGAGAGAGTGCGAGGGGGGAGGGGTAGAGAACAAGGGAGACTGAGAATCTGAAGCCAGCTCCGCACTGTCAGTGCAGAGCCACACACAGGGCTCAAACTCAAAAACCTCACAAACCGAAGTTGGACGCTTAACCAACCACCCAGGTGCCCCTGATTTTGATTTTTTATCTTTTCTCCAGTGCCTCTTTTGAAATCAGACAATGGGTGGGGCACCTGGGTGGCTCAATCAGTCAGGTCATGGTCGGGCCAGGTCATGAGC
This sequence comes from Prionailurus bengalensis, assembly GCF_016509475.1. Lineage (NCBI taxonomy): Eukaryota > Metazoa > Chordata > Mammalia > Carnivora > Felidae > Prionailurus > Prionailurus bengalensis. Next base: position 62,279,726 of record NC_057354.1, read on the forward strand.
AGTTGGGTCAGGTCATGATCTCAGAGCTCATGAGTTCAAGCCCTGTATTGGGCTCCCTGCTGTTAATGCAGATTCCGCTTCAGATCCTCTGTCTCTCTCTCCCTCTCAAAAATAAATAAACAGTTTTTTAAAAACGTTGAAATCAGACCGTGGAGTATGAAGAAAAAGGTATACACAATGGAGCCAGAGAAACATGGGCTCAGATGGTACTAGCAGCTCTGCAACTGGGGCAACTTAAGCTCTCCGAACCTCCAATTTCCCTTCTGTAGGGTCCTTAAAAAGGATTGAATTACAATGTATATAGCGTATGTAGCTCCTTCTAGATGATCAATAAAAGATGATTACATGAAGAAGCAGCTATAAATGAATAAAATAATTGAAACTGTCATTCCAGGTTGGCCTTTGTAAGACTAAGCACCCACTCTCCCTGGAAGGAGTAAGGAAGGCCAACTTGCCTAAAGCCTTTCTCCTGAGTCGATCCCATCTCTATGGTTACTATTCAAAGGACTCTTGGGAACACAGCTTTTTAACCAGGCTAAGAGATCAAGTCACGAGGAGTGGGCACACACAACATGGGGTCGGGCAGAGCAGGACTTGAAGGAACAGAGATCCTAGGAGGAGGAGGAGAATGGGCGGGCCTTCAGCAGGCATGACCTGCTGCATGAAGAGGCCCTCTAATGGAGTCTCTGAGCCACCTGAGGCAGCCCTGTTGGCCAAATTTCCTTTTCTTTCCTTCCAGGGTCCTCTGGGAGGAATGTGGAGGGCCTCAAGGACACAGGGCCTCCACACAAAGAAGTGAGAACAACAGGTTCCTAAAGTGAGAGCAAAACCCTGGGTGACATGAGGAAAGACAGACCAGTAGCAATGAGAGCCCTGGGATTAAATGTAGGCTCTCATACCCCAGAGTATGGCTCTGGGTCAGGCAGCTCGCCTCCAAGCCTCAGTTTCTTCCACTGGAAAATGAGTAGTCAGCACCCTCCAGCCTACAGTGAAGATCCAATGAGCTAATGTTGGTGGGAGCATTCGTATACCAAAAAAGGATTATTCTTGTGTAGGTTAGTATTTTCAACTTTGCCTGGGGCTGGATCTGTCTCTTCATATTAAACTTACAAACAATGCTCATTAAAATGGATATACCTATGTATGTTTAAAACATTTAAAATGGCAGACGTTCTCCAAAGAACAGGAAGGAGTTCAGAAGGGATCCTTTCAGTCTCTTCAATATCCCTTTTAACAAATGGAAGTCACATGAATTAATAGGCTCAAACTCCTAGATGAGCTGATCAAAGGAAGTAAAGGTCAAGAAACAACGTTGCTCCGAAGGCCTGCTAACACACCAAGGCCTCTGCCTTCTCTCCCTCACTTCCTGGCCCCAGAAGAGAGGCTTCTCACTCAGAGTATGGGCTTAGCCAGGGTGCCAGGAGTAGCACTGCTCAGCTCAGCTCGGCTCGGCTCTACCGCCCTCCTGCCTGGAAAACCACGCAGGAGGACAGTTAATTAGCTATTCATGATGTCTAATTAAAAATCAGTTCCCCAGAAGAGTAGGATATGGTTTTAATTGATGACAGGGCTGGCTGCAGATAAAGAGAAATAATGTATGTAAATGGCCTTGCTCAGGGTCAGGCAAAGGGTCGGGGCTCAACCAGTTTGTTCAGTGTGAATCTGACCGGCCGACATCCCCCAAAGAACGAACAGACGCGCACACTCACACACACTCAGATACACATGCCCAGGGCACATCTGTTCTCAAAGCAAAACATGAATAATCATGGATGGTGGCTATAAGGGATGCGCTCTCAACACACAACACGAGAAGTGTCTTACTTTGGGAAAGATCCCAGGTGGTCTGACGGTGGAGAGGCCACAGTGGGTTTAAATCCTGGTGCCGCCCCCTTCTGTCCTTGTCCCTTAGCAAGAGGCCCTTTCCCTGTGGGATCGGTGTCCCCATCTGTTTGGAAGCCCCCCAGGTGAGGATCCCGCGACTCAACTGCACGTTAAGTAGAGGGCACAGATCAAAAGTTCGGGAGGGGTGATTGATGCCGGCCTCGCCTGCGGGGAGCACTGCCCACCCTTGGGCTTCCGGTGCTGCGCTTGGCGTGCACGTGGATGCGCACGTGGCGGGCGGGGCTGGGCCCGCTGGGGGGCGCCGTCTGCGCGCGCCGCCCGGGTGCTGGACGGCTGTTGCCTGCCCAAGTGCAACCTCCGCATGCATCGTTGGGGGCGCGGGAAGGCCCCAGCGGCCCTGGAGGTAGGAACCCGCTCTTCTTCCCATCCGCGGTCGTCGCCCTTCCAGCCCCACCGTCCGGGAATCCTGCACCCGCTTCCTTTTCCCCACTAGCCGCCCCTCTCCTCCAGGCCTGTGCCCCGGCCTCCTATCCCTCCCCTGCTCGCCCAGTTAGGACGGTCTCAACCCCGCTGTCAGTCAGATCAGACACAACCCCCTGCCTCTTTTGCGCCCTTATGGATTTCTTGGTTAAACACATGTACTCACATGTTACTCTGACCCTGGCGGCCGGCTGGGCCCAGGGCTGGCCCAGACCAAGACCAGCCAGGCCCTCCTCTCCTGGGTGGCACAGTCACCAAGGCATCGTTTGCTTTGTTGGGACGGAACTTTCTTCAGACTAACTTGAGACTTGGTTTATGTTTTGGTTGATTTGGTGGTTGTGTGTGTGTGTTTTCCCAGTGTTCCCCAGGGCACAGAGGATGGCTTTTTTTCCCCCCAGAAAAGCTCTCTGTTCCCAGCCTATGCCTAGTTTGATGGATGTGCAGTTTATAATACTGTAGACTGTTTGACTTTCCTTTGTGGATAAAACTCATCTCATTTCATCTTTCAGAGTGCGAGCTGAGGGCTTGCTAACCAGAGCCACTGCCCTCACTAACATTCCTAAGCTATTAAATATTTGTTTAAAAGGACCGACACAAAGCACGGTGTTAGGAATAAGTCATCTTGAAAAAAGCAATATTCAGAAAAACAGGACTGTTGTAATAGTGTCAGTTAATCTTGGATCTTTTTTACATCAAGACTCAAAGCATTTTGGATTCCATAATGATTTGACCGCATGGCTACACTTTGAGACAGATTATTTTATTTTTCTTGTAGCGAGGAAAATAAAAGAAGAAAAAGTGGGGCAACATGTTGAAATCACACTGTGGGACAGTGATGGAGAGTGGGAGAGGTAGGCGAGGGAGGCTGAATGTTACAGGCTTGGGTTTCCAGGATTTAGGGAGGCCCCCACCCAGCAGTGGGAAGGGATAGACAGATGGAGCGGCAGTCCCTGAGCTGGACTGGAGAAGAGGGAGCATGGTGAAACCAGATGGCTTCACTCCTTAGCCTGGAAAGCAGATGAGTGAGATTGAGGAGGAATAGTCCTGGCTGGTTGGTGCTGGGTGCTGGGGAGGAAGAGGACAGGAGTTAAGTTTAGATGTTGAGTGTGTCTTCTTCCCATTTGACTGTAGGGTGGCCTTTTGTCTCTTGTGTTCCTGTCTCAACACCTAGCACACAGTACTTGAAACATGTCAGATTAACCAGAGTTACCATTTTTAATTGATTCTTGGATGCACCTTCGTTCACATCTTCACAGCTCTGAAGTTGAGCTGTGTCTTCTTTTGTGTCATTCACTTGGCAGATTTTTTTCTTTCTTGGTGGTCATAGAAAGTCATGCTGAGGGCGCCTGGCTGGCTCAGTCGGAAGAGCATGCAATTCTTGATCACAGGGTTGTAACTTGGAGTCCCACGCTGGGTGTAGTGATTACTTAAAAGTAAAATCTTTAAAAGAAAAAAAGAAAGAAAGTCATGATGCTCTTAAAATTGGTGGCATCTTAGCTCTGATGAAGTAGTGTTGCCAGCTGTGACCTTGGACCAGCAATTGCAGGTTTCAGCATTGGAGATTCAAGCACCAAAGATGACCTTTTATCACATTGTACCCTTCTAGTGTCATTCATTTCCTCTTCTTTGAAACTGCTAATGTTTTCAAGGAACACGAGGGAGGGAGTTGGTAAAAGCAAGAACAACAGGTACAAGTATGAAAAATATATTATTTTGTGGGTTGGAAAGAGAAGCAACAGCTGATGGATGTGTCTCCTTTCCTGGTGAAATTCTTAAATTGGACTGCCATATAACCACTGGTAGATGGATACCTTTAAGTGAAATATGCTTTGCAGCAGCCATGCTTCCGTGCACACTGGTCAGGCAGGCCTCATCCTTGAGCCTGCTCATGACCAGCCAGTCTGAATACATCTGTTGAGACCGTGAGACCCATGCTCCACCATCCACTGGAGTCTTGGTGATGCTGGGTCTACCACTGGCAGAAACCTGCCACTGCTGTACAAGCCCCTCGAGGGCAGAGACCATATCTTTCCCATCCTTGGTGTTCCAGTACTCAGCACAATGCCTGATACATCAGAGATGCTATGTTAGGTGTTGCTGAGTAAAACTGTGCTGGGCAAGTTGGGGCAAGTTGTCTTCTGGTCCTCAAGTCAAAGTCTTCATCTTGCAGAGACCATGTTCTGGGTGAAGGTTTCCTTCCCAGCCCTCAATCATCTGTGAGGCTGCTCCATGAGTTACTGGTTTTGTGAGCTAACCTGCAGAAACCTTATTTCTCACCCTTGGCTTGCAGAATGAGCTTTTGGGACTTAGTCCACTTGTAAATTGGAACCTGCTTATGTATCAACTCACTTGGTGACTTTGCTCCCAGAGAGCCTCGCTAGTTAACCCACAAGATGTCAGGGCCCCTATGGATTAATTGTTTCTGCTGAGTTTGCTGTTTAAGCAGGTGAGCTGGTCCCAGCCTAGAGAAAGCTAGAAAGGTGAATGAGAATCTCCTGGAAACAAAAGGGCAAAGTTTATGTTCTGCTTTGTCTCCAGGGAAGACACGGGCTGAACTCCTGAACCCCAGGAGCCCTTAGGATCTGTGAGACTTGACCCCTGTTCTTCATTCATGCCCTGGCTGACGTATGTGCTCCCTCTAGAAAGAGATGTTCTGAGCATGCAAAACATCTTTTCTCAGTCTGCACCAGGATGGTTTGGGGGTGGTTTGTGTAGAAGTGGAGACATTTAGGAGAGTTCTTTCTCTGTCTTCTTTGGCTGACTCTCAGGTTCCCAGGAGAGTTGTACTCTGCTTGAGAACAGTGTCACAGCCACCACCAGTTGGCCAGTTTTATTTTTTTTATTCTCTCAAGGTGATTTTGGGGATGTTTTTATGGCAAATGTCTGGTGATCTTCCAGATTTCAGTTCAAATTATGAGAAATCCTGATGATCACTAAGATTTTTTTTTAATTTGCGGGTATTAAAAACAAAAAATAGGGGCTCCTGGGTGTCTCATTGGTTAAGTTTCCGACTTCGGCTTAGGTCATGATCTCTTGGTTTGTGAGTTTGAGGCTGCGTTGGGCTCTGTGCTAACAGCTCAGAACCTGGAGCCTGCTTCGGATTCTGTGTCTCCCCCTCTCTCTGCCCCTCCCCTGCTCATGCTCTGTCTCTCTCTGTCTCTCAATAATAAATAAACGTTAAAAAATTTTTTTAAACAAAAACTAGTTTTGAACCATTTCCATCAAAATTATTTCAGGCAAGAATCACAAATGTGATTATATGTCAACTATACTGGAATTAAATTTAAAAAAAGAATCATCAATGGATGCTGAAACTATGAAATGAATGTATGATGAGAAACAGGATGTTTACATAATCTCAAAGCATTTTCCCCATAAGATACTGATTAATAACAGAGGGAAACATAGTGATATTACAGTGGAGAAACCTGGCCTTAACCAAGTGATTAAAATTAGTACAGCAGTAATGGGACACTATCATGTGCCTTCTCATATACACTGAGAAGAACACATCACATCTGGGTATTCCTGTCCCAAACATATCACCTGTATCTAATTATGAGGAAATGTCACACAAACCCAGGTTTATATAGTCTACCAAGTAACTGGCCAGTACTCTTCAACAGTGTCAAGGTTATACGTACACACATGCACACAAGATAATTACTGGTAAACCAAATGTAGTAAAATGTTGACATGGAGGGATTTTGGTGAAGGGCATATGAGCATTTTTTTTTTTTAGCTTATTTATCTTGAGAGATAGTGAGCACAAGTGGGGGAGGGGCAGAGAGAGAGGGAGAGAGAATCCCAAGCAGGCTCCTCACTGCCAGCAAGGAGCCAGTGTGGAGCCCGGCATGGGCTCAAATGAATGAACTGTGAGATCATGACCTGAGCTGAAACCAAGTGTCGGGTACTCAACCAACTGAGCCACCCAGGCGCCCCCATATGGGCATTTTTTGTATTGTTTTTATAATTTGGGGTACGTCTGAAATTATTTCAAAATAAAAAAATAGAAAAGGTTTTCACATTTTTTTCCAAAAATAATTATGGATGTAGTAACAGATAAAATATGCTATGTGTACTTGGCAGGGAGAACTTGACAAATCTAAATGGTTTTTGTAGTACAGTAAGATAAAAATTTTGTGTATCCTGGTAAATAGCTAACAGAAATGAATATTTCCTTCAAAAGACATACACAAGAATATTCATAGCAGCTTTATTCATAATACCCTGAAATAAGAAACAATCCAAGTGTCCATCAAAGGAAGAGTGAATAAGTAAGTTGTGATGTATTTATATGATGGAATACTATACAGTAAGGAAAATGAATGGAGAACTGCAACATGCAATAACATGGATGAATCTCACATGCATGATGTTGAGCAGGTTATAATCAGACACAAAAGAGCTCCAAATATATGATTTCCTGTATATAAAATGAAGAAACAGGCAAAATAATTGATGGTGATACAGGCAGAGTATTGTTACCTTTGGGGGCTATTGACTGAAAGAGATATGAGAGATCCTTCTAGGGTGTGAGAGATGTTCAGTATCTTCATCTGGGTCATACACACACACACACATACACACACATTGACCCTTAAACACATGAGGGTTGGGGCATCAACTCCCTGTGCATTCAAAAATTTGCATACAACTGGGGCACCTGGGCGGCTCAGTCGGTTAAGTGTCCGACTTCAGCTCAGGTCATGATCTCACAGTTTGTGAGTTCGAGCCCCGCGTCGGGCTCTGTGCTGACCGCTCAGAGCCTGGAGCCTGCTTCGGATTCTGTGTCTTCTCCTGTCTCTGCCCCTCCCATGCTCATGCTCTGTCTCTCTCTCTGTCTCTCAATAATAAATAAACATTTAAAAAATTTTTTTTTAATTTGCATACAACTTTGACTTTCTAAAAACTGTTAATAGCATATTGTTGATTGGAAGCCTTACCATTAGCATAGACAATTGATTAACGCGTATTTTGTCTATGTATCATATACTGTTTTCTTACAATGAAGTAAGCTAGAGAAAAAATATTAAGAAAATCACAAGTAAGAGAAAATTTACAGTACTGTACTGTATTTATAGAAAAAATCCACTTAGACGTGGACCTACATGGTTCAAGCTCATGTTGTTTAAAGGTCAACTGTGTGTGTATATATATATATATATGCCATATATCATATATATAAATTCATCAAGTTGAATAGTTAAGATTTGTGTACCTTATCTAAGTTACACATCAGTGAAAACTAAAATGTGTCTTGTGAGGATTATAGATCCAAATGTGAATTGTAAAATAATAAAAATTCTAGAAGTTGATATGAGAATATGTTCATGACTTTGGAATGGGGAAGATTTCTTTAAAAATTTTTTTTTATGTTTTATTTTTATATTTGGGAGAGAGAGACAGAGAGCAAGTAGGGGAGGGGCAGAGAGACAGAGACAGAATCTGAAGCAGGCTCCAGGCTCTGAGCTGTCAGCACAGAGCCCAATGCGGGGCTGGAACTCACAAACCATGAGATCATGACCTGAGCTGAAGTCAGATGTTTAACCGACTAAGCCACCCAGGTGCCCCAGAATGGGGAAGATTTCTTAAACAAGACACAGAACACACTAATCATAGAAGAAAGCATTGATAAATTAGGCTCCATTGAACTTTTGAATTTTTCTCTGTAAAGACACACCATTAAGAGAGTGAAAAGACAAGCCATAGAGTGGGTGAAAATATTTGCAACACGTAAAACTGACAGGGTTCATCTTGAGAATATATAAGAATGCCCATAGATCAAGAAATGTCAAAAAGGACAACCCAATAGAAATTGGGCAACAGGTGGCACAAAAACAGACACATAGACCAGTGGAATAGAATAGAAAACCCAGAACTAGACCCACAAACGTATGGCCAACTCATCTTTGACAAAGCAGGAAAGAACATCCAATGGAAAAAAGACAGTCTCTTTAACAAATGGTGCTGGGAGAACTGGACAGCAACATGCAGAAGGTTAAAACTAGACCACTTTCTCACACCATTCGCAAAAATAAACTCGAAATGGATAAAGGACCTGAATGTGAGACAGGAAACCATCAAAACCCTAGAGGAGAAAGCAGGAAAAGACCTCTCTGACCTCAGCCGTAGCAATCTCTTACTCGACACATCCCCAAAAGCAAGGGAAATAAAAGAAAAATGAATTACTGGGACCTTATGAAGATAAAAAGCTTCTGCACAGCAAAGGAAACAACCAACAAAACTAAAAGGCAACCAACGGAATGGGAAAAGATATTTGCAAATGACATATCGGACAAAGGGCTAGTATCCAAAATCTATAAAGAGCTCACCAAACTCCACACCCGAAAAACAAATAACCCAGTGAAGAAATGGGCAGAAAACATGAATAGACACTTCTCTAAAGAAGACATCCAGATGGCCAACAGGCACATGAAAAGATGTTCAACGTCGCTCCTTATCAGGGAAATACAAATCAAAACCACACTCAGATATCACCTCACGCCAGTCAGAGTGGCCAAAATGAACAAATCAGGAGACTATAGATGCTGGCGAGGATGTGGAGAAACGGGAACCCTCTTGCACTGTTGGTGGGAATGCAAATTGGTGCAACCGCTCTGGAAAGCAGTGTGGAGGTTCCTCAGAAAATTAAAAATAGACCTACCCTGTGACCCAGCAATAGCACTGCTAGGAATTTACCCAAGGGATACAGGAGTACTGATGCATAGGGGCACTTGTACCCCAATGTTTATAGCAGCACTCTCAACAATAGCCAAATTATGGAAAGAGCCTAAATGTCCATCAACTGATGAATGGATAAAGAAATTGTGGTTTATATACACAATGGAGTACTACATGGCAATGAGAAAGAATGAAATATGGCCTTTTGTAGCAACGTGGATGGAACTGGAGAGTGTTATGCTAAGTGAAATAAGTCAGGCAGAGAAAGACAGATACCATATGTTTTCACTCATATGTGGATCCTGAGAAACTTAACAGAAACCCATGGAGGAGGGGAAGGAAAAAGGAAAAAAAAAAAAAAAAAGAGGTTAGAGTGGGAGAGAGCCAAAGCATAAGAGACTCTTAAAAACTGAGAACAAACTGAGGGTTGATGGGGAGCGGGAGGGAGGGGAGGGTGGGTGATGGATATTGAGGAGGGCACCTTTTGGGATGAGCACTGGGTGTTGTATGGAAACCAATTTGACAATAAATTTCATATATTAAAAAAAAAATTGGGCAACAGGTACTTTATTAAAAAAAAGATATCCAGGTGGAGAACACAACATGAAAAGTTGTTCAGTGTCATTAAGTAAGGAAAACACAAATTTATAATAAAAAATTCAATGAGGGGCACCTGGGTGGCTCAGTCTGTTGGGCGGCCGACTTGGGCTCAGGTCATGGTCTCACAGCTTATGAGTTCCAGCCCCACATTGGGCTCTGTTCTGACAGCTCAGAGCCTGGCGCCTGCTTCAGATTCTGTGTCTCTGTCTCTCTCTCTCCCTCCCCCACTTGCGCTTTCTCTCTGTCAAAAATAAACACTAAAAAAAAATGTTTTTTTAATGTAGTGAGGGGGTCACTTGGGTGGCTCAGTTGGTTAAGCATCCGACTTCAGCTCAAGTCATCTCACAGCCCCGCGTCGAGCTCTGTGCTGACAGCTCAGAGCCTGGAGTTGCTTCGGATTCTGTGTTTCCCTCTCTCTCTGACCCTCCCCGGTTTATGCTCTGTCTCTGTCTCTGTTTCTGTCTCTCTCAAAAATAGATAAACATTAAAAAAAACAATTTTTTTTCAATGTTTATTTATTTTTGGGACAGAGAGAGACAGAGCATGAACGGGCGAGGGGCAGAGAGAGAGGGAGACACAGAATCGGAAACAGGCTCCAGGCTCTGAGCCATCAGCCCAGAGCCCGACGCGGGGCTCGAACTCCCGGACCGCGAGATCGTGACCTGGCTGAAGTCGGACGCTTAACCGACTGCGCCACCCAGGCGCCCCAAAAACAATTTTTTTAATGCAATAAGAAACCAGTAGGTGAGAAATACCTACTAGAATGGTAAACCTTTAAAAAACTGACAGTCTCAGGTGCTGACAAGGGTAGGATGAGGAGAACTGGCAAATGGCATATAGGAGGGTAAATTCATTCTACCACTTTCCAACTGACCTTGTCTACCATGAACGAACATACCTATTCCTGTGACCCATCAATTTGACACCTAGCCGCATTCCCAACAGAAATGTGTGTGATTAGGTGTGTGAGATTGTGTGTACAAAAGGCAAGTAAAACAATGTTTATGGAAGCATTATTCATAATTGTCAAAAACTAAAAACAATGAAGATGTCTATCAACAGAAGAGTTAACCTTGTATTCATACAATTGAATACTATACAACAACAAAGATGAACATTCATAGACGTAACATTGAACTTTATAAAGAAGACGACAAGAATCCATACTGTGTGATTCCACTTATGCATTATTGAAAAAACAGGCAAATCTGTGGTGTTAAGTTTTATTTTGGGGGCAGAGGGTGGGCGTACTGACTGGGAGTGAGCATAAAGGACTCTGGGGTGCTGGTATGTGCCATCTTTTTTACTTTGGTAATGGTTACCTAGGTGTGTTCACTTTGTGAAAATTCATCTAGCTGTATTCTTACCCTGGTACACTTTTCTGTCATACATTGTACTTTAAAGTTGATTAATTTGATTTGCAGCTAGTGTAGTGATGTTTGATATATTGCATGGCATTATGGATTGAATTGTGTCTCCCCCTCAAATTCATGTGTTGAAGCCCTAACTCGCAATATGATGGTATTTAGAGATGGGGCCTGTGGGAGGTAATTAAGTTAGATGAGGTCGTGAGGGTGGGATGGCATGATGGAATTAGTATCCTTTATTTATTTTTTAATGTTTATTTTTGAAACAGAGAGATCGTGGGGGGGGGGGGCGGCAGAGAGAGAGGGAAACACAGAATCTGAAGCAGGTTCCAGGCTCTGAGCTGTCAGCACAGAGCCCGACACGGGGCTTGAACTCACAAACCATGAGATTGTGACCTGAGCCAAAGTTGGACACTTAACCGACTGAGCCACTCAGGCACCCCGGATTAGTATCCTTATAAGAGGAAGGGGCGCCAGGGTGGCTCAGTTGGTTAAGCGTCCTTATGTCAGTTAAGCATCCTAAGTCCTAAGTGTCTGACTCTTGATTCCAGCTCAGGTCATGATCTCACAGTTCATGGGATCCAACCCTGTGTCAGGCTCTATGCTGATAGCATGGAGGCCGCTTGGGATTCTGTCTCTCCCTCTCTGCCCCTCCCCTGCTTATGAGCACACACACACTCCCTCTCTCAAAATAAATAAAACATTAAAAAAAAAAAAAAGAGGAAGAGACCAATGCACACATTCTGTGTCTTTCCCACAAGCGCATCAAGGAGAGGTCATGTGAGCACACAGCAGAGAATAGTCTCTCCTGTGAGCCATGAGAAAAGCCCTCAGAAAGAAACCTATCTTGCCAGCACCTTGATCTTGGATTTGTAGCCTCAAGAACTATGAAAAATAATGGGCGCCTGGGTGGCTCAGTCAGTTAAGCGTCCAACTTCAGCTCAGGTCATGATCTCACAGTTGGTGGGTTCGAGCCCACATCGGGCTCTGTGCTGATAGCTCAGAGCCTGGAGCATGCTTCAGATTCTGTGTCTCCCTCTCTCTCTGCCCCTCCCCTGCTCACACTCTGTCTCTCTCTCTCAAAAATAAATAAACATTAAAAAAAATAAAAAGAACTATGAGAAATCTGTTTTTTAAGCCACCCAGCCCATGGTATAGGCATGTTGTGTTTTATTGCACTTTATTATACTTCACAGATAATGCTTGTTTTTTGTGTTTTGTTTTGTTTTTACAAAGTAAAGGTTTGTGGCAACCTTCTCTTCTATTGGGGCCATTTTTCCAAAAACATTTGCTCATTTACGCCTCTGTGTCACATTTAGGTAATTTTCATAATATTTTAAACTTTTTCATCATTATTATATTTGTTACGGTTGTCAGTGATCTTATATGTTCTGTTGTATATGTGGGTGCCATGAACCTCACCCACATAAGACCGCAAGCTTAAACAATAAATGTTGTGCATGTTCTGACTGTTCCACCAACCAGTCATTCCCCCGTCTGTCTCCCTCTCTCTCCTCAGGCCTCCCTATTCCCTGAGACACAGCAATATTGAAGTTAAGTCAGTTGATAACCTTATAATGGCCTCTAAGTGTTCAAGTGAAAGGAATAGTCACACATCCCTGACTTTAAATCAAAAGCTAGAAATGATTAATCTTATTAAGCAAGGCATGTCAAAAGCCAAGATAGACCAAAAGCTTCAAACAGCCAAGTCATGAATGTGAAGGAAAAGTTCTTGAAGGATATGAAAAGTGCTACTCCAGTGAACACATGAATGATAAGAAAGTGAAACAGCCTTATCACTGATTTGGAGAAAGTTAGAGTGGTCTGGATACAAGATCAGACCATCCCACAACATTCCCTTAAACCAAAGTCTAATCCAGAGCAAGGCCCTAACTCTCTTCAAGTCCATGAAGCTGCAGAAGAAAAGTCTGAAGCTAGCAGGGGTGGTTCATGAGGTTAAAGGAAAGAAGCCGTCCCCATAACATCAAAGTGCAAGCAGCAAGGTGAAACAGCAAGTTATCCAGAAGATCCAGCTAAGATCATTAATGAAAGTGGCTACACTAAACAAGAAGTTTTCAGTGTAGACAAAACAGCCTTCTATTGGAAGAAGATGCTCTCGAGGACTTCATAGCTAGAGAGGAGAAGTTAATGCCTGGCTTCAAAGCTTCAAAAGACAGGCTGACTCTCTTGTAAGAGACTAATGCAGCTAGTGGTTTTAAGTTGAAGCCAGTGCTCACTTACCAGTCCAAAAATCCTAAGACCCTTAAGAATTATGCTAAATCTACTCTGCCTGTTTACAGTATGGTTTACTGAATAGTTTAAGTCCATTGTTGACACCTGCTGCTCAGAAAGATTCCTTTCAAAATATTACTGCTTATTGACAGTGTACCTGGTCACCCAAGAGCTCTGATGGAGATGTACAACAAGATTAGTGTTTTCTTATCTAATACCACATCCATTCTGCAGTCTTGGGTCAAGGAGTAATTTAGATTTTCAAGTCTTACTATGTAAGAAATATTTGTAAGGCTATCATTGCTATAGAGAGCGATGCCTCTGGTGGATTTGGGCAAAGTAAATTGCAAACCTTCTGGAAGAGATTCATTCTAGATGCCATAAGAACAGTCATGATTCATAGGAAGAGGTTAAAATATCATAACTCTTTAAAATAGTCTGGAAGAAGTTGATTCCAACCCTCACAGATGAGTTTAAGGGGTTCAGGACTTCAGTAGAGGAATTAACTGCAGATGTCGTACAAATAGCAAGAGAACCAGAATTAGAAGTGGAGCTTGAAGTGTGACAAATTGCTGCCAATCTTAAAAACTTGAAAGGATGAGAGCTGTCTGGGGGTTCAGTCGGTTAAGCATGATTTCACAGTCATGAGATCAAGCCCTGCATCGAGCTCTACTCTGGGTGTGGAGGCTGCTTAAGCTTCTCTCTCTGTGTCCCTCTCTGCCCCATTCCCCTGCTCTCTCATTCTCTCAAAAAAATAAAAAATTAAAAAAAATTAAACTTAAAAGGATGAGAAGTGCTTTCTTATTGAAGAGCAAGGAAAGTAGTTTCTTGAGATAGAATCTACTCCTGGTGAAGATGATGTGAAGATTTTTGAAATGACAACAAAGGACTTCGACTATTACATGAATTTAATATCAGCTAAGCAGTGGTAGGGTTTGAGATGGCTGACTCCAATTTTGTAAGAAGTTCTGTGAATAAGATGCTATCAAACAGCATCACATGCTGCAGAGAAATAGTCCGTGAAAGGAAGGGTCAGCTGATGCGGCCAACTTCATTGTTGTCTTATTTATAAAAATGGCCACAGCCACCCCAGCCTTCAGCAACCACCACCCTGATCAGTCAGCAGCCAGCAACATTAAGGCAAGACCCCCCCCCCAGCAAAACAATGGACTTGCTGAAAGCTCAGATGATAGTTACCAGTTTTTAGCAGTAAATTATTTTTAACCAAAGTATGGACGTTGTTTTTTTTCAGACACAATGCTGTTGCACATTTAATAGACTACAGTACAGGGCAAATAACCTTTATATGCCTTGGGAAACCAAAAAACCCACTGGACTCACTTTATTGCCATATTCACTGTATTGCAGTGGTCTGGAATGGAACCTGCAATATCTCTTTGTATGCCCATATTTTGTTATAGAAGCCCAGGCCAACTAAAGCACATATAAATGTGCAGTAGCATCAACTACCTCATTTTCTGAGAATCCAGCCTGCACTGGCTCTGGGCTGGTCACTGGGATATGGAGACAAGACTTCATCTGTGCACCTCAGTGACTCAAGAGAACTAAGTCATCAGTGTGGTAAAAATACATGAAGTGTTGTGCGGGTGAAGAGGAGGGGCTGAGACATGGTACGTTTCCTCAGGCAGCAATGACACATTTACTCCTCTTTTATACTTTAAAGCGCCCCTCCGTCTTGGGTGCTCCATCTGGAGCAGTGACCTACTGAACTTTCAGAAACCAGAGTGTGCTGCTTTTCATGATCTTGAGGAACAGCCAAAACTGGAATAGCAAAAACTGTCAACTCTGAAGTAGAACAAAGGCTGGTGTTGTGTATCCACACTTAGTGGGCTCTGCATTGTTAGGAGGACATAGAAAGCACTTGTGCTCAGAAAAGAAACCAATTGAAAAGCAGAAAATATCCTTCCCTCCCACCGTCCCAGTTGCGCGCAGTTTTTGCCGCATAGACTTGGTCTCAATGCATCAGCAGTTTCTGATTCTTTTTATATTTTATCATCTCTGTGGACTTCTGAACACTGAAACATTTACTTGGGGCAAGGCAGTTTTCTTGTCTTTAGCAACTGTTCCAGACTCAACTTGGTATACTCTCAGTTCCCCAAGTAAAAGGGTTTTTAAAGAATAGCCCTAACCCCCCAACCCTGTATTCTCAAAAGGCATAATCACTTGCATAGAATATTACTGGGAGATTTTAGTAATACTTTTTATTCTTTGTTTCTTTCTTTTCTTTCTTGCTTCTTCGGTAGCATCTATAATGAGAAGGGCTTTTAGCATGTTTTCCAGCTTCCCGATGTCTCACTCCTTTGTCCTCTTGGAAGGTTAGCAGCAACAGCAGTGTGGACCTTCAGTTTTACTTTACTTGTACTTTCTTTAAAAGAAAAAAAAAAGATTTTGCAAATAAACTTAAAAAGGTGAGGGGCGCCTGGGTGGCTTAGTCGGTTGGGCATCCAACTCTTGATTTTGGCTCAGGTCATGATCCCACAGTCATGGGATCAAGCCTGGCATCAGGCTCCATGCTGAATATGGAGCCTGCTTGAGATTCTCTCTCTCCTTCCTGCCCCTCTCCCCCACTTGTGTGCTGCCTTGCTTTCTCTGTCAAATATCAATCAATTATTAAAAATAAAAATTAAAAACAAGTAAAAAAACTAGTTTATTGAGATGTAACTCACATACCATACAAGTCATCCATGTTCTGAAATCAATTTTAGAACATTTTCAGCACCCCAGACATAAACCTTGCATCCCTTACCTGTCACCCCCCAACTTCCCTTCTCTCTCCCAGCCCTAATCTGCTTTATAACACTCTGGATTTGCCTGTTCTGGACATTTCATACAAATGGAACCACACAGGATGTGGTTTTATAAGTCAGTCTTCTTTCATTTTATGTATTATGTTCAAGGTCCATGCATGTTGTAGCATGAGTCAGTACTTCATTTTTATAGCTGAATAATACTCCATTATATGGATATACCACATTTTGTTTGTCCTTTCAACAACTGATGGCCATTGGGTTGTTTCCACTTTTTAGCTATCGTGAAAAATATTGCTGGATTATTATTAATGGAGAAGATTTTGTGCGGACATATGTATTGATTTCTCTCTCATTTATACCTAGAAATGGAATGTCTGGGCCATATGGTACCTCTGTGTCTAACCATTTGGGGAACTGCCAGGCTATTTCCCAAAGCCCTTTTCCTTGTATGATCAGTAAGCAAGGAAATATTTTATTGTTCTTTTAACTTTTATAGGATTTTACAAACTTTGCTACTGACCACCTTTGCCATTTGTCGGTTAAAATGCTTCCATAAAAAAGCAGGAGGTATGATCACTGTGCTTACACCTCCTTCTCTGTGCATATTTCTCATCCTCTGCAGGGTCTTAATCTCCTCAGGTCCTTAGGAACATAGACATTGGTTATTTATGGACCAAACAGCTTTTCAGATACTTCTGGTTATAAGGGCAAATTCTTTTGCTGATCTTTACCTGAGATCCCACTTACATATTAAACCATTGAGAGTTTGGTTAGAATGTCACAAGTTTTGGTTGCTTGAGCTGATGATGTCTCGTTGATCATGCTCATGTCATGGCCGTGTTGGCAGCAAAGTGGTGCCAAATCAGGAACATTGGAAAGTTCTTGGACTTTCAGTATCACCCTTTCTGATACAAACAAAGGATTTTTAATGTTTGCAGAGGCCTCCACCACCTTCTATGGAGCTCAGGGCTGTTGGTGCCAAATACACTGTTATTGGCTAAATTGACCCCCTAAAATTCATAGGTTGAAGTCTTAACTACCTCAGAATGTGGCTGTATTTGGAGATAAGGCCTTTAAGCAGATAATTAAGGCTAAATGAAGTCATTGGGGGTGGACCCTAATCCAATAGGACTGGTATCCTTATGAGGAGAGATGGTTAGGACACAGACCAGAAACCATGTGGCAACACAGAAGATGGCCGTGCACAAACCAAGGAGAGTGGTTCAGAAGAAACCAACCCTACCAACACCTTGATCTTGGACTTTGAGCCTCCAGAGAGCCTTTATTTTGTGAGAAAATAAGTGTCTGTGGTTTAAGTCCCCCAGCCTGTGGTATTTGTTATGGCAGCCCAAGCTAGTTCATGCACCCTGATGCTTCTTTGCCCTGACACCCTGCCTGCCCTCCTGTGGGTCTTATGGACAAACTGCCCTCCTGTCCAAGACTATATCTTCTGCTTGGGTCATGCATCCTTCTGGCTCTCTTTACCCTGGGCCCCTCTCTGGTCCTTTTTGTTTCCCCAAGCCCAAAGGTGCCTCCTAGGTACAAAACATATCCTGGCCCAAGAATCACCCCAGAGGGAGAACATATACCATCAGGACTCCTAAGAGCCTTGGCCACACCCTATCACACTCCTTTGCAAGGGGAAGTTCAGTGATTCCTTGGCAGGAGCACCTTAGGAAGCCTCATGGAACTGGGAAGGCCAACAAGGGACACTTTATAACACAAAGATGGCTTTGGTCATCCCAAGAGCATTTTCATTCATTTAACAGAATTTGCATCTTGTGCATCCCTCCAGATGGTTTCTAATGTGGAATAATTTTATATGTTGAAAAGTTGGTCTCAACTTCCACTTTTGCTAAGTGGAAGCTGGGGATAAGTTAGGTTTATCAAGCTGTAATTTCATTACAGTAAAATTCACTTTCTATAGATGTGCAGTTCAGTGAGCTCTGACAAATGTATTTAGTTTGAGTAACAACTACCATGATTAAGATAAAGGATATTTTCATCACCTTCTGAAGAGTCCTGGTACACCTTTGTTCAGCAGTGGCTTCTGAGCAGAGGAAGTTACACAATTGAGTTGATGCCCTAGGTCTAAGAAGGTTGAATCAGAAGCGATGTTCAGGAAGGACTGGAAGGAAAAGAGGGTGTAGAAGGAAAAGAAACTGGTTGTTTTTGAAGGCAGGAAAAAAAACCAAAAAATTCCACTGGTGAACGGAAGGATGGGCGGTCATGTGCAACACCTCTCTAAAGGTCCAAAGGAGGGCAAGGTGTCAGAACCAGGGCAGAGGATAATTCTTAGTATCTTCCTTTTCTTACTGGGCCCCTACAAACATCTGATGCTGCCTTTCAGTACTTAGGCACAAATTTAGAATAGTTCATTATTTAACAATTGTGCAAAAATTGCACCCATAAATCCTTAATGTGGTTATTTCATGTATAAGTACTTTTTTTTTATTCCAGGATTTCTACCAAGTTATGCTGTCCTCTACTTATTTCACATAATTTCACGTGTATTTCCCCACCCCACCCCCGAATAATTTGTATATTTATTTGTCCTTTCTTGTGGTAAGATATGCATAGCATAAAACTTGCAATTTTAATCATTTTGAAATTCTGGGGCATTTAGTAAATTCACAGTGTTGTGCAATCATTGGCACTGTTGAGTTCCAGAGTGTTTTTCCATCATCCAAAAAGGAGACCTTGTACCCATTGAGCAGTCATGCTCCATTTCTCCGCCCTTCCCCCTTCCACCCCAGCACCCAGCACCTGGAAACCACTAATCTACTTTCTGTCTCTATGGATTTGCCTATTCTGGCATTTCATGTAAAGAGAATCGTCCATACAATAGGAGACCTTTGTGTCTGGCTTCTTTCACTAAGCATAATGATTATGAGGTTTATCCATTGTTATAGCATATAACAGTGCTTCATTACTTTTTGTGACTCAATAATCCATTGTATGGCTGTCCTATATTTTGTTTATCCACTCAGTAGTTGATGGACATTTGTACTGTTTCCACCTTTCGCCTGTGTGAGTCGTGCCACTGTGAACATTCATGTGCAAGGATTTGTCTCAGTACCTGTTGTCATTTCTACCTTGAGTAGAATTACTGGGTCAAATGGTAATTCTATGTCTAACTTACTGGGTAACTACTAGACTCTTTTCCACAAGGGCTGCACCATTTTACATTCACACATGCAGTGGATGAGGGTTCCAGTTTCTCCAGTCCTCACCAACACTAGTTATTGATTGAATGGTTGGTTGGTTGGCTGCCATTCTACTGGGTGTGAAGTCGTGTCTCATTATGTTTTCGATTTGCACTTCCCTAATAAAGTGGTTAATGACATTGAACATCTTTTCATGTGCTTTTTGGTCATTTGTATAGATTCTTCTGAAAATGCCTGTTCAGATCTTTTGCTTACTTTTTAACTGGACTTTTTGTCTTTTTATTGCTGTAAGAGTTCTTCATATGTTCTGGATACTAAACCCTTATCAGACTTATATGATTTGCAAATATTTTGTCCCACTCTGTAGGTTGTCTTTTCATTTTCTTAGTAGTAGCCTTTGAAGGGAAAATTTTTAACTTCTGATGAAATCCAATATATCTTGTTGTTGTTGTTGCTGCTGCTGCTGCCTATGTTGTTGGTATCATATCTAGGAAACCATGTTGGCCAACCTGGAGTCATAAAGATTTACCCCTGCCGTTTCTTCTCAGAGTTGCATAGTTTTAATACTTTTATTTAGATTTTCCATTTATTTTGAGTTAATTGTTGTGTGGTATCTGGTGAGACAAGGGTCTGGTGTCATTCCTTTGCATATGGATGTCCAGTTGTTTTTAGCACCATTTGTTAAAGAGAGTCTAAAACCTTTAAAAGATCTTGCATCTTTGTTGAAAATCAATTGATCATAGATGTATATATTTATTTCTGGAGTCTCAGTTCTAGTCCATTGATATATATGTCTACCCTTTTGCTGGTACCACACTGTTTTGATTACTGTGCCTTTTGAGGTTTTTTGTTTATTTCAAGTTTTTATTTAAATTCCAGTTAGTTAACATATAGTGTAATATTAGTTTCAGGAGTAGAATTTAGTGATTCATCACTTACGTACAACACCCACTGCTCATCCCAGCAAGTGCCTTCCATAGTACCAATCACCCATGCAGCCCAACCCCGACCCACCTCCTCTCCAGCAACCCTCAGTTTGTTCTCTACAGTTAAGAGTCTCTTTTATGGTTTGCCTGTCTCTCCCACCACCCTTTGTAGTAAGTTTAGAAACCAGATAATTTGAGTCTTCCAACTTTGTTTTTCTTTTTCAAAATTTCTTTAAGGTCCCATGTGTTTTTATATGCATTTTAGAATTGCTTTTTCCATTTCTGCCCCAAAAGGCCTTTGGGATTTTGATAGGGATGCATTGATTTTATAGACCACTTCAAGGAGTTTACCATCTTAAATGATATTAAGCCTTCCAGTCCACAAATGCAAGATGTCTTTCTATTAAGGTACGTCTTCTTTAATTTTTTTCAACAATGTTCTGTCATTTTCAGAGTTTAAATTTTCCTAAATTTATTCCTAAGTATATTATTTGTCCATTTCACCTAGGTACCTAATTTGTGCAATTGTTCATAGTATTCTCCCTTTTAATCATTTTTATTTCTGAGGTTGATAGTAATGTCTTTCATTTCTGATTTTAGTAATATGAGTTTCTCTCTCTCTCTCTTTTTTTTTTTTTTTTGGTCAGTCTGGTTTGGTTTGTCAATTTTGTTGGTCTTTCCAAAGAACCAGCTTTTGGCTTTGTTGATTATCTCTGTTGTTTTTTTTTTTCTGTTCTCTACTTTTGCTTCCCCACCAATCTTCATTGTTTCCTGCCTTCTGCAAGCCTTGAGTTTAGTTTGCTTTTCTTTTTCTAGTTCCTTACAGTATAAAGTTAGGTTACCGATTTAACAACTTCTTTTTTTTAAATAATGTTTATTTATTTTTGAGAGAGAAAAAGACAGAGCATGAGTGGGTAAGAGCCAGAGAGAGAGGGAGACACAGAATCCAAAGCAGGTTCTAGGTTCTGAGCTTTGAACTGTCAGCACAGACCCCAACGTAGGGCTTGAACTCATGAACTGTGAGATCATGACCTGAGCCAAAGTCGGGTGCTCAACCAACTGAGCCACCCAGGCGTCCCTTAACAATCTTCTTTTTTAATGCAGGTGTTTACAGCTATACATTTTCCTGGGAGCACTGCTTTCACTGCATCCCATACATTTTGGTATGTTGTGTTTGTTTTCGCTTACCTCTAAGTAGTTTTTAATTTCTCATATGATTTCTTCTTGGATCCATTAGTTATTTAAGTGTTGTTTTATTTCTACATATTTGTGAAATTCCCACTTTTGTTTTTTACGTCTAGTTTCTATTGTGATCAGGAAAGATGCTTTATAGGATTTCAGTCTTTTTAAATTTATTGAGACTTGTTTTGTGGCCTAACATGATCAATGCTGAAGAAAATTCCATGTGTACTTGCAAAGAATGTGTATTCTGCTATTGCAGAGTGAAGAGTTCTGTAGATGTCTGTTATTTCTACTTGGTTCATGGTGTTGTTCAGGTCCTATATTTTCTTTTGATCTTCTATCTAGTTACATTATTGAAAAGAGGATATTGAATCCTTCAGCTATCATTTTGTAACTATTTCTCCCTTCAGCTTTGCCAATTTGCTTCCATATTTTGGAGCTCTGTTTTTAGTTGCATGTATGTTTATAATTGTTATGTCTTTTCTTTTTAATGTTTATTTATTTTTGAGAGAGCACATGAGAGTCAGGTGGGCAGAGAGAGGTGGGGGACAGAAGATCCAAAGTCGGCTCTGCACTGACAGCAGCAAGCCCTACATGGGGCTCAAACTCCCAAACTGTGAGATCATGACCTGAGTCATGGATGCTTAACTGACTGAGCTGCCCAGGCACCCCTCATTGTTATGTCTTCTTGATGAATGACCCTTACATCAATATATAAAGGCTTTCTTTGTCTCAGTAATTTTTGACTTAAAGTCTATTTTGTCTGGTTAATACCAGACAAATACTAATGTATAGCTACTTCAGCTGTCTTTGGGTCTCTATTTGCATGGGGTATCTCTTCCTTTCACCTTCAACCTATGTGGTTATAGTGAGTCTTTAGCAGATAGCATATAGTTGGATGTTTTTTTAATTTATTTTGGTAATATCTGCCTTTTGATTTGAGAGCTCACTCCATTTACAATTAAGCTAGTTATTGATATGAAAGGATTTCTGCCATTATGCTATTTTGTTTCCTGTGTACCTTACATCTTTTTTGTTCCTCAGTTCCTCCATTACTGCCTTCTTTTATGTTTAATTGGCTGTTTTGTAGTGTACCATTTTGGCTCTTTGCTCATTTCTGTTTCCAATTATTTTATTAGTGGCTACCTTGGAAAGTATAATTTATATCTTAAATTTGTAACAAACTAGTTTGAATTAATACCAGTTTAGCTTCAGGAGCGCCTGGGTGGCCTAGTCGGTTAAGCGTCCAACTCTTGATCTTGGCTCAGGTCATGATCTCACGGTTTGTGAGTTCGAGCCTTACATCAGGCTCTGTGCTGACAGCACAGCGCCTGCTGGGATTCTGTCTCTCCTTCTCTCTGCCCCTTCCCCACTTACTCTCTCTCTCTCTCTCAAAATAAATAAATAAACTTTAAAAAAATTACCAATTTAGCTTCAGTATATACAAAAACTCTGCTCCTATACAATTCCATCCCTCTCCTTTATGTTTTTATTGTAACAATTTACATCTTTGAACCATTGTGTGTTGATTAACATAGATGTGTAATTGTGGTTTTATGCATTTGTCTTTTAAATCAATATGGAAAGGAGAAGAATTACAAACCAAAAATACAGTAATACTTGCATTTTTACTTACCTATAAATATCACATAGTTCACAGTCTAGTTCAGATTAATACCAACTTAATTTCAATAAGATACAAAACTTTACAACTGTGTAGCTCTATTCCCACCCCCTCCTTTGTGCTGTTATTGTCATGTAAATTATATCTTTAGACATTGTTTTCCCATAAAGACAGATTTGTAATTATTGCTTTATGCAGTTGTATTTTAAATAAGATAGGAGAAAAAGAGTTACAAATAAAAACTACATTTATACTGTCTTTTATGTATACCCATGTTCTTATCTTTATCACTGTTCTTTTTTTTTCATGTGGATTCAAGTTACTCTCTAATATCCTTCCTTTCACTTTACCCCGATGGATATACTTTAGTATTTCTGATAGAACAAATTTGTTAGAAAGAAATTTTCTCAGTTTTTGTTTATCTGGGAATATCTTCATTTCTCCTTTTTTGAAGGATAGTTTTGTGGGAGACAGCATTCTTGGTCCATAGTCTTTTCTGTCTTTACTTTGGATATTTCATCTCACTGTCTGCTGATCTCCATGGGTTTTGATAAGAAATCACCTGTTAATCTTATTGAGACTCCCTTGTAGGTGATGAAGCATTGTCTCTTCCTGCTTTTTAGATTCTCTCCCTGGTGTTTAAAAGTTTCATTATGACGTATCTAGGTGTAGATCTCTTTGAATTTATCCTACTTGGAATTTGTTGAGCTTCTTGGAAGTGCAATATTCTTTCTGTCCCCCTCTACCCCACCCCACCCCACCCCTGCCATCTCTGTCTCTACTCCTTGGACTCCTATTATGCATCTATTGATATAATTAATGGTGTCCCACTGGTCTCCGAGGCCCTGTTCATCTTATTCTTTTTTTCATTTTGTTCCTCAGAACTGATCATCTCAATTGACCCAAATAAAAGTTCACTGATTCTTCTGCTAGCTCACATCTGGTGTTGAAGCCTTGTACTTAGTTTTTTCATTTCAATTTTTATAGTTTTCGACTCCAGAACATCTGTCTACTTCCTTTTTATAATTTCTTTATCTTTATTCATATTCTCTATTTGGTGAGACCTTATTCTCCCCTGGTTTCTTTAGTTCTTTGTCATCGTTTCCTTCAGTTCTTAGAGCATATTTGGCAGTTGATTTAAAGTTTTTGTCTAATAAGTCCAGTGCCTGGGCTTTCTTAGGGACAGTTTTTTTTCCTTTCTTTTTTCTGTCTTTGAATGGGGCATACTTTGTTATTTCTTTGTATTCCTTGTAATTTTTGTTGAAAATTATCCACTTTGACTATTATAATGCAGTAACTGTGTAAATAGGATTACCCCCCACCTGAATTTGCTGTTGCTGGTTGCTGTGAGTTGTAGTTGTTTGTTTAGTGATTTTTCTAAGCTATTTTTGTAAAGACATTATTATTTTGTTGTGTGTAGTCACTAAAGTCCCAGTTCCTTTAACTTGGTGGTTAACTGGTAAGTTGTTAGAAAGTCCCTTAAATGCTGCTGCCGCCACCACCACAATAAAACTCTTCTGGTCTTTAAAGATTGGTTCTGTGTTGGAGTACTCCTTCAAAGCTTAGGCAGACCTTATGCAACTCTGCCTAAGCCTTCACTTTCTGCTTATGTGGAGCCTAATGATCAGCCAGAGGTAAAAACTTATGGTCTTCTCAGGTCTTTCCTAAGCACACGTTAACCCTGGGCAATCATGTGGCCTTCTGGACTCTCGGGTTTACGTGGGAGCTTTTTAAAACTTTTACTCCAACATGTATCTCCTTCCTCAGCCTCTTCCTTTTCAGACTTTGCAGACTGTCTGCTGCTTGCCCTACCTGTTATCCCTTGCCCCAGGTGGTTGTGGTGGTCCCCTTGTTTTTAAATACTTTCAACAAGTACTGCCCCGGAGGCCACTCCAGCCCTGAGAAAGTTCCAAGTGGGACAAAACAAAGGTAAGACCCAGAGTTGATGAGTTGATCCCCCGGGGGAGCCAGGAGCCGCCAGGGGACAGGCTAAAACACACCACCACAATTCTTTGAGAATAAAGCTTATCTTGCCCCCGTGGCACCAGCAAGCCACACTGGGAACCCAGCCTCCACAACTGCCTCTTAGCTGGGGGTGGGGGATGATAGGCGGGTAAGTTCAAAAGCCCAAACATAATTTTACTGAAATTTAGCAGCTTCTTTCTTCATTAAGCCTTCATTCTCTGGTTGTTATCAGTTTCTTATTAGATTCCAGAGTTCTGTAAGTATTGGTTCTGACAGATTTTGTCCGCTTAATTATTGCTTTCGTGGAGGAACAAGTTTCTGGGGTTCCCTTCTCCCAGGTGTGAACATTTTTGTAGTTATTTTTTTTAAATGTTTATTTATTAATTTTGAGAGAGAGAGAGAGAGTGGGGAAGGGACAAAGGGAGAGAGGGAGAGAGAGAATCTAAGCAGGCTCTCCGCTGTCAGCACAGAGCCCCATGCGGAGCTCCATCTCATGAATGGTGAGATCATGACCTGAGCCGAAATCAAGAATCAGACGCTTAACCAACTGAGCCACCCAGGCGCATCTTGCAGTTATTTTTATGTTGATCAATTGCTCTCTAAAAAGAGTAAATCATTTTACAGTATTAACAGCAATATATTTCTTCATAGCCTTGTCAACATTTGTTATTATGAATTTTTAATTTTTTATGATTTCATTGTCATTGAAGAATACTTCAGAGTCATATTGATTTGAGTGTCTTCCACTGTTGTTGAGTTTGAATCCTGGTTGAGTTAGTGTTTGTGTTTTTTGTAAATGGTTGTTTCGTTTGGTCATTAGCTCATTCAGATATTCGCCTTTCATCTGCATTTCAGTTGATCTGATCCTGAATCTGATATGATGAGAGGTGTCTGTGTGTGTGAGGCATGGCCCATCTTAGCTGAGGAAGGGCAGCTCCTAACACTGGAGGGGGCTTGTTGTACCACCTCTGGGTATCTTTAACTCATTCATTCAACAGAAACGCACCAAGCCCTACTGTGTGCCAGGTCTGTGCTGGTTCTGGGAAAATGGCGGGGACTAAATAGCCCTGCTCTGTCCCTTGGGAGCAAACAACCTTTATGGGGGTGACACCAAACAAGCAAGACGTGCAGAGTGTCTTCTCAGTACACAACTTTCCTGTGGACTTATGCTAGTTTTGATTTTATGCAGGTTTTAAAAAAATGTTGATGTCCTTACACTTGCCTATCACATCCTTGAAATGAGAGGTCACATGGAGCCCCTTTCACCTCAGCAATTTGATCTTCATGGTGCACAAGCTTGGTCCTTGGGGTAGAACTGGAGGGGGATTTCCCTCCTGGGCACCAGTGGACCCTGCCCTCCTCTCTAGGGAATCTAGGACTTCAGAGCATTTAGCTTTCTTCTGGAGGCTCACCTCACCTGACAAGCCATTCTTTCTAGGACAGAACGTCCAGCAGTTTGCAGATGGCCAGGACCCAGAAGACTCTGCTAGCCCTTCCTCAGAGAGAAGGTAGGCACTCTTACCTGTACAGGTAGAGCCATTCTGAGGCTTAGGGCCACAAGGAAGTGGACAACCCACGGTTGAGGTGTTCCCCTTGCATCCTGCCCACAGCAATCTTGAGTTGTCCCCTCTCCTCACCCAGCATGGCACGGTGGCTGGGATGGTGGTGGGCAGGTGGTGGAATACCATAATACTCTGTCCCCTCCACAGGGGTCCAGGCAGCCGCTGTGGCACCCACCCTGTTGCCTAACCTGAAGAGCAGCTGCTTCGACCATGCTCTGCACCAGGGGCTCCTCCACCCCACCCGGCGGCGCTGCAGTCCCACCTCAGCTCCAACTCCCAAATTGTCAAAGAAGCGCAAAGTGCGTGCAGCTGGGGACATGTTCCCCACTGATTGGAGCCCACCACCCATAGAGTTCCTGAACCTGAGAGTACCACAGGCCAGCAGGGGGGCCCCAGCACAGAGGTGGCTGGGCCCAGGGGGCCCTCAGGGCCTGAGGACATGGGCTCCCCAGCTGCCTGAGGAGTTAGGCCAGGAGCCCCAGGACTTGGACCCCCAGGGGAGCCTGACCTCACTGGAGGAGCTGTTCGGGAACATGGCAGGCCCAAGCCAGAAGGCTACAGCTCCAGTGGTGGACACCCACACCTTGGTAAGCCAATAGCCACCCCTTGGCCTCCTCTCCTTGCTACCTCTCCTCAGTCACCTCCAGACCACCCCCTTTTTGGCCATTCTCCCTTGGCCATATCCCAACTGCCCTTTGTCGGCCACCTGCCCCCAACCATCCCTCCTCAACTGCATACCCCCAACCTCTCCCCATCTATGAACCCTTGTGGCTAGGATGCATCTCTCCCCTTATATCTGCTACTAGTCCCTGCTAACAGATGGCTTGGGGTGGTGCCAAATTGGATCCCACTTCTGTGTGGGAGCCTTCAAGGCTTTTGAGGCTAAGGTTGCGGTTATCCACCTGGGCAAAAGAGGGACCTCGGTGCCTGGGTCTAGGCTAGGCCAGGCACAAAGACTTGGGCTAACTCTAGTCAGTGGATTGACATGCCTAAATGGAAACTTTAGTGATGAGCTTTAAGCTAGGTGAGAATATATAGCTGTTTATAGGTAGACTGTGGGGACACGGATCCAGGAAGTTTATTCTGAGAATAGGACTTAATTATTGTAATAGCCCAAGATTGTCAGTAATCTAAATGCCCACCACTAGGGAATTAATATATTATGTTCTAGTCCTACATTAGAAAGGTTTGTGGTGTTTTATTTATTTATTTTTTTTTAACGTTCATTTATTTTTTTTGAGACAGAGAGAGACAGAGCATGAACGGGGGAGGGTCAGAGAGAGAGGGAGGCACAGAATCCGAAACAGGCTCCAGGCTCTGAGCTGTCGGCACAGAGCCCAATGGAGGACTCAAACTCACAGACCGTGAGATCATGACCTGAGCCTAAGTTGGACGCTCAACCGACTGAGCCACCAGGGGCCCCGAAATGTTTTTTTTTTAACTTATCTCTTTAGTATTGATATGGAATGCCCTCAAGACATACTATTAATTAGGTAAACCATAAGAGACTCTTAAATACAGAGAACAAACTGAGGGTTGCTGGAGGGGAGGTGGATGGAGGGATGGGCCAAATGGGTGATGGGCATTAAGGAAGGCAGTTGGTGGGATGAGCACTGGGTGTTATATGTAAGTAATGAATCACTGGGTTCTACTTGTGACACCAATGCTACACTGTATGTTAACTTGAATTTAAATAATTTAAAAAATGAAAGACATCCTACTCATTGAACAGAGCAAAGTATAAAATAGGGTTCATAGTTTGCTGCCATTTGTGTTACGGGTGGTGGCAGAAGGGAGTCTATAATGTACTAGTGTTTGCTTGTCTGTGGGTAAAATGTCTCTGAAAGCACACCAAGGAGCAAACACCTGTGGTCACCTGTGGGGAGGGACCTGGCTGGCTGGGGATGCAGGTGAGGCAAGACATCTTACTATATGCCTTTATCCCTCTTGATTTTTTAATCATTTGAATGGGTTGCCTATTCAGAAAAATAAAATAAATAAAGGGCTTAATTTAGATTAACTTTTATTCTTTTTCCCCTTCTATCTGTCTGTCTTTCTGTTTGTCTCCCATTCTCACCTCCTGTTTCTCTAGTTCACCTCTGGAGCCTCGGAGAGCTATGCCAATAGCTTAGATTACTTACTACAGGAGAAGCGGTAAGCGTGGAAAAGGGTCCATCTTGAGATGTTCATTCTATGGGGTTGGCAGCAATTTGGGGGGGGGGTGGTTGTCCTCTAAGACTCCCAGCAAACTCGCCTCAGGATCAAGCAGCCTGCTGCACTCCTACACGGCGTGTCTCCTGGAGCGTCCTGTGTGCTCTGATCAATAGTGAGCACGTGGTACGGCAGCCGAGTTGCAGGGGGGCATCTTGAAGGCAGAGAGCCCCAGACCTCTGCCACATCCAGAGCCCTTGTTCAGGGTTACTGTGGGTGGGATGCAAGGAGAATCCCTTGCTCTCTTCTGCCCAATTCATGCCCATGTGGCAGCCTCTCAGCTCCCACTCAAGTGTTCCGTGGGCGAGAAGGGGAAAAGGCAGGCAGCTTTGACGGAGATGTATAGCCCAACTATTGCCACGATGGTGATGCAGGCAAGTAAAGTTCATCGAGGCACCTGGCACTGGGAGGTTCTCACTCGGCTAGGTCCTGTGCCAGGTGCCAGATAGGTGGAAGTGATTGTACAGGAGCCTCTCACCTGGAGATCTAACTGAATGATTCCACTATCTCCCATGCTAGAAAGTTGCTGTGGAGGGGCCTGGAATACTGACACCTGATTTAACCTGGGGGTCAGAAGAGGCTCCCCACAGGTATCCTTATCTCTGAACTTTGGAGGATAAGAAGATTTGGGGGGCAGCATGGGTGACCACACATGTGAAGGTGGGTACGGCAGATAATTCTGGTGGCTGACTAGAACTGGAATTCTCAGCACTGCAGAGTAGGGGTTGGTGGTCCACATGGCAGGAGGTACAGCCAAGATGTGAACCAGGGCTGGGTCATGAGAAGCCTCATGAACACAAGGTTGAGTTGGGAGAATTTTAAGGAGATAGTGATGTGATTCCTGCTGTGTTTCAGAGATCGCTCAGGCTACATTATGGAGAATGGATGGGAAGGGTGAGAGAGGAAGGAGGGTGAACAGTGATTGGGTGGGGTCTTGGGAGGAAGGTGGTAGGGCTGTGATGAATCTGCTGACCTGGGTGGCTGGGGCTCTGGGACCTGTGTGGAAGGGAATTCAGACCCAGACGTGTGGCTTCAGAGGATCCTGGGCACATTCAGCTGGAAATCATCCAGTTGTGGCTGGCTAGGAGGATCTGAACTCCAGACAGCGGCCTGGGCTGGAGATAAAATCTTTAGGAACTGAGGACCTTTGGGGAAAGCCAGGGCGAGCACCTGGAGGGGGAGGCCAAGGGCTGGGGAGGCTCCCTGGTTGTTGTGGAAGCAAGGATCCAGAAGGCCGAAGGATGCACTTGTACCTGCTTGGGAGTTTAGTATGGTTAGGGCAGGAGGGAGGTGAGGGAGTCAGGTATCTAGCAAGATAATGGTAGGCATGCAGGCTGTGGTGGGAACAGACCTCTGGGGCTAGAGGCCACAGGGTAGGGAGAGGAAGGGAATGAGCAGGACCTGGAGAACTGCCCCTGGGGCTGGAGAGGCAGGCCATGTGTCAGGGGCTCTGGGAGCCATGAACCTGGGACCTCTCCAGGTCAGTGTGGCCCGACCCCAGGAGGAGGAGAAGGAGCTAGGCACAGGCCTCGATGTGATGTGTTAAAAAGTGGGCAAATCCAAAACAAGGCACACAAACAAAGGCATGTTTGAAGCTGTGTGGTGAAAACTTTCCTTGAGGCCTGTCTGCTCTTAACTGCTTATTCAGAGAGAGTGCAATGGATGCAACGTGATGCCTCTCCCCTGCCCCGTCCAAATCTAACATTGAAGGCCTTTATGCAGGAGTTCAGGGCCGTGGCCCCCATTCCTAGGCCTAACCCAGTATCAGGGTTGGATGACTGGGGACAGCGCTGACCTCTGTTGTCGGCTCTCATCTCTCTGCAGGGAACAGGCCCTGGAGCAGGAGCGAGAGAAGCTGCTTCTGCATGATTGTCCTGACCTCTACTCCCTGGATCTGGCTAAAGATGAGGCGCCTCTCACACCTGAGCACAGGTGGGGGGTAGTGGGCACAGGAAGGGGCAAGGGCCCATCCCCGCTGGGGGGGGGGGGGGGGCGGGGGCAGTCCCTGCATCCACCTCTCAAGGCAGAGGATTGTCAACTGGCTCTCGGTTTTAGACAGTTTACCAGCAATTTGTGTACATTTATGAGTTATCAAGCTGCCTCCTTTTCTTAAACCTACATTAAAAAAAACCCCAAAAAACCCCTATATTCATTCATTGGTTACAGAAATATTTGATTACCTACTGTGTGTCAGCGTCCAGTGGGGGCCTTTGAGGACATGGAGTTATAAAAACACAGCCTGCTCTGCCCCGGTTGTCTGCTCAGATTTATAGAACCAGATCTCTTGGGAAAATAACTGTACAAAACTGCAGTCTAAGAGAAAACTGTCTTTCAAGGGGAGAATATGGCCATATGACATTTTTCGTCTTCCCCTGTCTGGAGAAAAGAAGATGGCTTTTGTCAGCGCTGTCATGTGGGTGGGGGTCTCCTGGCCATGATTTAACTGGGCCATTGGCTGGGGGTGGGCTGGTGTTACCTGAACCAGTGTGTCTCAGAGATGCTGAGGGACCACAGTTGAATCCATCTTCAGGGTACTCTGTTAGCCACCCGTCTATCCACCTGTCCAGCCAGCCAGCCAGCCAGCCAGAAAGCATCTATTAATGCCAACTTTGTGCCAGGCTCTTCTACAGACCCTTGGGATTCAGCAAAAACAAAACCAGACAGAAATCTCTGCCCTCCTGAGTGAAGATAGGTGACGAGTGCTCAGGAGAAAGGAGAGAGAGGTGGTATAAGGAGTGTGGAAGGCCTGAGGTTGTGCTTGAGGGTCAGGGAAGGCCTCGGTGAGCAGCTGGCTGGCTTCTGGCAGAGCCCTAAGAAGGAGGGGCGAAGCAGCTCTGGGGGCCCTGCAGGGGGAACTTACCTGCAGCCTTGGAGGGGAGGGCAGGGGAGAGGAGGTCAGGGAGAATAAGGGTGGGCTTGACATCTGAGCTTTTCCCCTGTGTGAGCCGGCCGCCACTGCTCCAAGCAGGATCCTCTGCCTCTGTGTCAAGAATAGACTGGGGAGCATGGGGGTGGGGTGTGGCGAGGGCAGAAGAAGAAAGACAGGCAAATGAGCCATGGCAGTAATCTTGAGAAGTGAGGGTGGCTGGGAGTGAGGGTGGGGGGGTAAGGAGTAGGCAAATTCTGGATATATTCTTAGGGTGGAACTAAGAGGATTTATTGGTGAACTGGATGGGGAGGGTATGGGAGAAAGAGGGGAGCTGAAAGGGACCCCTAGGATTGGGCCTGACCAACTGGAAGTTTGGAGTTGTCTAACTTGGGGAAGACTAAGTGACGAAGGCTGGGGTGGGGCAGTTGTGGGATCAGGAGTTCGTTTGGGGGATCCCAGAGGTGAGACCAGGGAGACAGCTTGAATACCCTCATCTGGAGAGGCAAGCTTGGGAGGCACCATATGTAGGTGATGTTTAAAGCCACAAATTGGATGAGATCACCTGGGGAGCGAGTGTATACAGAGAAGAACAGGGGCCCAAGGGCACAATGTAGAGGTCATGGTGACCTTGACAAAAGCAGCTCTGGTGGGTTGCTGGGGACGAACCTAACTGGAATAGTCCCACAGGAGAACAAGAGGAGAGGTGGGAAGAGAAAAATGCACAGTAGCTGAAGGGGGAAGTGAAGTCAGAATAGATCTTTCTGTATGTCTTTCTTTTACTTGGTTCCTCCTTCCTTCCATCCCTCCCTCCCTCCCTCCTTTCTTCCTTTCTTGCTTTCTTCCTTCCCCCTCCTTGCATCTCTCCCTCTCTCATTTCTTCCCCCCCCCCCACCTTCCTCCCTCCCTCCTTTCCTCAGGAACCCAGTTTCCAGGAGGGGCTGGGGTGGAGTCTGCAGGGGATGAGGTCACCTCATGTGACCATGTGGCTGCAGGCAGTTGGTCACCATGCCCTGGAGCATCTTCCTGTTCAGGCTTTGCTTTTTCTGTCAGCCTGAGTTATGTTAGTAAGCATTGGTCTAAGCAATGATAGGTCAAGTTTTCATGCATACTCTAAGTTCGCATTCTGCCTCCACTTACTAAGGGAATGTTGAGTGATAACATACAGACTCCTTTGGGGCCTCCATTTTAGGATCTCCAAATGGTTTACATTGCTTTTGTTGCCCAGACATGGTTATGAGCGGTACCTTGTCTGGCTGTGTGCTTTTTTTTTTTCTCAAGTTTTTCTGATAGTCATCTCTGGGCTAGAGCAGGGATCAGCAAATTCTGTGTTCATAAATAGTAAATATTTTAGGCTTTGAGGGCCATGCACTCTCTGTTGCAACCACTCAACTCTGCTGTTGTAACAGGGAAGCTCCCATAGACAATGCATAAATGAATAAACATGCCTGTGTTGCAATAAAACCTTGTTTACAGAAATGGGCAGGAGTTGGCCACAGATTGTAGTTTGCTGACCCACGGCCTTGATTGGGAGGACCCCTGCCTCCTAACCTTTACTTTCCACTGTGAAAATCTGTGAGTGTTCAGATTTGAACAGCCATCCCAGATAGTTAGAGAGCTACTCACATGCTGCCTAGAGACCCAGAGAAAGGATGTCATGCAAGTCACATGGTGAACCCAAAAGGGCAGATGTGGTGGAGTGTGGAGACTGAATGGAGCCACTGGGTTTGGGCTAAGGCCTCTTTGGACAAGAGTGCCTTGGTGGCAACATAAGTGATAAACACAATTGTCTAAGTTGGGACTCATGGATTTGTTCCCAGATGTCCTACTCAATGGATAGATAGCCTTGGAATGAAACGTTTTGAACGTCTTTAAAAATCTCTATAGCAAGAATTAACTATTCTTGCTCTTCACCTTTCTAGTGAAGGATTCTGGAAGTCGTGGCTTGGATGTTTTGAAATTCCCCACAGAAGGGAGTTATCTGGGGAACTGGCTTAAGCCAGGTGTTCCAGGCTTTGAAATCGCTGATGATTTTCTGGGCACATGACATTTTCAAGTAGTACTTTGAGAAAGCCTTTTTGACAACAGCTACTTTGAGGTGGTTGTTTTGATGTGGGATCATTTTTGATGGGACAGTTCAACATTCTGCTTCAAAGAAAATTACTCACGGATACAACAAGCCAGCAGCCTCTTCTGTCCGTGAATGGGGCCAAGGAGAGATGTGGGTCTGGAAGGGGTGAGGCTGGGGCTGGGGGCCAGCCACCATCTGTTAGAACAGTTGTCTGTGACCAGGAGTCACATGACTGCCACAGATGCCCGTTGTAGAAGAGACCCCCACAAGCTTCCAGAGCCAGAACATCCCCTCATGCTCTAAGGATTGGCTTGCATCTTGAATAGATGCCATCCTACATTCTCTATTTCTTAAAGTTAAAAGACCTTATGTGTGCTGGGGCAGGGGAGGGGGGAATATTTAAACTACAACATCATCCTTTATCCTTTCTTTGGGGCTGCACAGGAAATCTCCAATTAGACATGGAAGACTCATCTCAGAACTCTTAATGCACATACATTATATTTAATATCACAAAAGTCCCTTTGTATGATCGTTTGGGGGATAGGGCTAAGACCCTTTTACAGATGAGCCTAATTCCTAAAGGCTTTTAATAATTTGTACTTTTTTTAAAATACAAAAACAACCTAAGCTGTATATACTCAAAATGGCAAAGAAATTAACAAAACAGAAGATCATTTTACCATTTGTGTGATGGTTTGCAGAGGCTGCTTGCAAAAGGCTACAGGACAGAATCTCCCTGGTATTTTCATGTCATTTCCACGCGTTGTGTCACTTCATCCTCAGGATGAGCCTATGACGTGCGTCAGCACCTTTTCTTGGGTCCCTTGGCCAGAAAGTGAGACAGATTTCATCTGGGGAGCGGTGGGCTGCCAGCTACACTGCTCCACTTCCAGTGCCAGCTGCTTGTGTCCCAGACCCTGATGGGAGCCCCAAGTGCTGTCCCCCCTCCAAGTTCACTGTCAGGGCTCAGGCCATCCTCCAGTAAGAGGAGGGGATGCAGTGCTTGTAGCTTGTTTGATTTGGCTGCTATTATTGTTGTTAAATGTGTGTTGTGTATCTGTTATATCTCTACAAAAATCAAGCAGAACACAGTTGTATGAAGTAAACAGGAAATGTCTCCTCTTATCCCTCCCCCCAATCCTGTTCCCTAGGGATGACTCCAGCTCATACTTGGGTGTATCAGATGCATGTGGGTTGTTGAATGTGTCTAAGAATGTGTGTGTGCATATGTCTGCGTGTATACCTATGCACACACACGTACACACTTCCTATCTGAAACTTGCTGTTTTCACCCACTATTCCCTCTTAAATGGGTCATTAAAGCTTGACAATTTTTCCCTCTCCCTACAGAGTTAGAATGTGTCCCCTCTTCTTTCTGTTCCTTCCCTGTCCCTGGGACCCAGCTCTGATCTACTAATCAGACTCATAAGGCAGGGCAGGGCCTAGAACTCTGCATTTTAGCAGACCTCCCTGGGGAGTCCTCCTGATCACAAGAGCCTGAGGACTGGTGCTCCAGAAGAAGAGTCCAGGCTCCTTCACTGTGCAGATGCCCTCCCTGACCCTGGCTGCACCCAGAGCTTCTCTCCTCTGCTCCTAGCAGCACCGTGCAGGCAGCTCTGCGGCTGGCCCACTTGCTGAAGGCTATTGTGGTGATTTTGTTTACCTTTCTGTTAGGCGTGCAGTGGCAGCCCACGACTGACTCATCCTTCAGCACCTGGCACCTACGCATCGTGGCACTCAGTGAAAGTTTGAGCTAAACAAAGCCAATGGGTGGGGCTGGGTTTGGGACCAGGACTTCTGGCTCCTGGACTAATGTCCCAAGCAAGGGATTGGGGTGCATGACAGAGAGTGGGATGGCAGAGTTCCTTGGTCTGCATCTCCTAGGCTCCTTCTTTATCAGCAGGTGGCGCTGTCTCCCCCCCCCCCCCCCCCCCCCCCCAGTCTTGTCTCCACCAGGCCCTGGCTGCACGGCAGGGGCACCTACAGTCCTTCCCAGCCTCCCTCTGTGCTGCAGACCAGGTGTGCCTCCTGACCCTTGGCTCTCTGGCTCCTTGCTTTGGCAGGATGCTGGTGGAGAGGTTCTCCATGTCACTACAGGTCATCCCACCAGTACATCCCGGTGAAACCGTGTTTCTACCCAGGCGTCATCCCCTGTATTGCATCCTGGACTGTTCACACCTGAAGCCACGTAGCCACCTGGAAGGGCTCTTCCTCAGGTAAATGTCGGCATGGCATGGCCAGGCCTTCTCCCTCATGGAGCCCAGTGTTTAGGACTACCCCAAATGAGGAAATTCAAAGCCGTGTTTTAGCCGATTTGGATACGTCTGTTTTCAGAGATATAGATGAAACGGTCACACATGTCTACTTATAACATTTAATTTACTGATTTAGATGTGCATACTTTGAAAAGGACTATATTATAGCAAATACTAGGTAAGTTGTGTATTTCCCTATTCATATTGCTTTTTCCTCTCCCACACCCCAGTTTCATGGAACAACTTTAGTCAGACTCACCATACCTGCCTTTGGGGTTGTCTCCATCAACACTGGAGCCACTTTCTGGGCCATCCAGCAGTTTTCCAGAGCACATCATCGTCATTTCCATCTGCTCATTGGAGACACCACCCTTCAGTCAGTGTGCAATACTAACGGTGAAAAGTTTGTCCCCGGCCATAAGTGCACACTGTGTTAACATTGGACAGCTGCCCAGTTGCTCTCCTCTGTGGAAGGAAATTTACGTTCACTCTCACATAGCCACTGCCTGTGTTGCTTTTTAAGGGAATTTTGAAACTTTACCACAGTAACACTCAACACTTGCAGTTGTGAATCCATATATCTAAGAATAAGAGAGAAAGCCCGTAGGACTCAGTGCAGTGGCTG
The DNA here is from genome assembly GCF_016509475.1 of Prionailurus bengalensis. NCBI lineage: Eukaryota > Metazoa > Chordata > Mammalia > Carnivora > Felidae > Prionailurus > Prionailurus bengalensis. The sequence continues at coordinate 62,316,162 of NC_057354.1, forward strand.
TCCACTCGTGCTCATGAGGCCAGTGCCCTGCTGGGCCTTGGTGGCCAAGGGGATGGAGAGGAGTCCACGGAACCCACACCAGCCAGCAGGGAGCACAGAACTTGAGCTATCCCCGTGATTTCTTGAAAGCAGGAGTTTTGTTGTCTTTTCCAGCTATTTAGGGCTCCTATGTCTATTTCATTAATTCTAAACCCATCTAATTTCATAATATAAAGGTAACGGCATTTTGATGTCTTTCCTTTAAAACTTTCCATCTCGGGAAGTTTCAAGCTTTACATACTTTATGTAGAGAGAACAGTATAATAATTCCCCACATACTCATCACTCAACTTCCAACAGTCAACTCAAAGCCAATCTTGTTCCATCTCAACCAGTGCCCACTAACATTGTCCCCTCAGGATTTTTTTAGAGAGAGAGAGCATGAAAGCATGAGTGAGCAGGGGAGGAGGAGAGGGAGAGGGAAAGAGAGAATCCCAGGCAGGCTCCACGTTCAACATAGAGCCCAATGCAGGGTTTCATCCTAAGACTCTGGGATTGTGACCCGAATCAAGAGTTGCATGTTTAACAACTGAGCGAGCCAGGTGCGCCATCTCCTCAGGGTTATTTTTAAGCAAATTCCAGGCACATATACTTTAATCTGTAAGTATTTCAGTTTGTGTCAAAAGATAAGACTCTACCCTTTTTTTTTTTTAGGACTACCTTTAGATATAACTTAAATGCCATTATTACACCTAAAAAATACATATTCTTCATACCGTTAATATTAGTCAGTGTTCAGATTTCCTCAGTTGTCTTCAAAATGTGTATTATATGGTATTCAAACAAGGCCAAATGTCTCAATTAGTCATAATGTGAATGGTGAAATAATATTGTATGGCATTGATGCCCCAACATATTTAACCGTTTTCCTCATTTTTCTCAACATATATGTTACTTCCAACCTTTCTGTAAGCAGTGTGGTAGAAAACATCTTTATACACAAATAACTGTGTGAAATGTGGCCCCGGATGTGCCATGAGGCGACTGGGCCTGAGTGTCTGTCTGCCTATTGGTAAAGGCTGACATTGCCGTGATGAAAAGGTGTCTAATAAAGGGGATGATGAAAAGGGAAAACAAGAAACAACAAGGGGTTGTGGGAAAAGAAGAAGAGTAGTGGCACAGGAGAAAGGGGAGGGGCGGAGAATGGGAGAATGGCGGGGAAAGAACAGGAGAGAGGGGAGGAGAGAGGAAGGCGTCTCACAGAGCTGCCTCAGCCGGCTGTGGTCTGTGTGGACAGCATGTTTCCTGTCCCAGACTGGACTGCCAGCAGGAAGTGTTTTGACAGACGAGATGGCCCATGCAGCAGTGACACGGGAGCCCGGCAGCCCTGCCAAATGGGGCCAGGTGGCCGGCCAGCCTCCCTGGAGTGAGGAATTCAGACCCTCCTCCCCCAAGTATGCTAATGAAGCTCAGTTGAGATGGCTTTGCCAGCCACTGGAGCCGAGGGCCTTTCTGGAGGAATGCCCTCCGCCTTACACATGGTCAGGTCAGGTGGCCCCTGCTACGCAGTGGGTAAGGGCCACTTCCTGAAGGTCACCATTTAGCCTTGGGGCCATCTTTTATTTCCTACTTGTGCCAAGGATTTCAAGCGCAGACACAAGAGAGGGAAATAGTGGTTCAATAATTACCCCCACTGTGCTCAGCCGGAAACACAAAAATGGAGGAAGAATAAAAGGTTACTTGATCTCTCAAGAGACAATATGGTTCGATTTTTTTGCCATACAAAAAGCTAGCACTTTGTGAGATTACAGGTAACTTTTATTTTCCTTATATTCTTCTGCATTTTATGAACTTTCTAAATGAACATGTTTTGTTTTTAACAGGAGAGGTTTTAGGGTAAAAAGTGAATGCAACTTTTAAAAGCCACTTCTTAAAATAGATCCACGTTTCCTTATCCTTCTGTGGAGAGGGACATCATCTTCCTCCCCACTGTATGAAGTGGGGAATCTTGGCACAGATTGCCAGGCAAGTGCGGGCAGCCTCAGTGTGTGGGCTCCAGGCCTTTCTCCCGGGCTGCATCTACACAGGTTTATGCACAAGAGCCCATCTCCTGGAGCCCACAGCCCCAGGATTGGAGCTGGCCTGGACGATTCTGTCTCGTCATCACCCAGCTGGATGTATGACCTCGGAGGTCAGTTCCTTGGAACCAAAGTCACATGCCTTTATGGCAGAAGTTGGTACCAGGGGCCGAACCTTTCCCTCCCTTGACAGCAGTTCAAAAAGAAATCTGATCACCCCCCAAGGGGAGAAGCATTGGGACCTATGCCCACATGCAGCTCAGAGGCCAGGGCAAACTCCATGGGAAGGGTGGAGATTGCCTGCTGAATTATTCGTGGCCTTACCTGGGCCCACACAGAGTGTGCAGGAGTGTCAGAAGTGTCCTCAGAGTGTGTCTGCCATTGTTCCTGTGAGGTGTTCACAGTGTATACTCAGGGAGCCCTTCTTCCGTGAACACTTCTACAGGCAGGAGGAGGAGGCCGGGTCTGAGCCCAGTAGATGTAAATGGGCTTGTACAGTGGATCTCCCTGAGGCCTCTTGTTTTGCCAGGACCTCTTCCACTTCCTGGTGATGCCAGCAAGCTTGGTCCAAGGACCTGGGGTGGTGGAGGAAGGGGTGGGTCGCAGAACCAGCCAAGACGGTCCTTGGCTTCACGCAGGGTGGAAATCAAACATGAGCCAGCAGAAGGTGAAAGTAGAGTTTATTGAAGAGAGAGAGAGAGAGAGAGAGAGAGAGAGAGAGAGAGAGAGTCGGAGCATCTGGAAGACTGGAAAAGGAAAAGAGCAGGAGTCTCGTCTTTGTTCGGGGTCTGGGGTTTTTACTGAGGACAGTGGTCTGATGTATGTGTCCTCTCAAACATCCAGGAACCAGTTAGAACAAAGATGAGGGCCCAGGTGTTATTCCTTGGAGCCAAAGGGCCTTGGTTTCCAGATGTCTAGCTCCAGGAGGTCTGAAATACGCATAAGATAGCTTCTTCAGTTCTCACCTGGTCCTTCCTTAGGTGTTATTTGTTCTAGAGAATCATTAACTCCTGGTCCCTTAAGGGGAGGCCGTAAGCTATTTGCATTACAAGACCTGTGTAAAGTGAGGTGGGGGTGTAGGTCCTAGCAAGGATAGAAACCGGATAAGAAGCAAAGGAGAAAAACACCTTTCTTCCTCATGGGGTCCCTTTGGTTTCCCTGTCTCACTGGCATGCCAGGGTTGTAGCCTGGGTGAAATAAATCCAGCAGTTACGGAGTATGGATGGGGCTGAGCTGCCTCACTGGCTTCGGCTGCCCCCAAAAGTAAAGAGCCAGGGGAAGCAGCCGGCTGGGTGGTTGCTGGGATCCCTGGACTTCTGCCTTTGGAGGGTGCTCACTCATCTTTAAACAAAGGAAAGAAAGAAAAAGAGGAAGAGCAAGGATGAAGGCTCTGCCCATTATTCCTTTCTGTTCTCCTGAGGCATTTGACTTAAACTTGCATTTGAGGAACTTGGCAAAGACACAGAAACTGATGCTGTGTAAATAACTACACTTGGTACTTATCCCTCTGCCATCACTTGGGATTCCCAGCGCATTTAGATCCTTTGCCCTCTGGGACTGCTGCCCAAAAAATGGATGAAGATATAGAGGCTAGAGGAATGTGTACTCAGGCGTTATCGGGAACACACAGTCCAAGTAGAAGGTCACAACTCTGCCCAGGAGCCCAGCGTGCTGACCCAAGCTGGTCCTTTGTTTTGTGTGATTCCCCTTTTCGGCTAATCCCCTCCCCTCAATTTCCACCACCACCAAACTCCTCCCCACCCCCCCCTTACTTCCTTCTGTTCCTGTGCCTTGCCACAGGTGGCTGGACAGTATTCTGGCTGTGGCTACTTCTTATCCCAGGTGGGAACCTGTCACAGGGATCCTCAGACTTGACAGCTGGGGCTTCTCGCCCAGCCAGGCCTGCTTGGCATGTGCTGCCCAGGAGGCTCTGTCCCTCCCCTTCTCACTCCCAGGTCCTCTGACAGTCTCAGGATAACTTCCAATTTAGGATTGGCTTTGTAGCAGGCAAAGGCACCCAGTTGGACCCAGGGTCAGCGTTCTTGGCTTGCGGACATGAAGTGGGTATTTTCATAAATTTAAAATTGATTCTGTAACCTGCATGAGCTTTGGGCACATATACCTAGTTTCCCCACCCTTTTCCTCCAGGTTCCCCCTCCTGCCGCAGATCACAGATCCAGGGCAGTGTCTGCACAATCAGCCTTATCCCTGCCATTGAAGGGAGAGAGCTTATGGTTTCACCGAGGTGAAGCAGTACTGCCTTCACCGAGCGTGCACACACTAGGCTTGTGATCCAGCTTACACAAGAGATTCCTTGCCTCTCACATAGCTCTAAGCACAGAATTCCTTGAAAGCCATTCCTTTCAAGGCACAGCTGGATCATGCCCTTTCTGCCTATCTCTTGCTCCTTGTCTTATAGGCTAAACCTAACTGGGCAACAGCGAACTCAAAGGCAGCCTGATCTTTTCTCTGGCAGATACTGGGCTGCTGGGAGGCTGGCAGAGCTGAAAAAGGAGACATTGTAACCAGAGGGTATCTCTCCCTCAGAGCAGCAGTTGGAAATGTGATGATCTGAGCCAACAGGGGCTTGTACAATCAATTCCCCTACTGAGAAACTGGTGGGGTGCCCCCTGAGCAGAATGCCAGAGCCAGAGTCTCCTTAGAGTTCCGGAGTACCAGCCTCCTTGCCACATGGCTCCTGGCCAGGACGTGTCAATCTGTGAGGTCTTCCAGGCATTGTTCACTTGGTTATTGTCTGTGTTCAGGGTGCTGTGCTTGAACCATGCGTGCATTGCGGGGTCAGCCCATGAAAGTGTCTGTGTGACCGAGCACGTGAATTAGAGCGGAGTGTGCCAGCAGCCCTGGGGTGTACACGTGTTTGTATGTACAAATAAAGGTCTATTTTAGAGTGGTCAGCTTCACAGACATAGGAACAAAGCCACTTTCTCCCCTGAACTTAAATATTTTGGAAAAAAATATATACAATTTGTAAATTGCCTGGACATACTCAAAGAGACAGCAACTTGGCTCAGACAAGAATCTTTCTTTTGGAGCATTCTGTTCCTGGCAGATTAAAATATGTCCTTTTTAAAAAGGAGAAGAAGGTTGGGCTTACCGATGAAATTTCTATCTAGAGTCATCTGAAATTGACTGAAAGAGTTATCTGAAATGTTCTTTGCATGGATCTGGCCATTAAAAAGGAGAACAGACATGAAGTTACTTTTTCATTTCCTGGAATCCATATTCATCGCCTTTGAGACATCATCTAGAACAAGAGAGCAAAGGAGCATTCACAAAATGCAGAGGGTCAGAGAACCCTACCCCAAACCCAGCCTCCCTGGGGGTACCCAGGAAGGGTGGTGAAACCCAGCCAGCCCCTCCGAAGTGACTCTGAAAGCACCATCCACCAGAGGCCCTACGGCCACGTGAAATAGTTCAAGTCGTTTTATAGGGACCTGGGATCCTGTTTGTCTGGATGGTCTACCAGGGCCACAGAGTATTCAAAGCTAGGCTCCTCTCCATCCTGGCAGTTTGATTTTTGAGAGCTTCCTGTAGCCCCACAGGGTCCCGTATGCCTGAGTGCCATCCCCGCCCCCCCCCCCCCCCACACACACACACCTTGACTTTGCTCCTCACTCACGTGGTTCCTGGAGAATCTTTTGTGACACCCTTGTTTGTTATTTCCTTCCCAGAATGTCTCCATCTTGGGCCTCTTTCTGTTATTTTCCCATCTTCTCAGGTGTCCTTTGTTTCGGAAAAACACAAGACAGGTCAGAAACGCTCTGTGTAACTGGATCTCAGACGCTGGTCCCACGTGGGCCCCGAGGGTAATTCTGTCTGCCCATTGCAGCCCAGGCCCTTGGCTAAGAGGTGACTCCTCATCTCGACACAGAGCCTCTTTGCAACCTTGGTAAATACCTCAGTTTTCCCCTCCATCAAATGGAAAGGACAAAATGTACCATCCATTCATATGTTTAAAACACTCAGAGATGTTCATGGAGAGCAAATGATTCTGGTGATGGTGTGGGTTGTTTTTCCTTCTGACAGCTCCTGGCATCAAGGGCTCCAAGCATTTTTGTCCATAGCAGTTACTGATGTGATTCTGGCATCTGGTAAAGCTGAAATATGGAAATCCCCCGCAGCTTTCGTGAGACAGGCATGTTGAGGGAGGCTGCCAGGCTGGCTGCGTGCTCTCCTAACTTCACTCCTCTGTCTCCGCAGCTGCCCACTGGCTCAGCAGCTCTCCTTCCTGCGCAGTGGCCTCCTGAGCAACCTCTACCTACACACCCCCGACTGCCCTGTGCCCCTGCTCCAGTGGCTCTTCCAGGTGAGGAGCACAGACCTGCCACTAGGTGGCGGGAGCATGCTGGCCGAACAGCCCAGTCAGGGCTGCATTGGGGGGGGGGGGGGGGGAGTGGGCACTTCCCTCTTCTGGCCTTGGGTGCTGCTTGGTCTGTCCCAGTCTGCCAAAAAGAGGGAGGAGAGCTATGATGACAGTCATCACAGAGTTCAGGGACCAGCTCATGGTCTCACTCCATTCCCCCTAGAGTGTGGGCCTCACTGGGTGTTGTTGCCTGAGCCACCAGAAGGCCTCTCCCTGACTACTTGCTACCCTGCAGGTGCTTCCATTGTGTCCAGGCTCCTCTGTATTCCCAAGTCACAGGTCCTGGCCCTGGTCCCACAAGTAGCCTTGCAGTGCCTGTGGAGGTGTGAGGGCCATCATGAATTTACAGCTAGGTGTGCCCCAGTGTTTGAACATTTGGCTCTCTCTGTGGAGTTTAGGGTTTCTGGAGAAGTCTAGAGCAGCTGCTCTATCTTCTCCTTTCTTCCCTTCTTGCTACTGCAACATTTTGCCTTGGGGGTACATGCGTTCTGCCCTGGGCTTGAAACCTTTGCCCTGAGAAAGACAGAACCCAGCAGGGATAGCCCTGGAACCAGCTGCTGTCATCTGAATGCAAGGCATGAGGGTGCCGGCCTTGGCACCCACCCAGGACCATCCCTGCCTGGGGATGGGCAGGTCACAAGTTCCAGCTGGTCCCGTTCCTGCCAGTTGGGGCCTGGACCCCAGCTGTAAATTAGAGCCACCATGCTGGGTGGATTGTTCTAGGAACTCCTCTGCCTGGGCAGACTGGCTGCCTTCCAGAAAAGGCCCTCCTGCTCTCTCCTCTTCCCTCTGTGATCCTTTCCACCTCCCTCCCTGCCCCAGAGGAAAAAGACACCCTCAGCTCCTGGGGCCCCAGTGTGTGGCTGATGCCCTTGCCCCTCCCCCAGGCCCAGTGGGGACTGGAGGGCCAATAACAGGGAACAGTGCGGCCATTATTCTCTGCCTCCTGTCAGTGCAGTTTCTCTTTGCTCCTTGCACAGTATATGACAGAATGCACAATCAGGCATTGGGAGACACAAAGAACCCATCTGAGACGTCGCCCACAGAGGGTCCTTGTGTGACCCTGACACGGCATGGGGTGCCTTCCCTATCAGTCAGCCTGCGAGCAGTGGGCGAGCCCTGCCCTATCTCTTCTCCCACCTGGTCACCTCAGCAGGGGGCCATAGAACAGAGGACCCAGCCCTGAGGCCAGACAGGCACTAGCTGTGAGTTCCAACTCTGCCACTACTCCCCTGTGACCTTGGGCGGGTTATTTAGTATCAGCTCTATGCCTCAGTTTCTTACTCTGTAAACTGGGACCAACTGTCCCATGTGAAGATTAAATGAGGAATTCCTGTGACCTGCCTTGTCCTTATGGTCACAGCACAACTCTGCCCAAGGCCTGGATGTCATCCAGAAGGGATGATGTTAGCTCAGAGGTTCTTGTTCTCCATCTTCAGGAGGAGAAACAAAAGCTCTCCCTCTCCCAACAGCTTTAAGCCAGATAAATGAAAGGGGTGCACTTGGCCCTGGCAGCCTTCTGGGGGAGACTCTGCCCAACATCTTTGTCTCCGGAGAGGGAAGGAGGAGCAGGGCAGCTGACATCTGCCAAGCACAGTGACCATGTGGCCACTCATGTGGCCACACTATGGGCCTTATCATGATGGACTCTGATATTTCACTTTGGAGGTTTTGGTTTTCTTTCCACTTGGAACGTATTTTCTTCTAGTAACAAGTAGCATTTATATATTCATTCATTCCCAGGCATGGCACGAGTACCTGCTACAGAGTATAGGGATAGAAGGATCTTGGAAATGGTGTCCCAAGTAAATTCTCAGAATGTGGCTATGGTTGGTGCTCAGCATACTTCAGAACTTCACATTGTTAGTGGGGAGTATGGTTGCAAGAAGGCAGAAATCCATGGGGGCTCCCTGGAGCTGCTAGTGGGATTCTCCTAAGGTGCAGGGGTGGTTCATGGGATCCAGGGGTGGGGCCTCAAGAAAAGCTAGAATCAGGATGGGGAAGGCTTAGGATCCTAGGACAGGCCTTAGTTTCTCTCTATTCCCCAGGCTCCATGGCCAAGTCAATTCCCAGGAAGGAGAGTCTTATTGGCCCAATAAGGGTTAAGTGACAACTCCCCCCCACCCCCCAAGTCCAATCAAAAGCAGCTAGGTGAGTAGGGTCACAGGGCTGCTGGGGCCCTTGTGTATACCTGGGGTTGATCTGAGACCTAGGGGATGGGTGAGCTAGGCAGATTTCTCCAACCTTGCTCATTCAACTGTTTTCTTTGGGAAGGACATACTGAGTTCCCATGGAGACTAGGTCCTGCCGCTTGCCACCCTCCCTCCTCCCAGTGGAGTGTGCAGTGGAGCTGGGTGAATGGGCTTTGGCTTTAGTGTTCATGAATTACTAAGCTGGTCAAGCAGGTGACATATGCTGTCAATGAATGCATATTCTTGTTGGGAAATGATAACTATGACAAAGTTACAAGAAGCTATGAGAGGAAGAGGGAGGCAGAGTTCTGGTAGTGTAGGTCAGATCCCTGGGAAGACGACTCTAAGACAGGGTTCCCCTGAGCTTCTCTGGGGATCCCTCCCAAGAGCCACACCTCTGAGGGAGAGCAGCCAGGCAGAGAAAATTTCGGAGCCCACAGTCAGTTCTTCGGGGGGCTTTGACAGTGGGGTGACCCTTTAAAGTTGTCCCAGTTGAGGCAAGAGGTCCAGGCCTTTGGACTGGTATTGGCCAGTTATCAGACTAAGGCTACACTTGGAGAGGGGGTGTGACTTTGAGGCACTCTTGCCCTGCAAGTTCAATGCCCAGAGAGGAACTCAGCTCAGGACTCTCAGCAAGCAACAACCCCAGCCCCCAGCCCCTGGGGATGAGAGCTTTAGGCCTGAAGAGGGAACGTGCCTAGCACGTCCACCACAGCAGGCTCTTCTCTGCACTTTCAGAAGGATGGTATAATATGCAGCAGGGCCGACCATGGGCAGGAACAGGGCCACCAAGGCACTGCCCCACCTCTAAGGCCTGGCCCCATCTGTGGCCAGGATGGCCCTGAGCAGGATGGCCCTGGTGGGGAAGGTGCTGTCCCCCTGCATTTCTCCATGTCATGTTCTCTCCAGATTCAATATCCTCAGATTATGATCCTCAGACTCAAGGAGCGTTCAAGTAAGGATCCCAGTGAGTTCGAGTTAGGTGGGTGACCTGCACTCCCCACTCGGTTATTCGAGGATCTGTATTCCGTACCAAGTCCCTCCCAGAGCCAGTGGTCCAAGATGACTGTAAGTTAAGGCAGTGACCCGGAAATGACACGAGGATCATGGAGAGTAGCCATCTTGTCATTGTCCAGCTGAGTGTACTGAGTGCTTTTGAACTCTCTCTCTCCTCTACACTGGCCCCTGCCCTGGAGGGGGCATGGCCGTGACCACAGGGAGTAAGGGCCAGAAGGACCGATACTCTCATACAGGGAGGTGGACAGAGTAGGAGATTTCAAGTCACATTGGCCTGGGATTGAATTCTGGCTTTGCTACTTACTAGCTGTGTGACCCTGGGGAAGTTGCTTGACCCCTCTGAGCTTGATTTTTCTCATCTGTAAAATGTCAAAAATGGCAATGTCGTTCTGCCACGTGGACTTGTGAGGGTTAAATGGAATTTATTTGGTATGGAATAATAAAGGTTTATTACTATTATTATAGGAATGACCCAGCTAACCTGCTTTTTTTCTCCTTCTAGCTGCTGACATGGCCTCCAGAAACTTCTTCAGGAGCCTTTGGCCTCCTGTGGGATCTCAGTGTGAATGGGCTCTTCCATCAGTCTGGTCAGTACTAGGGAGCAGAGTGGAGACTTTTGCCCTTAGTACCCAAGCTCGAGAGCCTATATAATACACAGCTCTCCGCAGCCCTGGAGCATGGCATGTGGGAGAGGTGCTGGTGGGGACATTGCATCACTGGGACATGGAGACATCGGGCCATCTTTGGCTCTGGCTCCAGCATTAGTAAAAAGCTGAGCCAACAGGCTCCTTGGCACCTTGATCTGGCTTCAGACCCATATGTCACTGTGGCCAAGTCCAGGCTGACCTCACAGACTCTTGGGATCCCAGAACAATCTGGAACATGAGTTTTCTGGACTTAAAGGGACAGCTTGCCTCTGAGTTCTTCCTGCGGGCCCCAGTTTGCTTGGGAGGGTTTCAGGAACATCTGCATCTAATCAGGGAAGCTCCTTGTGTTGAAGTCACCAAGGGGGAGGGCCTTGAAGCTGTGCCTCCACCAGTAGTCCCCCTTGGCTCCTTGGGTATCAGCAGAGCCCCTAAGTTTGATACAGGCAAAAATGAGAGCCCTAAGTCTGTACCTTCGTCCTGACATTGAAAAGGTGCTTTAGGTCATCTCTATACCTGAAGATGTTCAGAGTTCCACAGAACAATCAGTTTTCCCTTTAGTGGCTATACCCTTCCCACGCTGTCATCATTTGGTACCTGAACCTAGACACTTGGGCACCAAAAGCTATCATGTAGCCAGTTGAAAGGTGCTTACGGCAGACAGGGAGAGGGATTCACAGGTGTCCGGAGCCTGCTTTTGCCCACAGCTGTAATCTGCCCACCCTCCCACTAAAATTTGAAAGCACCTAACCCTAAAGACCAAAGTTATAGACCCACCATGCAGCATTAAGCCCCTGCCCCACTGGCCCTTTGGATTTCTGCTTTTGTGCCTCTTGTACTTAAGGAGTTGACTGAGCTGGGGCCCATCTGTCAAATGAGAGCATTCCAGACTCCCGCATCCCCTCCCCTCCTCCCCCATTCCCCATCCCCATGCCGGGACCCTTGTAACTGAGGTCTTCTGAATAGCACCAGTCTGGGCATCCCCACCCTTTTCATAACCTCTGCCCCTGCAGCCCGAGCTGCCCTTTTTTGAACCTCTGGGGCCTCCTCTGCGGCATGCCTGCCCTTTGGGGGAACAGAGGCCTTCCTTGTCTTGCTCCTCTCCTCCATGCAGTGGTATGTGTTTCCTCCCGCAGAGGCAGAGGGGACATCCCACTCTTTTTTGCTTCTTGTTCCATCGTCCCTGATTCACTTGTCTTATCATCCCCATCAGGAGGGGCCAGGATCCTGCTCTGAAGTTCCCAGCCAGTTCACCTCTGGCTCCAGAGAGTTTCTCATGGTATCACTTGAGAGCCCAGCCTGGGCTTCTCTTTCTTTCCCATTGGGATAGAGACTGGCCTAGAGGATTCCATGCCAAGGTTGGGATCTTGACTGATTTGGGGAAGGTCAAAGTCCAGGTCCACAAAAGAATTGAAAGCAGGGACTTAAACGGGTATTTGCACACCCAGGTTCATAGTAGCATTATTCACAAATAGCCAGAAGGTGGAAGTAACCCAGGTGTCAATGACGGATGAGTGGATAAAATGTGGTATATACATGCAATGGAATACTATTCAGCATTCAAAAGGAGGGAAATCTCTGACACAGGCTACAACATGGGTGAACTGTGAGGACATTATGCTGAGTGAATAAGCCAGGCACAAAAGGACAAGCACTGTATGGGCCACGTATGTGGAGTACCTACAGGCATCAAGTTCATAGAGACAGAGCATGGAATGGTGGTTGCCAGGACCCAGGAGAAGGGGCAGTGGAAAGTTAGTGTGTAATGGGGACAGAGTTTCAGTTTGGGAGGATGAAAAAGTTCAGGAAATGGACAGTGGTGATGGTTGCACAACAGTGTGAGGGTACTTAACACTGCTGAACTGTGCACTTCAAAATGGCTAAGGGGAAATTTTTATGTTACGTGACTTTTACCATAACTATAAATAAATAAGTAAATAAAATAAAATAAAATAAAATAAAATAAAATAAAATAAAATAAAATAAAAAACAGGTGTCAGCAGAGAATCTACCAAAAGCTGGAACTAAAAATCAACCGCCAGTTCAAGAAGCATGGGTAAGGTTAAATTAGATCCAGAATGGGTATAAAAGGAAGTCGTGCTCCTCAGGATTTGTTAGCAACTTGAGGTGCTCTGAGTGTCCTTGTCCTCTGTAGGACACAGCCCTCTAGGGCAGAACCTGCGAGCTGCCTTCCCTCCAATTTGGAACTGTGATCGAAGTATGTGTTTTCAGGTTGCCTGGCCTTTCTCTTTAGTAAAATGGGGAGATTTGCATGTGTGTAAATTTCCATCCCTTGCTGGAGTTTGTGGTGACTGGCTGTTTTTCACAGACAACCCTGGGGAAGGTCTTACTGTCCTGAGTAAAGGGAGAGCTGAGGCCGGCCCAGGCCTCAGAGTGGACTGTTACAGGTGTGCCCTGGATGACTGGGGCTGAGGGCTGAGCAGGGTTCAGGTCCGGGGGTCACTGGAGTTCTGGAGTATGGTGGATATTGCTTTCCTACATTGAGAAGCAGCACACATCACCTGGTAAAAAGCTCCTTGGTGAGCTCGAAGACTAGGATATTTCAGAACACTGACATTTTTCACTGCAAGGGGTGTTTATGCATTTATTTAGAAGACATACATTGAGTGTCTCCTCTGTTCAGTACTTCGCTAGATGGCAGAGGAAGATACAAGGGTGAATAATGTGTGGTTCCTGCCCTCAGAAGGCTGACAGCCAAGTGGGAGGAGATGAAATGCACAATTACAACAGGAGATAGACACAACCACAAAACTGTGGGAATTCCAAGGAGAGGAAGATTACTTCTAGCTAGGTGGGGTTGGGGTGCAGGGAGGCTGGAAACAGGAAGTGCTTTGTAAGAAAGAAGGCAGTTGAATCATCTCTCAAAAGATACATAAGGCAGGGATGGCAAACTCACTTGTCTGTGGGAGCCAAGTGAGTGAGTGACTAGAGAGTTCCTGCCCTAAGAGGTTAGTAGGTCTGGTATTCACACATCTCTCCTTTTTTTTTTTTTTAAGTTTATTTATTTATTTTGAGAGAGAGAGTGTGTATGTGCAAGCACAGGGGGAGGGGCAGAGAGAGAGGAGAGAAAGAATCCCAAGCAGGTTCCATGCTGTCGGCTCAGAGCCCTGCCTGACAGCCCAACACTACCCAATCTCATGAACCATGAGATCATGACCTGAGCCGAAATCCAGAGTTGACACTTAACTGACTAAGCCACCTAAATGCCCCCAGATCTCTCCATTTTCAAGAGAAGCTGTGTTTTAGTCAGTTTAACTTTGACTGTAAGTGGCAAATACCCAATTAAGAAAAGTTTATTGTCTCACATGACAATAAATCCAGATGTGAGGGGTTCCATGGTATGCTTAGCAGATCTGCAGTATCAGGGCTCCAGCTTTAGCTTCTGTGTTACCCTTCTCACTACATCTCCTCAAGGTTGCAAAATGGCTGCCATAGCTCCAAGCATCATCATGTTCTCATGATACAGCAGTTCAAGGCAGAAAGAAGAGTGGAGGAGAAGAGGTCATCCTTTCTCTTATTTTTCTCTCGTTTTACCAGGACACCTTCCATTTTGTTTCATTAGACAGAACTGGGTCACAGCCTTTAGAGGACATTTGCCATGTTTTCTGACTGTCTGATACCATTTGAACAGCATGACTATGTTTGAAGAATTTTTAGCCTCCTGATCCTCCCTCCCCCTCCAGGGTACAATCCTAGAGACTCACTTTTCCAGCCTCCTTTCTAATATTTGAATTTTTAGTTTGGAATTTCCATTTAGTTCTGTATGATTTTTTTATAGTTTGTATTTCTCTACTGGGATTTCTTACATGTTCATTCAATATGAGCATATTATCATTTACTACTCTGAGCATAGCTATAACAGTTGCTTTAAATCCTTGTCTGTAATTATAACATCTAGATCATCTAATTCATCAACATGGAAAAATAAGTATGAAAGAGGACATTTATTTAGAGTGAGTAGAGAAGTCATACCAAATACTGGACCTTGGGAGGTTTAGATCCATTTCTTCTAGATCTCTTTAGATCTAGAAATGTTCATGTAGAAATGGCCATTGGTTGTAGCCTGTCTTTCTTCCCTAACCTAGAACATTCACAGGGGGCCATGCCAGTGAGGACCTCAGAGCTTAAGCTTCATTAACTTTACCGTCAATTGGCTTCTAACACGTAACAAACTGCTTTCTATTTAAACACCCAGAGCTTTTTTTCTGTTGCCTGTAGCTCAGAGCCCTGACCGACCCAATAGCCACCCCAGGCCAGTCCCTGTAAAGATAAGCAGGTTGACATGGTTCATCTGCTGGGGTGGACCCGCTTTCCTTGAGCAGACACCCAAACAATACCAGGGATGACGGGGAGCATGGCTGTTGGGTCAGCAGCCAGTATAACCTGCTGAAGTCAGAATACGTATGTGAAATCTCTCGGTAATGAATTCAGTTAAAAGACAAAACCCCCCAACCCCCCACTGTGAACCCATCTGCAGACTGTATTCCACTGTAGATGCTATATAGCACCAGTGACTTGCAGCCCTGCGGGTCGGATTTGGGTGTGGAGAGATGCAAGGGAAGGAGGGAGCACTGAGAACAAAGACGAGGAGGAAGGGAGAGTAGGGCTCCCTTAAAGAGGTAGATTAGGAGATAAGACTGGATGTTTGAAGCCAGATCTCAGAGGATGGTGGGGGCTGTTGCAGGCACAGTGAAGTGTTGTTAATATTTATCAAGACTGGGACAGAATTTGTGTTGTTTAGATGTAATTCACATACCATGTAATTCACTCTTCTAAAGTGTATGATTCAATATGATTCATAGAGTTGCTCAACCATCACCACTAATTCCAGAACATTTTCATCACCCCGGAAAAAAACCTCATACCCATCAGTGGTCACTTCCCACCCCCTCACTCCTCCCAGCCCCTGGCAGCCCTTAATCTACATTCTGTCTCCATGAACTTGCTTATTCTGGACATTTCATGTAAATGTAATGATATAATGTGTGACCTTTTGTATCTGGTTTCTTTCATTTAGCATAATATTTGCAAGGTTCATGCATGTTGTAGCATGTATTAGTACTTTATTCTTTTTTTATGGCTGAATAATATTCCATTGTATGGATGTGCCGTATTTTATCCATTCATCTGTTGGTGGACACTTGCTTTGTTTCCACTTTTTTACTATTGTGAATAATGCTACGATAAACATTTGCACGCATATGTTTATGGGGACATGTGTTTTCAGTTCTCTTGGGTGTACACTTAAGAGTGGAATTGCTGGTTCATATGTTGACTATATGTTTAACTTTTTGAAGGCTTGCCAAACTATTTTCTCAAGTGGCTGCATCATTTTGCATTCCCACCAACAATGTAGGAGGGTTCCAGTTTCTTCACACCCTTGCCAACATTTGTTACTGTCCATCTTTTAATAGCCAAAACTAGTGGGTGTTAAGTGGTATCTTGTGGTTTGGATTTGCATTTCTCTAATGACTAAGGATTTTCAGCATCTGTTCATATATTCATTGGCTATTTGTATGTCTTCTTTGGGGAAACATCTGTTCAAGCTTAGCCCATGTTTTGATTGGGTTGTTGGTCTTTTTTGGTTGGGTTGCAGGAGTTCTTTATATACTCTAGATACCTGGGGAGCCTGGGTGGCCTAGGAGAGTCAGGGGACTCCCCTGGGGAGGCCTGGGGAGTCGTTTGAGCATCCGACTTTGGCTCAGGTCTTGATCTCAGGGTTTGTGGGTTCGAGCCCCGTGTCAGGCTCTGTGCTGACAGCTCGAAGCCTGGAGCCTGCTTCAGATTCTGTGTCTCCCTCTCTCTTGGTACCCTTCCTTCTGCTTGCGCTCTGTCTCTCAAAAATGAATAAACGTTAAAAAAAAATGTATATATTCTAGATACTAGACCCTCACCAGGTATGTGATTTGCAGATATTTTTTCCCATTCTGTGGTTTTTGTTTTCACTTTCTTGATAGTGGCCTTTGATGCACAAGTTTTAAATTTTGATGAAGTCTAATTTATCTAACATTTTCCTATTGTTTCCTATGCTTTTGGTGTCAAATAAGACACCACTTCCTAGTCCAAGGTCATGAATATTTTTCCCTTCGTTTCCTTCTGAAAGATTTATTCTTTTGGCTCTTGCATTTAACTCTTTGATTTATTCTGAGTTGTTTTTTTTTAATATGGTGTGAGATAGGGGTTTAGCTTCATTCTTCTGCTTGTGGGTATCCAATTGTTGAAAAGCAGTATTTGTTGAAAAGACTGTTCTTTCTCCATTCAGTTGGCACCCTTGTTGAAAATCAGTTGACCGTAGATACAAGAGTTTATTTCTGGATTCTCAGTTTTATTCCATGAGTTATATATCCTTATGCCAATACCCCAAATTCTTGATTGCTACAGCTTGCAGTATTGAAATTGGGAAGTGTGAGTCTTCTAGCTTTGCTCTTTTCAAAATTATTTTGGCTATTTTGGGTCTCTTCTATTTCCATATTAATTTTAGGATGGCTTGTGAACCTCTGTAAAAATGACAGCTGGGGTTTTGATAGTGATTGTGTTGAATCAGTAGATAACTTTGAGTATTACTGCCATTTTAATAATATTGAGTCTTCCAATCCACAAATATGGAATATCTTCCCATTTATTTAGATCTTCTTTAATTTCTTTCATCAGTGTGTCTTATACTTTTGTTAAATTTATTCCTAAGTATTTTATTATTTTTGATGCTATTATAAATGGAATTTTTTTCCTTCGTTTTCTTTTCAGGTTGTTCCTTACTGGTGTGTAGAAAGACAGCAGATTTTTGTATACAGACCTTGTATCCTGCAACCTTGCTGAACTCGTTTATTAGCTCTAATTGTTTTTTTAATGGCAGAATTTGGTTTTGAAAGCAAACATGTTCTTGTGCAATTAATTGCTTGAAAGAAATGACCTCATGTTTCTTTAGCAAACGTGCTTTGGCTGTGCCAACGTAGGACTGGCCAGTAACTGTGCCAGCACACTGAGTAGGCAGTAGTGCCTGGAGAAAAGGAGCCCTATCAATGAGATCGAAACACTCTAGAGAAGGAGTAAAACACGCGTAGGTTCTGTCCTTTCGTCTTCCAACAGTGTTGTTCATTCTTACCTACCCATTCCATTCCTTACCAGCTTCTATAATATTTGTGTAGGAGGGGGAGAATATAACAAAATAAAATGACCCTCGCCAGTACATTCTTTGGATATTTTTTAAGTGGGCGAGAAACTTAGTTCTCAGAAAAAATTAGTTTCATTTTCTTTGTGTCTTTGGACACTTTGTTCTTCCTCACGTGGTCACCATGCTTTTTCTTTCTGTCCCCAGGGCTCCAGTATTATAGTCATTGGGGCTTTGGCGCTCCTTTGGACAGGCCTCTGTTTTGCGGGTCACTTTCTTTTCTGTCATTGTTTGCTTGTATTCTATCTCCTTTCTCCTTCTCTACCTTCCTTTCTTGCTCCTTCTCAGATAATATTTATAAGATTGCTTCTTGTAAAAAGAATAAAACAAAACAAAACCGAGACAAATAACCTTGTTAGCTAGGTAAACCCTGTTGTTATTATCTTAAAGTATTCTATGTATATTAAGTGCAGAAAATTCAAATACCAGGAAAAAAAGAAAATTCAAATACTAGAGAAAGGTGCAAAATTAAAAGTGAAAGCTTTCCTGCCCACCCACTCCCAATGGCCACTTCCTCTCCGCAAGTAGTTTTTTTTTTTGTTTTTTTTTTTCAACGTTTATTTATTTTTGGGACAGAGAGAGACAGAGCATAAACAGGGGAGGGGCAGAGAGAGAGAGGGAGACACAGAATCGGAAACAGGCTCCAGGCTCTGAGCCATCAGCCCAGAGCCCGACACGGGGCTCGAACCCACGGACCGCGAGATCATGACCTGGCTGAAGTCGGATGCTCAACCGACTGCGCCACCCAGGCGCCCCGCAAGTAGTTATTATTAAGAGTTTCATGTGATTATTTCTATGAGCAAAATTAATGCACAATCCACATAACACATGTTTTGTATTTATAGATTTGCTTACATCGTATTTCTCTTGACACTTTGGTATTCATCTTAAGTTACCTCCAGTAGAGAGTTAATCTTCTAGGATTTTCCCAGCTCTGTCCCCTGGATGTCAGAAGAGGCCACAGTCTACACAATGCAAGTCAGACAGGATTTTCTAGACCAGGGGTCTCCAGCATGGGGGACCTTTGAGGTGGGATGAGCCACCAGGTGTAAAAGAAAACATTAACACCTATATTTACATTTTAACCCATCTTTCTTTTTCTTAAGTTTTATTGAGGTATGTAATTGACACACATTAACCTGTACATATTTAAAGTATGCAATCTATTCACTTGACATATGTATATACCCATAAAACTGTCATCATTAGCAAGATAATGATGTCCAATGCCCTCAAAGTTTCCTTGTGCATCTAGGTAATAAATTTATCTCTCCTTTCCCTTTTGTCTGTAGGAAACCACTGATCTACTTTCTGTCATTACAGATCAGTTTGCATTCTCTAGAATTTTATATAAATAGATGGAATCATGCAATGGGTACTTTTTTTTGGGGGGGGTCTGGCTTCTTTCACACAGGATAATTTGAAATCCATCTTTGTTGTTGTATGTATCCATAGTTTATTCCTTTTCATAGCTGAGTGGTATTTCATTGTATGGATATCCTATCCCTACTGATGGACATTTGGGTTTTTTTTCTTTCAGTTTGGGGGGCTATTAAAATGTGCTGTAAACATTCTTATGCAGGTCTTTATATGGGCATCTGCTTTCTTTCCCTTGGGGTAAATATCTATGAGTGGATAGGCTGGGTCATATGATAAATGTATGTTTAAAGTGCTTTTTTTTTTTAAGTTTATTTTTTCTTTAGTAATGTCTATACCCAATGTGGAGCTTGAACTCACAACCTCAAGATCAAGAGTCTCCTCCTCTTACAACTGAGCCAGCCAGACATCCCTGTATGTTTAAGTTTTTAAGACATTGCTATACTGGGGAGCCTGGGTGGCTCATTTGGTTAAGTGTCTGTCTGACTCTTGGTTTCAGTTCAGGTCATGATCTCACAGCTTCCTGGGTTCGAGCCCCACATCGGGCTCTGTGCTGGCAGCATGGAGTCTACTTGGGATTCTCTCTCTGTCCCTCTCTCTGCCCCTCTTCCACTTGCTCTGTCTCTCTCTGTCTCTGTCTCTCTCTCAAAAGAAAAAAATAATAATGAATTGCCAAACTGTTTTCTAAAGTGACCCTGCCATTTCCCTGCCAGCAGTGTAGGAGAGTTCCAGTTGCTCCACATCCTTCCACCACTTAGGTATAGTCAGTCCTTTTTTTTTTTTTTTAATGTTTACTTTTGAGAGAGAGAGGGAGGGAGAGAGAATGAGTGGGGGAGGAGCAGAGAGAGGGGGGGACAGAGGATCCAAAACAGGCTCTGTGCTAATAGCAGAGTCTGACACAGGACTCAAACCCATGAACCGTGAGATCGTGACCTGAGCTGAAGTCAGGTGCTCAACTGACTGAGTCACCCAGGGGCCTCTAATCAGTCTTTTTAATAGGTATGTAGCAGTAGCTCATTGTGCTTTTAATTTTCATTTCCCTAAGGACTGGTGATCTTTGCATCAGCTTATTTGCCATCTGTGTGTCTTCTTTAGTTTAATGTCTATTTAGTTTTTTGGTCTACTTTCTTATTGGGTTGTCTTCCTATTGAATTGTAAGAGTTCTGTATATATTCTTTTTTTTTTTTTTTTTTTTTTTTAGTTTATTTTGAGAGAGAAGAAGCAGAGGGGAGGGGCAGAGAGAGGGAGAGAGAGGATCCCAAGCACGCTCTGCACTGACAGTGCAGAGCTAGTCCAACATGGGACTCAAACCCATGAACCTGTGAGATCATGACATGAGCAAAATCAAAAGTTGGACACCCAACTGACTGAGCCACCCAGGTGTCCCCTGTATATATTCTAATTACAGTTCTTGGTCAGTACATTTTTTGCAAATATTCTCCCCTAGTCTGTGGCTTTCCTTTTCATTTGTATGACCGTATGTTTTGAAGAACAAATGTTTTTATGTTTTAATGACATACAATTTATTGATATTTTATCGTTGGTGTTTTTAGTGTTGTATTTAAGAAATATTTGTGAGGGGCACCTGGGTGGCTCAGTCAGTTGAGTGTTAGGTTAAGCATCTGACTTTGGCTCAGGTCATG
Source organism: Prionailurus bengalensis (assembly GCF_016509475.1). Classification (NCBI taxonomy): domain Eukaryota; kingdom Metazoa; phylum Chordata; class Mammalia; order Carnivora; family Felidae; genus Prionailurus; species Prionailurus bengalensis. Next base: position 62,336,665 of record NC_057354.1, read on the forward strand.
ATCTCATGGTTTGTGAGTTCAAGCCCCGCATAGGGCTCTGTGCTGACAGCTCAGAGCCTGGAGCCTGCTTTGGATTCTGTGTCCCCCTCTCTCTCTGTCCCTCCCCTGTTCATGCTCTGTGTCTCTCAAAAATAAAAATAACCATAAAAAAAAACTTTTAAAAAAAGTAAGAAATATTTGTGAAACCTGGGTCCCCGAGATCTTTTCTTGTTTTCTTCTACAAATTTCATAATTAAGTTTTATAATTTACACTTTTTATAATTAAAATAAGTTTAATACTTTATAATTAGCCTTACATTTTTGGGTCAGTGGTCCATTTCACTGGCGTAAGGTTAAGCTTAATTTCTCAAAATATGGCTATACAATATTACCAATACATTTTCAACACATTTGTTGAAAAGATTATTCTTACTGAATTGAATTAACTTGGTATGTTTATTCAGAAACCAATTGATCATATATGTGTGGGTCTATTTCTGAACTCTAGTTTGTTTCATTGATTTATAGGTCTAATTTTATCCCCACTGTCTTTATACTGTAGCTTTATAAGTGTTGAAATCAGATAGTTTAAATCCTTCAACTTCATATTCTTTCTGAAACTTTTTTGGCTCTTCTAGGTCCTTTGCATTTTCATATAAATTTTAGAATGAGCTTGTCATTTTCTACCAAAAAAAAAAAAAATTCTGCCTGAGTCTTTATTGGGATTGCACTGAATCTATAGATCAATATGGGGCAGATTGACATACTTAAGAATATTAAGCCCTCCAATCCATGCACATGGGATGTCTCTCCATTTATTTAGATCTTCAGTTTCTTTCTTTTTTTTTTTTTAATGTTTTTTGATTTTTGACAGAGAGAAACAGAGCACGAGCAGGGGAGGGGCAGAGAGAGAGGGAGACACAGAATCCGAAGCAGGCTTCAGGCTCTGAGCTGTCAGCACAGAGCCAGGCGTGGGGTTTGAACTCACGAACTGTGAGATCATGACCTGAGCCAAAGTTGGACCCTTAACCCACTGAGCCACCCAGGTGCCCTAGTTTCTTTCTACATTTTGATGTACAAGTTTTGCAATTCTTTTGCTAAATTTATTCCTGAGTATTTTATTATTTTTGATACTATTATAAAATGAATTGTTTTCTTTCCTTTTTTTTTTTTTTAATGTTTATTTTCTTGAGAGAGACAGAGTGCGAACAGGGGAGGGGCAGAGAGAGAGGAAGACACAGAATCTGAAGCAGGCTCCAGGCTCTGAGCTGTTAGCACAGAGCCTGATGTGAGGCTCCAACTCATGAACCAGGAGATTGTGCCCTGAGCTGAAGTCAGATGTTTAACCGACTGAGCCACCCACGTGCCTCTCTTCTTTAGTCCCTTAACATGGTGAATTACATTGACTGGTTTTTGAATGTTTATTTTTGCATCCTTGCATTCTGGAATAATCCTATTTGGTTATGATGTATTAATTTTGTATATTTTATTGGATTCAATCTGGTAAAGTTTTGTTGAGAACTCTTAACATTTATGTTCGCTAAAGATATTAGTCTGTAGGTTTCTCTTTCTGGTTTTGGTGTCAGAGTAATACTGACTTCATAGAACGTGTTAAGAGGTACTTGCTCTTCTTCAGTATTCTGGAAAAGTTTGTATAGAACTGGTATTATTTCTTCCTTAAATGTTTGGTAAAATTAGCCAGTGGAACCATCTGGACCTTGAGTTTTCTTTATGGGAAGATTTTTAATTACAAATCCAATTGTTAAAAGTAGATATGTGGCTATTTACATTACCTGTTTCTTCTTGAGCTCTGTTGTTTTGCATCTATTTCACCTAAGTTGTCAAATTAATGGCATAAATTTGTTCATAATATTCTCCTATTATCCTTTTCAAGTCTGTTGGATCAGTGATGATGGCCTCTTTCTCATTCTGATATTGGTAATTTGTTTCTTTCTTCTTCCCAATCATTTGGGTTACAGGTTTATCACCTTTATTGATCTCAAAGAAACAGCTTTTGGTTTCATTGATTTTCCTTAGAGTTTCTCTGTTTTCTGTTTCATTGATTTCTGCTTACCTTTATTTCCTTTCAAATTCTGCTTCTTTGGGGTTTGATCTGTTCTATTTTCCTCCAGTTTTTTAAGGTGGAAATTTAAATCATGGTAGTTCATTTTTTTTTTACTGGTGTGTCAAAAGTAGCTCAAACTTGGGGCACCTGGGTGGCTCAGTCGGTTAAGCGTCCAACTTAAGCTCAGGTCATGATCTCACAGTTTGTGAGTTCAAACCCCAGGTCGGGCTCTGTGCTGATAGCTTGGAACCTGGAACCTGCTTCAGATTCTGTGTCCCCCCCGACACACACACATTCTCTCTCTGCCCCTCCCCCACTTGCACTTTGTCTCTCAAAAATTAAAAAACATTACAAATTATTTAGAAAAAAATTTTAAGTAGCTCAACCCTTTTTTCTAAAGAGTTTATTTTTAAGTAATGTCTACCCCCAACATGGGACTCAAAGTCACAACCCCAAGATCAAGTGTCACATGCTTTACTGACTGAGCTAGCCGGGTGCCCCGTAGCTCATGTTTTTTAACTTCTCTTTTTAATATATCATGTATATGGCATATTAGCATAATGGTACATTTGTAGAGCTTATAAACGTATGTTTGTTGGAGGTATAAATTTAAAAAACTTTAATGATAGACATGCACCATGAAAAAAGTTTTGGAGAGCAACAAAAGCATTCTTTGATTAGAGCTATAGGCTGACGCCTTGCTGGGAAATTTGACATATCGTGGGAACATGGGGATGCATAATGGGTGACAGAGCATAAGATGGGGTGGATGGAGTGGAGACAGGATGTCTGACAGCCACTCCCTTGGGAAGAACCCGGCAGCAGTATGGAGCAGTATCAGGATGCAGATGGAGCTTGGCCGTCAGACTGACAGAGTCCTCACCCGAGTGGCCAGCACTGAGCACTTAGGATTGTTTTCAGAGTTGGTGGTAATAACTTAGGTGAGGCACCTGGTATATAGTGGATTCTACTCACAATATGATAGCTGTTATCAAAATGAAAATGTATTTCTTTATGACTCAGAGGTTGTTAGATAAACCAAAGGAGCTAAGAGGCACAAGTTCTCATCTTAATTTCTCTAGTTCTGTTTTGGCCATTTCTGTCTCACTCTATTCTCAGATGATTGGTTTTTGTTTTTGTTTTCTCAGATGATTTCTAAGTGGCCAACAACCCCTTAGTCTGTAGATTCAATTGACCCTTTCTACTCTTCACTGTCTTACTAGGAGTTGTCCCCACTTCACCTGATCTGCCTCTCATGGTGGTCAGGACAGCCTCCTGCTGGGGTGGTAGGAGGCAACCCCCTCAGAGCCTCCGGGAGCCTCTCCAGATGGAGGCCTTGCCTGTGGACACCTGCCCATTGGAGCTCCACGCAGCCTTGCCAGTGGATTCCATCTCCCGTTGTGGTATGGCAGTCACCATCACATGCAAGGAGTATGTCTGTGCTGGGCCCAGGGCCCGGCCCTCTGTTCATGTGGGGGTAACCTTCACGGGGCAGGTGCCTCTACCCCGGGCCAAGGAGACAGGCTGGGATCCAGCTGTATTCTTAATCCCCACACTGGTACTGTGAGAACACTATGCAGACCCAAATAAGCAGGCGAACACCGTGAGGACCACCCTGGAGATCCCATCCCCCAGCCTCTCAGAGCTGTCATTTGCTCGGCATGGCCCCTTCAAAGTCTCCAGTTGGAACCTGACAATAACAGTAATTCAACTTCATAATTGATCCTCCTTTTAAAAACATACTATTGTCTATTGTGATAATAAAAGTTGTTTCCTTGAAAATAATAGTTCACATTTCTAGACATCTTGTGCCAGGCACGGAGTCCAGGGCTTCGCCTATCTCATTTAATCACCACAGCACCCTTTCTTAGATAATCAGGTGGCTGGAAAGCCCAGTCTTCACACTGTCTGTGTGACACATGGTCTCCTATGTGTTTGGCTGGACCCTCAGTCCAGCTCGCTTTATCATCTTCTCTGCCTTGCTTTCTGTGCTCCAGCCTCCCTGGCCTTTTCTGCTCATCTCCCCTCCTGCTCTGGGGTCTCTGCATGCGCCACTTTCTCCTCCCTAGATGGTGTCTTCCCTCTTCTCAGCATCTTCCTAGCTTTTGCTTTCCTAACTCCATCTCTGCCCTGGACCAGTGAGCCCCTCTGGCGTTGCCTCATTGGGAAGGTCTGCCCTGCCCTACCCAGCCGTGTCCCCTCTCTCACTCCCTTTCCACTCTCTGTGGCTCTGGTCATAGTTGATGGGTGGACTCTTTGACTCATCTCACCCATTAAGTTGTGAGCTCTAGAGCGCAGGGACCGTGGCTTCACTTGTCTTTGTTTTAAGTTCTCTTGAGTTCCTGGCAGCTACACAAGCCAGCATGCAGTAGGACTCGGGTGGTATTCGTTGAATGTGTGGCTGAGTGTCAGGGAATGTGTGCCTTGCCTACAGCAGACATCAGCATCTTTCCCACCAGCCCCTCTGATCCTGTGCAGTCGGTCAGCTGTGGAGCTGTGTGTGCAAGCCAAACTCCAGATGTGCTGTCCTGTCCTCCGAGGTCAGAATGCAGGGACCCCAAGGGGACAGGCACATATGCATCACCCCAACCCAGCCGGCATCTCCCTTGTGCCCCTGACTTCTGGAGCATTTGCCTCCTAATCTGCCTCCCTGTCTGACCACCTGTACATCAGGAGTTGTGTGCTGCCTCTCCATGGCTTCTGCTGAGGCCCAGCTGGGTCTGTTCCTGGAACACATGACAGTGCCTGGCACAGACTTTTAAAGCTCCCTGATTCTAATGTGCAGCCAGGCTGAGAAAGTGCCAGGTTATGAGGACTTTGGCCAAGTGCACAAACCTCATACAATAATATGGTGAGCACTTCTTAATGTTTGTCTTTCAGACCCTGATCAAAAAGCTCCCCCAGGACTATGTCTGAGCTTTAAAACATGCCAAGGCCGGGGTTCTGCCCTTTAAGGTTGTTATGGGGTGCAGCCCGGGCAGGGACATTTTAAAACCTCCCCATATGACTCCAGTAAACAGCCAGGGCTGGGGACCCCTGGGCTCCTTTGCCTTGGAGGCAAGGCTGGGAGCTGTGGGTGTACATGGAGCGGGGACTTCCCTCTGTGGGTTCCTCCCCACACTCACCCACCCTCAGCATCTGCCAGAGCATGTGAGGGTGAGACCCCGAGTACAGTTCTGGTGCGAAGGCCATGGCTTTCATTAGCTCGCTGGTTTCCCAAGGTGGCTGCATTGTAGAGTCACTTGGGATTTTTTTCTTAAATTCCAGAGCCCAAGCCAGCCTAATTAAACCACAGTCACGAGAGGTGGGACACAGGTGGCAGTAACTTGTGAAGCTATTCCCTAAAGTGATTCCAGAATGTGCAGATGAGTCTGAGAACTACTGCATTCGGTTCTCAGCAGGGTCCTTGATCTGGAATACAACAAACACCACCATCCCTTAGACTGTAGGGATGTGCTGCCCACGGTGCTATGTGTGGAGCCCTTTTCCTCTGTTTCTTTTCTTCTTTTAAGAAGTTCTTCATTTCTGTTGTTGTTATTGTTGTTGTTGTTTTAGGACAGTGTTAGGCTTATGGAATATTTGATTGGAAAGCAGTGCCCACATACTCCCCCCCCCCCACCACCACTTTCCCAACCTAATACACACATAGTTTTTTCTACTACTGACATCTTGTGTTTGTATGCTATATTTGTTAGGATTGATGAGCCATTATTGATACATTATCATTAACTGAAGGCCATTGTTTAAATTAGGGTTTACTCTTTGTGTTGTACATCCTGTGCGTTTTGGTGAATGTATGGCACGTGTCCATCATTACTGTATCATACGCAGCAGTTTCACCGCTCTGAACACTCTGTGCTCCACCTGTTCGTTCCTCCCCCTCTCCCTCCAAGCTCCTGGTAACTCCCGATCTCTATGGTCTCTAGGGTTCGCCTTTTCCAGAATGTCATATAATTGGAATCATGCCATGTGTAACCTTTTCAGATTGGCTCCTTTCACTTAGCAATATGTATTGGAGGTGCCTTTTCATGGCTTGGTAGCTTATTTCTTCGTATCACTCAGAAGTATTCCATTGTGTAGATGTACCACAGTTTGTTTACCTGTTCACCTCCTGAAGGACATTTCGTAGCTTCTAGTTTTTGGCAATTAATGAGAAAAGCTGCTATAAACATTCACGTGCAGCTTTTTGTGTGGCTGTACATTTTCAGTTCAGTTGGGTCAATACCAAGGATTTGTATTTACAAATAACAAAATTGCTGGATTGTATGATAAGAGTATGTTTAGTTTTGAAAGAAACTACCAGGCTGTCTTCCAAAATGGCTGTAGCATTTTGCATTCCCACCAGCAATGAATGAGAGTTCCTGTTGCTCCACATCCTCGTCAGCATTTGGTTATCTTCTGTTTCATTTTAATCTAAAGATCAGGAATATTCCAGAAATCTGAGGTTCAGAAATCCAAAGTGAGAGAAAACCTGGTAGGCCATGCATTCAGGGATGTTACTGGGAAGCTTTTGGTTGAGTCTAAATCAGTCTCAAATTCTTGCTTTTTTTTTTTTTTTTAACGTTTATTTATTTTTGAGACAGAGAGAGACAGAGCATGAATAGGAGAGGGGCAGAGAGAGAGGGAGACACAGAATCTGAAACAGGCTCCAGGCTCTGAGCTGTCAGCACAGAGCCTGACATGGGGCTCGAACTCACGGACCGTGAGATCATGACCTGAGCCAAAGTCGGACGCTTAACTGACCGAGCCACCCAGGCGCCCCTCAAATTCTTGCTTTTTAAATGTGACAGGGTGGTTTGATACTACCTTCCTGAGTCATACTGAGGGACCTTACATCATTAAAAATAACCCAAGAGTGCATACTGAGGTAGCAAAGCAAGGAAGTGGTTGCCTGGAGTTGAGATGTGACAGCTGGGCCTCTGGCAGCCATACTGGACCATGAGGTGATCTTAAGAAGGAGAAGCACATGCCGAGAACAGCAGAGCAGAAAACAGGCACTCAAGATCCTCCCAATCAGTCAGGTCCTTGTACCAGTGTGGCCCACACACTTCCACACTTTTTCATCAGAGAGAAAAAAAATTCTAGCTTATTTAAGCCCAGGTAGTTTTTTGTTTTGTTTTCAGTCTTTTTGTTATTTGCAGCAGAACCTAGTTCTAGCAGCTATGAGTGGTTCAGTGGTTTGGCACAATACAAGTCTGTCCTACACACTGGGGGCCAGGAATGCTCAATGGTGTTAGGTGACACCAGGCAGTGGTGTGAGTTACAGAGGGCAGGAGAGAGGAGAGGTGGCCTGGGGACGGCATCACCTATCCTGTACACACCCTCACTCACATGAACAAAAGGTCTAGAGACCGAGACCTGTTGGGGGGGAGGGGAAGGGAGGCTATGTGGGGGTGTGTGTGGATGGTGAGTATGGGTGTGGTATGTGTGTGTGATGTGTGAGTGTCATGGTATGTTCCGTGTGTGTGGTCTGTGAGTATATGTGTGTTGTATGAGTGGTGACTGTGTCTTGTGTGTACAGATGGTCGTGTGTGTGAAGTGAGTGTGGATGTGGTATAGGTGTGGTGTAGAAGTGTGTCTATAGATGGATGTAGTGTGTGTGCAATGAGTAGGGTGTGGTATATGAGTAGATGGGTGGCATGTGTCCATAGTATATGGTGTGTGTGTATGTGTATGTGGTAGGTGGATGGGTATGTGAATGTATATATGTGTATGGGTAGGTGGATGGGTATGTGAATGTATATATGTGTATGGGTGTGTGTGTGGTGGATGAATACATGGGTGGGGGGGATAAGTGGATATAGGGATGTGTATGGATGTGGAATGGGGTGGATATAGGGTCGTGTGTATGATGGGTGGGTATAGGGGTGTATATGTGTATGTGAGTGTGTAATGGGGGCGGGTATAGGGGTATATGGGGGTTGGCGGTTATAAGAGTATATGAGTATGTGTGAGTGTGTGTGTGTAGTGGGTGGATATAAGGACATATATGTGTGTATGTGAGGATGAGTGTGTGTCTGGTGGGTGGGTTTAGGGGTGTGTGTGTATGTGAGGGTGTGTAGGTGTGTGTGTTTGTGCGCTAGGTGGGTATAGAGGGGTATATATGTGTGTGAGGGTGTGTGGTGGGGTGGATATAGGGATGTGTGTGCATTGATGGTGTATGTGACGGGTGGATTAGGAGTGTATATGCATGTGTGAGGTTGTGTGGTGAGTGGATATAGGGTTGTGTGTGTGTGTGTGTGTGTGTGTGAGGGTGGGTGGTGAGTGGATGGATATGGAGGTGTATATGTGAGTGTGTAAGGGTGTGTGTGTGGTGGCTGTATATGGGGTGTGTGTGTGTGAGAGAGAGTGTGTGGGGGATGGGTATATGCAGGCTGGGTTACAGCAAGGCAAGCAGAAGGTTGTGAGGGCACTAGAGGGAGGGCCTCAGCTCAGGAGGAGCAGGTAGAAAAGGGAAAATGAAGGTCAGTGAGGTGGGTTGCATGGCACAGAAGGGATAAAAAAGAAGGGACAAAAAGAAGACTGAAAAGGATGTGGGTAGACAGAGTAGTCTGGAGAAGAAGCCAGCGGGCATGAGAGGCAAGAAGAGAAGGTGGGTCAGAGCTTCTCCGGGTCCCAGGCACACAGTTGTCCGTGGTGAGAGGCAGCGTCAGGGTCAGGAGAATGCTGGGCTCCATCCTGTGCTCACACTGCTGTTGGGGCAATGAGATGTGCATGTTTTTAAGATACAGACTTGATGCAATATTGTGTTTTTACCACATACGTGGATAATAACATCACTCCATACTCCTAAGACCAGTTGCTTCCCTTTGCCCTTCTTTTTGCCCCAGTCTTCAGGGTGGGTGTGATACGGGCAGGCGGGCCGAGAACCCAGACGGGGTCCCGCAGGCTTCGCGCAGGATAGAAATCAAAGTGAACGGGAAGAAGTGAGAGCAGAGTTTACTGAGCAGCATAAGGGATAGCGTATAGCAGATGAAGTATCTGGAAGACTCAGGAAAGGAGAGTGAGTCTCTCCTTTGCTCAGGCTCTGAGGGTTTATTGAGGATGGTGAGCATGTCCTCTCAGCTACCCAGGAACCAGTCAGAACAAGGACAGAGGTCCAGGTGTTCTCCATAAGTCACTTATGCTCTGGAGCCAGGGGGTCTTGGCGTCACAATGTCTAACGGCAGCTGTCTGGAATACATACGTGATGACCCACCTGGTCACTCCTTAGACGTTATCTACTGTGCTGGAAAACTGCAAAGAAATCATTAACTCCTTGACCTTTACAGTTAGGACATCCATTCTTTGTACTATAAGGTATGTGCAAGGTGGGGCTGCAGGTCCTAGCAAGAACAGACTCAGGAAAAGGAGAAAAAGCGGTTCTCCTTGGAGTCCCTTCAGTGTCCCTGTCTCAGGTGAGTCCTCCCTCCCTCTCTCTGTGCCCTTCCCCTCACCCCTCCAGCACCCTGGGCTCCAGGCTGGGCCTAAGCAAGGAATGGCACCTGGCTTCAGGGTGCGCCCGCCCCAGGATCCTCCTTCTGTCTGTAGCTGCCCCCCTGCAGTACCCAACCGCATTCCTTCCCTGCCATTTATGCCACCCTGCATCGTTCTGTGTATTTATTTAATGTGTCTTGTCTGTTTCCCTGCTAAACCATCAGCTCCATGAGACTAGGACATTGTCTCTTTTGTTCACTGCTGGGCCCCCAGCATTTAGAACGACACCTGGTGTTCAGTTACCATTTATTGAGTGCATAAAAAGTTTAAATGACAGGCTAAGGCCAATTGACTAAAGCGGGTGATATTTTACAAGTGTGAATTTAAATACAAAAGTGCAGGGAGGCACCTAGATGGCTCAGTCAGTTAAGCGTTTGACTTGGCTCAGATCATGATCTCTCAGTTGTGAGATCGAGCCCTGCATCAGGCTCTGTGCTGAGAGTGAAGCCTGCTTGGGATTCTTTCTCTCCCTCTCTCTCTCCCTCTCTCTCTCCCTTTCTCTCTCTCTCTCTCTCTCTCTCTCTCTCTCTCTCTCTCTGTCCCTCTCCTGCTCGAGCTCTCTCACTAAATAAATAAACAAACATTAAAGAAAAAGTGCAAAGGGAAGTTAAGTAATTGGGAGGATTAGAAATGGTAAGGTGTGTTGAAAAGGATACCTACAAGCCCAAAGTGGTGTCACTTAGGCCAAGTCACCAAACCAGAGCTTAATACTAACCTAATGGCAGTTTCAGCCTCCTAAGTGTCAGTCTGTCAATCAGGAATTGTGTGATAGGCACTCCTGAGGTAATCTGTCTGTATTATAAGACCACCTGCCCTTTCCCACTGAAGGAAGGTGACCTTGCTTGGAATAATCCTTTCTTTTCTTTTGCTAACAACTTTCTTGCCCCACCCTCCTTCCTATAAAACCTGCCATTTTGTAAACTCCTTGGAAAACCCCTCTGCCTGAGAGGTGGGGTGCTGCCTGGTTCATGAATCACTGGTTCATAAAGCCAATTCGATCCTTAAATTTACTTGGTTGGATTGAGCAGGGCGGAGGGAAGGGGTTTAGGTTTTTTTAAGTTTATTTATTTATTTTTGACAGAGAGAGAGAGAGAGAGAGAGAGAGAGAAGGATGGAGGGGCAAAGAGGGAGAGACAGAATCCCAAGCAGGCTCTGAGCCATCAGCGCAGAGCCCGAGGGGGCTCAAATTGGCAAACTGTGAGATTCTGACCTGAGCCAAAACCAAGAGCAAACGCTTAATCAACTGAGCCCCCCAGGCGCCCCTGGATTGTTTTTTAATAGATTGTAAGCCTCCCCTAAATGCTGTGAGTCTCACACTCCAGTTGGGATGATGGGTCAGTATCCTACTTTCCATTAGGAACCAGCACCCCCCATTGAGGTTCCTGGAGAATTGTAGGGTCTCTAAGATGGTGTCAGGGAATCAGGACCCAGACACATGGTTGGCCCTCTCAAGGTAGCCACCCCAGAGTATTCATTAGCAATTCAATTTGGAGGACGCAGAGAGGGAGAGAAAGACCAGATCCCCCTGGACCCTGTGCCCTGTATCAGACCATTAAGGCCCAAGATGGGAGCTGGTGGGTGAGAAGCTGTGACAGAAGCCTAGGGAGGGGAGCTGCTGGGGCCAGCACGTCGAGCCGAGGAGCTTCTTGGGATGTATGTGGTTTTCCCATTCCCTGTAACTGGTGCCAGGAGAACAGAGGCGGTGGTGTTACGTGAAGCAACACTTCTTCTGAGGCACAGATGGAAAAGTCACTTTTATTTTAGGCCCAGTGCTTCTCTTCCCCTGCCTTCCCCCGAAGCATCAGTTCCATCCCAGGAGAACCACCTAAAGGGATGCTTTCAGACTCACAGTCTCTAAACAGAGCCCAGATGCTCAGGGCTGTTAGCCATGGCATTTAAAAAGGCACAGGGCCCCGATGCTCCCTGGGGGAGTCACCTCAAACGACTGTGGTGTGGGTGTGGAGAAACTGAGTTAGGGAGCTGGAGCCTTGTGTCTGCGTTTTCTTCTGTGTCAGCTCTCCGGAAAACCCCCACTCGGGACAAACAGTGCTCAGGAAAAGCTGAGCGCATGGCCTACTTATAAGCAGTGTTAATTATGGGCTCTTGGGCGCCTGTCGTCGCTTAACCAATTTCCAGGGCTGTTGATTGGTTTATCCCGAGGCATCCAGGCCCCTTGCTCTAAAACCGCTCCTGACACATCAGCCTGGGTCAAGCTGTGGTGTGGAGTAATTACTGGGTGGGGTAGGGAGGGGGACAGTAGCCGGCTTCAGGTTTGAAGCTGGCGGTACCTGCACTGCTGTTCCCAAGGAGTCTTAAAGCAGCTGATACACCTGCACCGGCCAAAGAGGGGTGAGAGGGTGGCCGTGCACAGCACCCTTTGGGGTGCTACGCTGCTGGCGGGCTGTTCCCGCCCAGCTGGGCCTCCAGGGCCTCAAGGAGGTTGATTCTCTTTGCACATGCCTGGAAAGTTCATTGGCCTGCCCACACATGCGTGTGTGTACGTGCACAGTCCCCCAAGGGCCCTAGTAAACAGCTCTCTCTCTCTAGTGGAATCTCATTGTGTTTTGCAGACTTCATTCTTCCCAGCTCGTTTGTGCAGCGGGCAAGGGGTATCATTACTCTTACTTGTTAAGTTGCCCGAGAGGAAAAAAAACAAACAAGAAAGTTTTTCCTCCTCCAAGAGTCTAATTACTTGTTGGGTGAGCCCTGACCCATATACATTTCCAGAGAGAGAGACACCTGATGCCAGCAGAAGAGATGTCCTTGGACGGGATTCAGAGACCCTCTGCCGGCCATTCCCCCAGCTTCTGGCTCTGCAGCCATACCAGACTCTTGCCAGAGCTTCATAAGGAGTTTAGGATGCTCTGTTTCTTGCCTTGAGTTACTGGACATGCCATGCTATTTCATGTGTCTCTCTGCCTTTGTCATTTCTGTCCCTTTGCTGGGTGCATGTTTCCTTTCCCATTACCTGTGCCTTATTCCTCACCTTCCCCACTCCCCCCACCTCCAGTCAACTCTCCCTGTGAGCAGGCTCTGCACCTCCCATCCTCCAGTCAACTCCCCCTGTGAGCAGGCTCTGCACCTTCCATCTGCTTCAGTTGGTTTTGAGCACATTCCCTTGTGTTTGCTTATCTGCCTGGCTCCCCTCCCTCCTAGGCTGTGAACTCCCTGAAGTCAAGGTCTCCATCCAGCCACCTTTTTATCTTGGGCACCTGGCACGGTTCTAGCCCATGGGGGATCCACTGAGGTGGGCTTCTCAGAGGGAACTCTCACCCCCAGAATGGCAAAGGGTCAAGCATATGCTACTAATGCGCTTCTAGCCTAGTTTCCAAGTTCCTGATTCTGACACATCACCTGCTGTCAAATTCAACGTTTGTCAAGGTTCTTGACACTGGCAGTTTATCTTGGGACTGGTCTTCAGGTTCCCTCTTATTCAGGTACTACTCAGTCAGGTTTGTTTAGGATTCTCTCCGTTCAGCTTCCCCACCCACCAACCCCTCCTCTAGGCACTAGATGTGCAGGGTGCAGGGGTGGGGGGCATTTACATTCAAATAGGGAGAGACAGACAAGAAACAAAATAATAAATAAGATAACATAGAGGGATGATAGCGCGGGGACCTGAACTCCACCTCTTGGTGGGGTCTGGAGAGGTCACCATGCAGAAGAGTGCCTGGGAAGGAGATAGTCTTGCAGCCATCTTTGGGAAATACCATCCTCCATGTTGTCTTTTGTTTTTCTAGCTTCCTGGTTCTGAAAATGCCCTTAAGTAGTCTGACTGAAGAAGAGCCCCTGGGTACATAAGGTTTTTCCCTCTCTGTTAGTGTGGCCAGATTATCATTCATGTTTGGTTACACCAGTGGAGAGAGAATGGTACTTTGAGCTCCAGCTGGCTTCGAAGACACCTCCCAGGCTGCGGGGAGTGCCCTCGGCTGGAATGGTGGACCTGGGAACACCCACATGTTGCAGCAAGGGCAGTGTCGAGTCAGCAGGAGGTTCAGAGCTGGCCTCAGCCCTTAGTGGCAGAGGTCCTGGGGCAGCAGAGACTCTCATGTCTTCCGCATCTGGCAGTTTTGAGGCCTCTGGTTTAGGTGTCTTCATCTGACTCAGCTCTGGGCAGCTCAGCGCTCTGATGGAGCCCGTTCACTTGAAGGTGGCTAGAGCTTGAAGACAGGAGAACATGAACAGCCAGGTTCCCAAAGCTCCCTCGGATGTCTCAAAACTGCTGGTTGCTTGATTCCTCCAGAAAACACCTGTGGTGCCAGAGAATGCAAACACGGTCCCCTTGGGCCAGGGGCTGTCATGCCCACCCCTCCCTTGGGAGTCATGTGCCTGTCCTCCTCTGCCCTCCCTAACTAACCCTCTGCTCTCCCTTGGCCTGACAGATGGAGACAAGCACTGGTGGTGCCCCTCCCTGCAAGAGGTCACGGAGGTGTTTCACAGCCTGGGAGCCCGTAGCCCTGCTCTGGGCCTGCGTGAGCCCCGTCAGCACAGTGGGAGGTGAGTACTGTCCTTTCCTCACTGTCCTTTCTCATTTGTTCAGCAGCTGGGGAACTCACTTCAAACCTGTCAATTTGGATACATTCAATATGTGCAGGTTTTTCCATATCAGTTACACCTCAGTTAAAATGTTTAAAACAAACAACAAACATTACCCAAAAAAAAGAGAGATCCGTTCTTTTGAACATTTATTAATGTTAGGAAATATTGAAGTATTTCCTATTCTGAGGAGATGGGAAGGGAAGAAAAAATTAATCATAAAGTATTTCCTATTCTGTAAAGGTAATACAACGTAATGGGCCATTCATCGTACAAAACTATCCATTTCATTACTGTTTGTGGCATCCTCCGTTCCATGAGCATTTATAAGTTAGAAAAAGGTGAGGTATCTGGGTGGCTCAGTTGGTTAAGCTTTGGCTCAGGTCATGATCTTACAGTTCATGGGTTCAAGGCCTACATCAGACTCTATGCTGAGTGTGGAGTCTGCTTGGGATTGTCTCTCTCTCCCCCTAGCTTTCTGCCCCTTCCCCATCCGTGCACCTGGGCACACGCTCTCTCTCTCAAAAATAGATGAACATTTAGGGAAAAAAAAAGAGGAAAGATTTCCTCTGATTCTTATATAAAATTATGTGTATTTGTGGGGGGGAGTTAAAAAAAATTCCCAAACTCAGGCTTTAACCCACATGGTGAAACAGAGTCTGAGGGATTATAGAACAAACCACACACAAGTACCTGTGGATATGAGTATCACACCGTGAATGACAAATGGTGAATGTTTGGATAAATGACCCTGCTCCCAGCCTAGGCAGGGAGTGGGGAGGCACAGGGAGAAGAAGCAGGCACAGATGAGTCTTGCTGGTTTAGCTGACATCTGTTCCTGCCCCGTGGTGACTCAGAGCCCTCAATGCCCCTCCTCTTCCAGGACATGTCCCAGTCTCTCTGGTCTACCTCTAAGCCTCAATTTTGACGCATTACCTAATATCAACCCATGGCCAGCAAGGCACAATTTTACATGTAATTTCCACAGTGGCCAGTTTTGTTCTGTGGGTGCCCCCTTTGTGTGCTGATCTGGGTTGGGGGGTGCTAATTTGCATAGGCATTGTCCCTGCTCTCTAGGAGCAGAGACCTAACAATACATAAATGGCTATTGTTGGGTGCACAGTGATGAGGTCTGGGTTGTAAAAGTGTTATATATTATAAACTTGTTCTACAGATTATATTACATTCAAACTTTTTCTTGACAATTCTTTGAGAACATATAACAGGGTTTTTAGAGCCCTGGATCGGATGTTACATGGAAGCCCGCCGCCACCATCCTGGTGACAATCTTCTGGCCCCAGGAAGTACAGGGACCCTTACCTTTGCTGTTGCAGGCTGGCGGGTATTCCTACTCGGGGAAGGCCCAAGCTTCCTTAAGAACCTGTTCCACAACTGTGTTTAGTAATTGTCTGCCAAACCAAACCAGACCAAACCACACTCGCTCTGCTATAAATACCCTGCGCATGTGCCAGCCTGCCTCGCTCCTGCCCCTCTCCCTTCCCGTGGAGTTCCATATCTGGTGTAATAAGCCACTTGCCTCTTCCCCGACACAGAGCTTCAATCACACCACCTTCTAGAATGAGTCGAGGAAAGAATTACACTTGGAAAAACAAATGCAGGTTGGGGGAAGGGCCTAGGGGGCCTGAAGAGTTCAGAAGAGCTATTTCTAACTGTTGTGATGAGCACTTGGTATCCACTTGGAAAGTGAGAGGTGCCACTGGAGGCATATAACCACCCAACTTACTACACACTCTGCAAAGAGCCACTTTCTCCCCCGCCCTTCTCCCTTCCCCCTGAGCTTGACAGCTTCCTGCTCCTTCAGCTTCAGGACAGATCCATCCACTTTGGAGGCCACAGGGGGCAGATGGGCATTAGAACTGTGGCTGTTTAAATCTGCCACCTCAAATCCTTGGGAACACAAATCCCTAGCATGCATTACCAGGCAGTTGGCCCTGGGTAAGAGGAAGGCAAAGCCATGTTGTCCTAGAGTGTTGCCAGAGCTGCATGGTCACATTCCCAGACGTACCATTTGGACAGCCTACCTCTTTCCTTGGGCCTCACACTGTTCGCACCGTTTCCCCACAGAGGATTCAGAACTGGCCTGAGGATCTGGCCAATGGCTTCAGGGGTG
The DNA here is from genome assembly GCF_016509475.1 of Prionailurus bengalensis. Lineage (NCBI taxonomy): Eukaryota > Metazoa > Chordata > Mammalia > Carnivora > Felidae > Prionailurus > Prionailurus bengalensis. Next base: position 62,352,852 of record NC_057354.1, read on the forward strand.
ATTTCCCTATTGTGACCCTATAAGAACAGACTGGACCGCTTGTCTAGCCACTCAGCCTAGGGAGGATTTTCTGCCTGAACACAGCCTCCTTTTGAAAAGCAAATAGACACATCCTGGAGACCCGTCCAATGACATCCCCAAGATGTGGGGTAGCAGAGATGCTCAGGTGGGTTAGCTGGGTTGCTGGTTGGCTGCTGCAGTTGGGGAAGCTCTGGGAGTCATAGGGTTGGAAGACAGCTCTTCTAGACTATTCAGGAAGCACTATTAAGGTTCTGGAGTCTCCTCCACCAAAGGTATGACACCCTTCATGGACACATGGGCCACAAGAAGAACATCACGGCAGGCTGCCTTGTCCCCATTGTCCTCCTCATCCTGTTCCTGACCAACTCAGGCTCATCCCATGCCAAGTGGCTCCACATCACATACTGTTCTGTTGACTTCCAGGGATGTCCCAATCTAGGGCTCTCCAGCAGAACAGATGCTCTGGGGCTCCTCCAGGGCACCCACAGAGCCCCTGTAGTGGCCAAGACTGGAAATGAGGGGTTAGGATGTCTCTGCACATGGCCCCACAACTGGACTGTGTTTTTAGTTACTATGAGGAAGACTGGTCTTTCACCATGTATTCCTCATCTCAGATTTCCTTGAAACCCATCACCATCTCTTCGAATGCTTCAAGATTTCCTCTCGGAAGATATAGTCCTTCTGCCACTGGACCATATGACAAGACTGGGGAGGAAGGAATCAGGAGGATCTGTGGGGGCAAAAGGGCAGAAGAGGGACCAGAGTGTGAACACTGACCAGGAAGCAGAAGCAAGAGTTTGAGGGCGCTGGTGCCACTCGGCTGTACAGACACTCTTCGTCAGGTGCCCCAATCTCACCTGGGAAGGCAGGGAAGGTCCTTGGTAGCAATGGCTGGTTTTTCAAGGCTGCTCCCCAGGTTACAAAGTCCATCTGAAAGTCCCAGTCAGATACACGGGACTGGCCACCAAACTACCATAGTCTGGTACTGGAAACCTTCATCGACTTAGTTCTCTGAAAGGGCAGCCTGGTGCAGAGGCCAAATGGGTAACTAATTGATGGTTAATCCATTGAAAGAGCATCCTGTCCAGTGTGCAGGAGGCTGGTTGCTGGCCATCTTGAGACAGTGTAATTCAACCCAGGTAAAATGTACTTCTCTCTCCCTTCCCGTTAGCTCAGCATCGAATTCCCTTTACTGCATTGACCTCGTCCATAAGGCCTGGACAGCAGGTCCAGTTTGATTTAGTAGTACAGGCCTAGGGGAGAGCACGCTACTCACAGCCTGCATGGTGGGACCCTGACCCCTGGGCACTTTCAGGATAGCCCTTGGTTACAGTGGTGGCCATGCCCCTATGGCTCTTTTACCATGCTCCTGCTGAGAATGTCGGAGTACATAAGACATGCCCCTCTTACAATCACTGAATAAGTGTAGAACGGCATCGCCGTGACCCAAGCTCTAGCTCCTGGGTCCTGGCCACAGGCTGAGCTCTAACCCTGCCGGCTGGGGGTCAGGGCTGAAGGGAGGGGCAGGATGGTGAAGCACTTTGTTCATGGAGTCCAGTTGTGGGACCCCTCCACTCAGGAGGGGAGTGAGCTTGCCAGGCCGTGAATGCCTGTGCTCCGTGGCTACCTGCTGGGAGCCTGGGGATGGAGGCCTGGGGATTAGCCGGCGCTGCACCCCCAGTATAGCAGTCACAGATGCAGACATTTCAGACAAGCGGTTCATCAGAACCTCAGAAAGGCAGGGAACAGGGACCCCCATTCTGTTGCCTGCTGTTCCCAAGGAGAGGTGGCACAGGAAATGCTGGAGCACACACGGCGAGGCTGTCCGCCACCCTCTCCGGCTGTCCGCCAACCCTCTTGGGGAGGGTTCTTGTCACAGCCACACTTCCCTCCCCAGCTCACGTTTTCCACACTCCTCCTCCCTCTGGTGGCACCAGACTGTCTGAAAGCCCGTTCCTCTTCAGCAGAGTCACGGTCAATTCTGTGCCTGCCTCCATCCTTTGGGAAGTCTGAAAGCATTCCCACTCATGCTTCCATACCCCATGCATGCTCACAGGCTGGTGCAAACCGGAGCACCCCTTATATACTGACACAGGCCCAGCAGGTGCCCAGATGTGCAAACACCAGCCTTACCCATTCTCTGGCCCTAATAAATGCTAAAATCTGGAAGAATGGCCAAGCGCAGTCATACCCTCCCCTTCACCCCCTCGACTTTGTTTTGTTGGCATCAATTTCCCGGGCACCTAGAGATGGAATTCTCCTACTTCACTTTGAATAAGCAGCACCAGTGCCAAGTAAAAGAAGAGCAGAGACTTTTCACTGGAGCACGCAGGAATGGAGCTTTTTCTTTGTCAGCGGTCAGGTGGCTACACTGGAGCCTGTTATTGCCAACAGTGTTGCTGTCATCAGTATCTTCATTTGTGGAGAGCCTGCTGTTATCAGGAACGCCAACCAGTTAATAAGAGTAGAGCAGTAGATGAGACAGCACAGGGAGCCTGGTCATAAGCTTACCTCAACAGTATGCAGCAATTAACAGTATACATTTGACCAGAGAGACAGAATCAGTGAGGCGATCTTGCTCTGATTTTTATCCAGTGAGCATGTGCCTGGGGAAGTTTGTGCAAAGGTGGTACAACTCTGTTGTCCATTGATGCCTCTCTCACTGTAAGGACCTTGTCACCCTGAATATGACTCTAGTCTTTAAAGAGGTTTGGGGTGTGTGTGTGTGTGTGTGTGTGTGTGTGTGTGTGTGGTGGTGTTGTTTGTTTGTTTGTTTTTTATGACCCTAAGTTCTAACTTCATCTCAGCTCAACAAGCTTTGTTTCCACACTAGAGGAAAACTGGCCATGCTAGGCTTATCGGTAGGCAGCCTGTTAGTGTGAACCCCTTTGGAGGAGTTCTCAATGATAATTTTTATTCTTTCATCATATTACTTGCTGACTTTGGAAACTAGTCCCCATATAAGCTACAATGTAGTATACTTCTTAATGCATGCAAAATGTCACCATACCTGTATGGACAAAGAACTTCTTTGAGGAAGACTCTTTTGGGGCAATGGAGTATGATATCCTGGTCTCCAAGTCCCAGAAAACTAAAGCCGGAGGCCTGGCGATCTGAGAGAGATGATTCATTTTCAGAAATATAAAATTAAAGCTGTGCTGTCTACTTAACAGGTTTACAACCAAATTGGAAATATATATGAACCCCCACCCCCACTCCCACCCCCACAATGGATCCCAAACCCTTAGACACTTCACTTCCTGGTTCTTTCCCTCTCCATTTAGAGGGCTTATTTTCACAGACTTTGCAATGAGCATGTATCAAAGAACAAAGGGAGGAGGACTGAAAGTCTCTGTGTCACCTCAGGGAATGTACATTTGTTCCAGTCAGACTACTCTGTACCTTACATGAGCATAGGTGATGTCTGGGTAAGGCTGTAACCTCTGTAGTACTCAGCCAATGAGGAACCAGGGGAGGGACTTGCACGCTAGGAGATAAATTGCTGTAACTGCCCCGAGTGTGCCTGTCCATCAAACACTCGCTCTTGCAAGAACGTTGATTAAAGCCTCACTTCACTGTGCTCCAAGTCTCCACATTCCTCTTTTGATTTGGGTTGGTGGGCTTATTTCTCACAGCTGGAGTGGCAGCAGTTGGGAGCCAGACTCCCGTGATCTGTTGTGGCTCATTCCCACACTGAGTCTAGATGGCTTGTGTGGACCATAGACATCAGCAGAAGTGATGGGATGTCACTTCCAAGACTAGGTTATAAAGACTGCGGCTTCTGTCTCTGGCATTCCCCTCTCTCTCAGATCACTCAGTTGGGGGCAACCAGGTGCCATGCTGAGGAGCCCTGTGGAGAGCCCCATGTGGCAAGAAACTGGGGGCCTCCTGGGGCACATGAGTGAACTTGGAGTGAGCTTGCAAGCAGCTCCTCCTGCCCACTCCAGCCTAACATGACAGCAGGCCCACCTCCAATATTTTGGGGGCAACCTCCCAAGAAATCCAGAGCCAGAACCACCCAGCTAAGCTGCTTCTGGATTCTTGACTCTCAGAAACTGCACAACGTAATAAATATTTATTGTTTTTGAGCCTCTGTATTCTGGGATAATTTGTTAGTAGCAGTAAATGACCAACACAGACAGGGCATCAGGGTCCCAGGCTGAAAGGATCATGCACGGGCTCTCTGTTCTTGAGCAACAGCAGGCCCCCCTCTCTGCCTCTGTTCTCCCCTTGTGCCCACCTCCTCCCATCTCCTTCCCTTTGCTTTTGTCTTACCTTAGGGTGCTTAAAAATAGCACTAGCTTGAACTGGAGTGAGCAGCAGGACGCCCCCCTGGAGATTGCCTTGGATGTCAGCCTGAACTACATCTACAAGGTGAGTTACACACCCATTTCTGCTCACCATCCAGACCTACTCAGCAGTTGTATTATAGGCACTGTGCCAGCCACCAGGACTGATGCTGTGGAGGGCTCACAGCCCCCTATGCCTGGGCCTGCCCTCTGAGTACACCGTGGGGGGTTTGACTTTGGGCGTTGGTGCTTGTTTTCCTCAGCTCCTGCCTGGCATGGCCAAGGGGCTCATGATGCCATCCCCTCCTGCCCAGCCCCATCTCCCAGGGATGCCATCCCTGGCCTAGCACTCTCTCTGTTCTCCAGTTCCTAGCTCTGTGTGCCCTAGCCCAGCCAGGGGCCTACACTGATGGGGACCTCCTGGGCCTGATTGAGCTGCTGTGCCGAGTTGGCCTGGATGTGGGGCTTCGCCTGCTGCCCAAGACTGATCTTCAGCAGCTTCTGCTTCTGCTCCTTGAGAACATTCATGAGTGGCCAAGGAAGGTACCATGAGCCAAAGCCAAAGCCCTAGCCTCTTCTCTAAGGTCCTGAGCCGCCTCACATAGCCTTGTCACTAGGGATTAAAGTGCCCCTAGAGTACACTCAATGGGAATAGCAGGCTTGGAGGCCACCAGGATGCCAGGGAATACTCCCTCCAGTCCCTGGCCTTTGTGACCACATCTTACTTCTGGCTTCCCTGCTGAGTGGGCTGGTGAGGAAGTCAGGGTGGAAGGCAGGCCCTCTCATAGCCCACCTAATGCCTGCTATCCCCACAGCTCCAGAAGCTGTGCTGCAGCCTGAGTGAGGTGTCCGATCACCACCACAACCTGCTGGCGCTCGTGCAGTTCTTCCTGGACGTGACCTCCCGGAGCAGGTGGGTGCTCCTCCACCTCGGGCTCCTCCTTCTGACACTCCTCCCTTCCCCTGGAACAGGCTCCGGTGTAGGGATCCAGAATCCTCCCCATCGGTCCCAACAAACCTCCCCCTCCTGCCCAATCTCTAAAACTCAGGAGAAAGAACTAAAAATACAGCTCACTAATGAGTTCATTACGAAAGGAAAAAAAGCCTAATTTTCTTAACATGATCTTATTAGCAAAACAATTGCCTTATACAATTAGCTTCTGACTGCAGCGCCCGCCTGCTGCTCTCAATCCTTGGTAGAGGGTTCCTTCTAGTCACTCAGACCTCCACTGCAGGAAGTCCCCTAATCACCCCTCCCCCACACCTCTCCCAAACTCTCAGTTCATCTTTCTGCTTTATTTTATGCATAGCATGGCCTTCTGCCAGAAATTCTCCTACTGTTTGTTCCTTATTTATGGTGACTCTCCTCTATGTTACCTCCAGGAGAGCAGTCCCTTAGCGGAGTCACTGCTCTTATCATCCAGCATCTAAAACAGTGCCTGACAAGCCTACGACACTCTGTAAATCCTTTTTTTTTTTGAGTGAACAAACAAGGTGAGCAAATTCAGCCCTCGGGGCAATGAGGCCCATTCTCTGGACCTGGCCCCAGTCTCTTCTCTCCTTCCTTCCCCCCACTGTAGGCTACAGCCACAGGGTATTCCTTGCCCATCCCTGAGCCAGGAAGACCCCCGGCCTTCATAGGCACCTCTGTAGTAACCCTCCACTGGGGCCATCCCCCTGCACCTCTCTCTTCAGGGGCAGCTTCAGGAAGCAGGCTTGGCATTTCATCCAGACCCACATCCCTAGGGCCCAGACGAGTGCCAAGTGCCATCTTCCTCAGCTCAGATTCAATCCTGAGTTGGAGAGTTCGATCTCCTGCCTGTGAATCTGGTTGAAAGAGAGGAGGCCTCTCCACAGTCCTGAAAGGAAAGTTGTTGCTCTATATTTGAAAGAACTGGGCTTCTAGAAGCTCTCTCTGAGGCCTGTAGGTGTGAGTACTAAAGCAATGCCTCAGTGGGTGCCATTTGCATTAAGCCCAGACACATGGGACTTTTTCCCATATGATCTCAGGAGGCTGACCTCTGCCTTAAGCCTCCCTGCTCAACCCCAAACAGCTAGTGCACTGCATTGCACAAGTCAGAAATTGTAGTCCTGGAAGTCTCTCTCATCCCCAGCTCGTTACCCCTGTTCATCACTAAATCCTGTCCATTCTGCCCTCCAAATCCCAAACCCTTGTTTGTGGTTGCCTGTCTGTGTCAGCTCCATGAGAACAGGTATGTGTCTGGGTCACAGCCACCTCCGTCCCACCTGCTCCTGTTTTCCTATCACATCTGTCACTGGGATGGTGGTAGTGGCATTTTCTGTGTTCATCTCTCAAAGTCCTCTCTGTGGATACATGGGATTATTGTGTCTCTCCCTCACCTTGCTCCCCTGTTTGCACAGTGGAGTCCAAATGCCTCCAGGGCCCCATGTTGTCCAGCCCCAATTTCCCATTTGCTCCTAGCAGGCCATATTATTTGTACTTGTTTTTCTCACTTTCATATATATATATATATATATATATATATATATATATATACACACACACACACACCCACACACGTATGTGTGTGTTTACATACATATACGTGTGTGTGTGATGAACCTCATTCTTTTTAATAGCCACGTAGTATTTCATGGTATGCACACAACCAGTCCTCCATTCTGGATATTTATCCAGGGTACAAGCTTTGTACATCTACGCAGATATTTCTATACAATGAACTCTTTGAGGTGAAATTGCAGTCCTAAAGTATATACATTTAAAATTTGGCCTCCAAAAAAAGCTGTATCAATTGAGAATACCACCAACGGACATGAAAATGCATGTTTCTACACTGTGTATTCTCAGTTTTGTGTGTTTTAGTGAATCTGGTGAGTGAAAAATGTCATACTCTGATTCTAATTTTTATTTCTCTGATTGCCAGTGGTCTTTTGTGTTTCTTTTATTGTAAGTTATATCTTGATGCTTCTTGCCCATTTTTCTATGAGGTAATCAATCTTCTTATTAACATTGATGATTGTTTGTTATATATGCTTCAGAACTGTATTTTCTCCTAAGGCTGTACATTGTCCTTTTTAAACCTTTGTGCATGATATTTTTCAGTGACCTGAAGTTTGTGGAGTTTTTTTTAAATTTTATTTTAGAATACATTTAGATTTACAGAAAAGTTATGTGGATAATATAAAGTGTTGATTCTAATTAAATCTTTCTTTCTTTCTTGAAAAGAAAGGCCTTCCCCACCCCAGGATCACAAAAATATTATGTTATATTTCTCCCAATACTTACATTAACTTTGTTACTATTGGTTTTTAATCCCGTCTGGAATCTATTTTTCGGAGGTATGAGACAGGGCTCTAACTTGATTTTTTCCACCCCTGAAGAGCCAGTGAGGCCAACACCAACTTTTCTTTATGTCTTCATGATCCACCTTTCCCAGCAGACTGGAAACTTCCTTCATCATCTCCTAAATTTATGATGTCATTTACCTATTAGTTGAATCAAACAGATTTCAGGAATCCGTGTCTTTTACAGGGTGTTGTTGTAGCTCCAGGGCCTTTGCTCAGTGTTCCTTAAATGTCAGGAGTTAATACAATGGAACAACCTCACCTCCCTCTCAAACAGACACATCAACTAGGGTGATAATTCCTAAAGAGGGTTCATCAGCAGGATGGGTGTCATCTGTTTAATTAGAAATTTTATCTTATTTTCCTAAATAGATAAAGCTTTCAAACTGAATGAAATTCAAAAGGCACTGTAGAGCACATGTTTAAAATGTGCCCCTACCAGCCACCCAGCCTGCCTCCATTTCTTGTGTGTGTTTCTGTGCATGTTCTCTCTGCCCTTCTTTTCACTTCAACTAATGTTTTGGCAATCATTCCAAATTGGGTCAGAAAGAGCTTCTAATTTTTCTTTACAGCCACACCGTGGCTGTGGTCTTTAGTTAGCCGCCCCCCGTCCCTCACCCCCTGCTCCCTATGGGGGCAATGTTGCAGGAGCTTGCTGGCAGCCTTGTTCTGCCCTCACTGGTGGCTGCCCCACTGGGCTTGGTGCCCAGACTGACCCCCAGGAAGGAGGGCGTATTGTTGCGCATTCTGTCACATTCTTAGTCTACTGACTGGTTAAGCACAAAGTGAGAACTGTCACCAACATTTGTGTGATGCACATCCCCACCCCGCCCCTCGCCCCCCCGCCCCCATCTTGTTGACCAAGACTTCAGGGATGCACTGTAAATTTAAGGAGAGTTGAGCTCAACCATGAAAAATGAAAGTAAATACTGAAGCCAACCATCTGAAATGGGGCCAATGGGAAGGCTTTCCCTTGGAGGAGCATCAGTCTTGGGACTGTGGCCCCTCTGGTGTAGCTCCAGGGGGCTGTGGGGAGGGGACTTGCCCTTCCAGCTCCTGTGCAGTGTCCCCAGTATGTGTTCTGAGCAAACTTCTGCAGACACTCCCAGGAGCCAGCCCTTTTAGGGGGAGGACAGAGGCCAAGGGCTGCTTTCAGTCCACTGAAAGCTGTTGTACACAGGCTCTGGGACCCACCTCCTTCACCACCCGCGAATGTTTATTAGATATCCTGTGTATGCTGCTTAACTGTGGCCTCCAAAGTGGAAAGGAAGATGAAACCAGCTTGAGCAGGCTGCCGGATCAGCCGGATTCTGACCAGCAAGTAGCAGCTGGCTGCTAAATGCAGGAGCCGTGGGAGAAAGTGGCCTTCAGAGTCTTGAGGTCTTTGAACACTGGGGATAAGAGCACATGCAGGCACACCATAGCTTTCCCCACACCCTCCTTGTTTTCCTTCATCTTCCATGCTGCTCGCTCCCCTCAGGGTAGGGCCAAGGGCTGTACCATGGTAGAGTGTTATGTCCCCCCACCCACCCTTGCACCACCCCCAGCCCCCAACCCTCCCACCCCCAGCTCGGTGCAGGTCCTAGACCCTTTCATTCTCTCTGTCCATCTGCCTCTGCTGCCTTCATGTCCTGGGCACCGTGTTCCACCATGACTTCCTTCCTGTGTGCTGCCTCATGTGTCCTATCCCTGCATTGGCCCCTGACCCCTTCTGGCTAACCAGAACCCACTCTGAATCGCTGGCCAGCCTCCATGGGTCCCTCAGCAGATTCCAGACATCGCCACTTCCTGCTGCTGAAACCTCTGAACACCAGCAAACAGCACCGTCCCTTCTTTCTCCACTGACTTCTCCACCCACACACCTAGTGGACCCACAACTCACCTCCTTCCTTTCCTCCCGACCCCACCTCCCATGGTCAGGACCCCAACAGTCCTATCCCTTCCAGACCTTCTTTACTTATCCCTTCTTACTCCTATACCTTTCACTTTTTATTCTCTACTGACTGTTCCTTAATACATACATGCCTTCATGCGTCTCCTCCCTTAGAACAGCAATTCTGCCTTCACCCCCTCCTCCAGCTCCTGCTACACCTCCGAGCTCCCCTTCCCCTGTTCTCCCTTACTCCATCCACCCAAAACAGACATTCTGAACCCTGCCCCGCCCCCTCCCCCCGCCCCGGCCCCGTGGTGGATCTTCAGAGATCAAGAGTGTCATAGGAAGTTCTCACCTGAGAAAACAGACATTCAGGCTCTGTGGGTGGGCAAGGCCAGAACATTCTAGAAGGAGGCAGCCAAGGTCCAAAAACCCTCGAAATTTCAGAAGGTCTCAAAATCTGGAGGAACAAGAGGCAGGATGAAGGTCATGTCTACGGGTCAAGGGGCCATGCTGGAGCTGAAAGGGCAGCAAAGGAAAACTGGGTCACAATGAAGCCAGGAGTGTGAGGGGTTGTGGCTGAAGAGGATCTGGCTCACTTTTATGAGTGGGTGTGCATGGGACGGGGGTTGGTAGGGGTGACCCAAAGAGCCAGGAGTAGAGGAAATGTACTTCATCTGGCACTGTGGCCAAGTTGCCTTATCACCACTGACCTAATGGCCCTTCCTCAGGAACAAGCTTATCATTTTCTTCCTTGACTTCACAGTGTTAATTCTGATTCCCCTCCCCCTCTTTGCCCCATCCTTCTCACTCGCCGTCATCCATTTCCTTCCTCCACTGCTCCTCAAGCCTCAGTTTGCCTGGGAATTCTGCCCCGGTCCCTCTCCTGTGGTCACTTGGCACAGTCTCAGGGAGCTTTCCGGGCTGAGTGCTGTGGTGCTCTGTCTATATGGCCCTGTTTCAGGACTCCAGCTCCCCCTCCCCAGGTGCTGAGTTTCACCCTGCCAGTCTACCCCAGGATGCCTCTGCTGAAGATGGTTACCTTATCTGGGGCTGGGTGCCTTCCTCGGGAGCAGCCCAGTGCTGGGGGCACAGTGGCCTGTCCCTCTGCCTCGACCTGGGATATCTCTGAAGGCCCTTGACAGCTCCAGGGGTCCTTGCAGGGTCAACCACGGGTTCTGCTGTGACTACATTGCAACCTGGATTTCCCCTTTAGCTCAAACCTGCTTCCTTCATCCTTACAGGAGGTCGTCTCAAGAGCACCCCTCTCCCCCCTCCCATAAATTCCCTGCATGCTCACCTCCACTTCAGAGTCCACCTCCTAGGGAACTTGACTTGATACCCCATCTTGTCCACATTCATGGCTGCAACTCCAACCATGTGCCAGCAGCTCCCAAGTCAATACCGTTGGCTAGACTTTTCTGCTAAGCACCAGATCTGTGTGGGTAAGTATTTCAGGTTCCACGTGTGTGAAACAGAAGTCACCACCTTCTGAGGAGGACCACCTTCTCCTGTCTTCCTTGTCTCCATGTTGGCATTAGCACGTGCCCACTGTCTGAAGCCCAGGGGCAGTCCCCTCCAGCTCCTCCTCCCCAGCAAAAGACATCTCTCCCGCCACCCTCACCCAGTTCCACCTTTTGCCACAGCGCCCCTGAATTGCTGCCTCCTTCCAGGCAGTCTCCCATCTGACCCATGCCTCCACTGTCCAGCCTTGTGACCTGGCTTCAGATGCACAGCCAGCCACGTCATGCTTTTGCTTTGTTAAAATCCCTCAGGCTTCTATCCTCAGGATGAAATTTAAACAGTGGCATACTAAGACCTTAGTGCCTTCTCTTCCAGTCTTACCTTAACCCCTTCTCATGTCCCCAGCAAGCTCCCAAACTCCAGCCTCCCAAACTCACAATTTGTCCCCAAGTCTTTTCATTTTTTCTATTTTTTTCTTTTAATATTTTTTGGGAGAGCCCAAGTGGGGGAGGGGCAGAGAAAGGGGGACAGAGGATCTGAAGTGGGCTCTGTGCTAACAGGCTGACAGTACAGAGCCTGATGTGGGGCTCGAACCCATGAACCGTGAGATCGTGACCTGAGCCAAAGTAGGACACTTAACCACCGAGCCACCCAGGTGCCCCATTGTCTCTGAGCTTTTCAACGTCAGTTCCATGTTCCGAAAGAAGCCTCTTCCCTTATCCCTCTCCTCCTTCTCTTTGCCTGGTTAGCATTTCCTCAACCTCAAGACTAGGCTCAGATGGGAGACATCTCTCCCAAGATACTTCCTGACACAGGGCCCTGATTGTTGGCACCCTTGGCTGACTCCTTGGGCTAGGAGCGTCTTGAGGTGGGAGGTGTGACTTTGCTTTCTGGGCCCTTGGAGCCTGAAATGAGGAGGGACTCGTGTGTGTGCATGCTCATACTCATGGAGCTCTCGCTTTTGGAGGGCAGAGCTCAAAAAGCATAGAGTTGTTTTTTTAGTAGCCAGTTGCAAATGGAAAGATGGCTTGGGCTGGCTAGGAGATGGTGCAGTAACATTTTGAATGTGGATTGCATGTAAACCTAGTGAGGAAAGAAGTAGGAAGTATCCAGAGACAGCAGGGGCTGCACCCGGAACTCAAGCATGATCTCAGCTTTTGACAGATAGGGAAGATGGAAAGTAGGACACCAGAACAAGGCAGATTGGCAAACCATGTGGACCAGTGATGGCGCCGGTGGAGAAAACTAAGGCCCATAGAAGGGACTTTTGTGAAGTTGGTTTTGAATAAAGGAGTGCTGTTTTGGGCTGGCAGTGACATGTCGACACTGATGAAGAGAGGACAACACTACCTAATTCCTGGTTTGCTCCCCTCTTCTTTGTTGAGGAGCATCGTTTTTCATCTCAACTCCACTACTGATAGAAGGGAATCGAAGCCGCAGACAGCATGGGCAGAGACTGTATGGAAGCCTCCAGCTGTGCGGAATGGGTTTAAGTCCCCTGTGGTGGGTGCAAGCACGTCCCACATCATTGCTGGGGGAGGAGCACATGGGGTGCCCTGGGTCAACGGAGACCTCCGGAGGTGGGAAGGGAGGGCAGGATGAGCTCTCTTCACTCAGCACGGCGTATGCGGCGGGCTTGAGGCGCCCCCCACACCATTCCCCAGGGACAGTTTGTGAGCACATACACAGAAAAGGAAGCTCTGCTTTCTAGGATTCCTAAGAATAAATCCTACCAGACTAGCCTCATTTATGTTTTGACAGGCCAACCAGAATAGTACTCTGGAAAGGACTGTCTGGGCTTTTGTAGGGCACTTGGTAGAGACTACCATTGTATCCTGAGGATGACAGGAGAAATGTCAGGCTTCTCATCACAGGCGCTGCTGGCCATCAGAGCCTGCCTGGAGGGCAGGCCCCCAGGACACCCAGAGGCTTGTCTTCACTGACAGGTTGGTCAGGGCAGACCCAGTATCTCAGATGAGGCCATTAATGGAACAACGGTCAGACTCACACATGACATGAATACAACTGACAGCAAATGGAAGATTCCAGAAGATCTCAACAAACCACAATGACAGTCTGAGAGGAAAAGGGAGACCCAGCTGCACAATTAACAACAGGATCTGGGAAATGAGATTTGACAGCAAGACATGTGAGAGAGACTTTGGGCTCAATCTGTGATCAGGGTGGCCAGGAAAATGGGCGTTAGTTAGGGCCAGCTCTGAGCACCTCACTGACTAGAATGTTAACAACCCCCAGGGCCTTTGGAGGACCCAACCCACAGCAGCAGAAAGATTCTGAAAGAGAGAAAAGTGTAGTGTGGCTGTTACACCTGGAAAGAGGGAACTATGGGAAATATGGCTACTTCCCTCAGGTATGTTGAGGACCTAACTAAATAGACAAATATGTGGACATTAGATGGGGTGACTTTGTTTTTAATTTTTTTTTAACGTTTATTTATTTTTGAGAGCACGAGCAGGAGAGGGAGGGGCAGAGAGAGAGGGAGACACAGAATCGGAAACAGGCTCCAGGCTGTGAGCTGTCAGCACAGAGCCCGACATGGGGCTCGAACCCACAAACTGTGAGATCATGACCTGAGCTGAAGTCAGATGCTTAACCAACTGAGCCACCCAGGTGCCCCTTAAGTAAGCTCTGTGCCCAATGAGGAGCTTGAACTCAAGATCCTGAAATCAAGAGTTGCATGCTCTACCGACTGAGCCAGCCAGGCGCCCCTAGATGGGGTGACTATCAAGATGTTTTCTAAGCCTGAGGTTCTGTGGATTTCATCAGAATACCAAAAAGAAAGAGGGAAGAAAGGTGGTAAGGAGGATTGGAGTTGGGTCATAATTGTCCATAGGAACTTTATTTACTAAATTATAGTAACCTTTTTATTTAGTTCTACATTTGGGAAAGGACACATCAAAGGTAGATACTCAGTGCACTTAGCAAAGGGGACCGTGTGTATAACTACGACTATATCATAGGACCATAGATAGAATGTCATCTGCTCCCCAGAAGCCCTCTTGAGCCTCTCCCAGGCATTCCCTCTACAGAGAAAACCACTTCCCCGACTTCTTTTCCATAGATTAGTTTAGCCTGTTTTTGAACATGTGTGTAAATGGGACTGTACAGAGTATTCTCTCTTATGTCTGGCTTCCTCAGCATAGTGTCAACACTTCGTTTGTGGGATTCATCCATGTACAAGTGAGCTGTAAGCATCCATGACTGTCTGCATCCCGCCATCTCTTCCTGTCTGCACTGTGCATGCCCACACTGATGAGTACCCTAACCTGTGTGTGGATGACTGGGCAGACTACCAAGGAAGTTGCCCTAACCTCTAAGCCTAGGGCTTAGTCCTTCTTGCCTGGGTAGCACATGCTCACATGCAAGGTGGACTCCAAGTGAAGAGGGGGTAGCATAAGAGGTGGCTGTGATGCATGGGAGGCATTGTGGACAGTCCCTGAGAGGCAAGCCAGGCAGATGCCCTGAGGCAGGGTGGTTGGGCAGCTTTTCCACAGCGGAACAGGCCACTGTTGTTGCTTCCTGAGCTGCCCTAGAGACGTGGAAAAGGCAGCTCACGCCTTTGGCCAGATGCCTGATGGCCTTTTAGGGTAGTTCAGCCTTGGCAGGGCCTGGTTCCCCTCCAGAGAAGCAAAGATGAGGGGCCCCAGAGGGGGCTGCGTTGACCAGTGTGGTTGTCCCAACATCCTAGTGGCCCACTCTGGTTGGTGCCTGGCTCCTGGCTGGGCTGCCCCTTGCAGGAGCTAGAGGGAAGGTTGGATGCTGGGAGGCAGAACGCCGGCTTTCCACTTCCTGGCTCTGCTGTGGATTTGGGAAAGTCATTTCCAGATTTCCCAGAGCCTTAGACTCCTCTTAGCGCTAATCCAGTGTCCTGATCTTACAGAGGCCCGTGGGGGGCAGGGGCGGGGAGGGGCAGGGCTGAGGCAGAGCCCTGGCCTGGTGTGAGCTTAAGGCTGGAGCTTGTTTCCTTATATGACAGTGGCTGGGATGGCTCCAGTGGCTTCTGCATCCTCCTTTGTCCGGCTGGTTTGAGTTCCAGAGAGGCCTTGCCGGGTGGGGTCGGGCAACGTCTAGGAGAGGAAGAGCCCCTGGCCAACCTCAGCTGAGCCCATGGCTCCTTTTTCTTGCCCCCTACACAGTTTGGGTGTTATTTGGGGTGAGTCCTTGCGTTTTCTCCTCCGTAGAGTAAGTTCTCAGTCTAAAATTAAAAAGTGGCCCTATCCCCTGTCCCTGTGTCCCGGTGGGAACTGAGATTGTGTTTAAAAGGCAGGAGACCATCAGAATGAAAGGCAGTGCGCAGGGGGGGATGGCGAGGGGGAGCATGTCACCTTCAGATGTGGGTTCCTTTTCATCCGTTCACCCAGTGCTTTTTCTGGTGCTTTTCTTCTTTTCTGGACAACAACCCTGTCCTGACCCACCCAGCCCGCCTCTTCCCTTCTGGAACCACCCCGGCTCTGCTTCGCTGGCCTGCCAGCACCCCCACCCCTAGGTTGGCCCCTCCCCGCCCTCTGCAGGGTAAAGGAGCTCCCACACAGGCCTGGGTTTTGGATTAATGAAGCCCAGATGCAGGCCTTCTGACTCTGGCTACAAGTTAGCTTTGGAGTAGCAGCACAGAGGGGCCATTTACCGCCCACTGTGCTCCAGGCCCAGCTGCTGCCGGGGCTGCTGGGGAACAGCTGGAGAGCAGGTCCTGACTGCCAATGAGGTGGAAGCCATTCGGAGTTGTGGTGTGGCCAGGGAGAAAATGGAGGGTGGGGCTCTGGGTGAGGGGTAGGGGTCTGGCTGCACTCACAGGATGATGAGGGGCTCCTGTTTGCTATCCCATGAGGCAGTCTAGATGAGGCTGCCTCTCCACAGGTCTCTGGTCCGGTTGGAATGCTGAGGGGCTCCACAGAAAGGGGTCAAGGCTAAAAGGAGAGAGGGTCAGGGAGGGCCCCATGGGTTAATGTCAGGTCTTCCGATCAAGAATGGACCAGGGAGGGGCACCTTCGGCTCAGGTCGTGATCTCGAAGTTCCTGAGTTTGAGCCCTGCATCAGTCTCTATGCTGACAGCATGGAGCTTGCTTGAGATTCTCTTTTTCTCTGTCCCTTCCCCACTCACCCTCTCTCTCAAACACTAAAATAAAAAAAGGAATGGACCAGGAATGGCTGGCCCCTCCCTGAGTTGCCAGATAAAATATAAATATTGCATGGGAGAAACTTAATGCTAAGCAAATTACTCTGTTTATCCATAAGAAGTTCAAATCTAACTGGGCAGCCTATATTTTTACTGGCTAAATCTGGCAATCCTGTCTCTCCCTGCAGCTGAATTTCTTCTTTAAGTAATAGTTTCATTGAACTACAACATACAAACAAACAGAACACAGACCATCAGTGTATGGCTCAGTGGATTGCCACAAATCGAGCACATGTGAGACCAGCTCTCTGGTCATGAAATGAAACAGGAGCAGAACCTGCCTACCCCCCAAGCGTCACCACTATTCCCGGCTTCCAACAGCTGCTATTTGCCTATTTTTATACTTGATGTAAATTAAATATAAATTAAATCATACACAAGTATTCTTTTGTACCTGGCTTCTTTCACATGACACTGTGAAGATCCATGCCTTCGGATACAGTTTTAACTCACTGTCGTTAGGCATAGGGTTGAGTTGCGTAGATGGAGCCCAACCTGTGAATGCATTCTGTTGGCATATCAAGAGTACACTTCTGCCTGTCGTGTGTGTGTGTGTACGTGTGTACCTAGGAGTAAGATTGTTAGGTCATGGGGTGAGCACATGTTCATCTTTAGTAGATCTTGCCAAGCAGTTTCTCAAAGTGGATTAAATTCCCACCTGCTGTGTATGAGCATCTCTGTTGATGCTCACCAGCAGCGTGCATTTCCCGTCTTTTTCAGGTTCTCCTTTCTGGTGTATGGTGGTGTTGCCTGCAGCTTCTATTTTTCCTCTGTCTAATCAAGAACCTGTTGCTTTGTTGATTCCTCCGACTTTCCTGACTAAGTGCTAAGAAAATCAACAAGGGCCCTGCGTCAGCCTGCTCAGCCCCACAGGAGCCGTTCAAGGAGGCATCCCTCCCCCACCTCAGTTCCATCACCCAGGAGCCTCCCTCACGTGAGGCCTGGGCAGCAGGAGGCTCTGCCCTGGGGAAGTTGCAGTGGAGCCCAGACCATTAAGCCCGGAAGTGGCTGGGCTGGATCCTGCCTCCCTAAAGTACTTGCTCGGCATTTCCCAGTGCTGCCTGTGGCAGGCTGTTCCTGATATCCGCCCAGTCCCTTGTGGTGTCCTTCCAGGGAGGTGGCTGAGGGCACCTGTGAGGGTCCCTCCAACAGTGCTGTTACCTGAGGGCATTTCTCCTCTAAGGAGCTGGTTCTAACCCAAGTGTTTTCCTTCGTGTTCCTTATGTTCCCTCTAACTTCAGGACCTCTCATTTGCTTCCTCTGATGGTGGCTCTCTGCAGGAACTGGGGACTGCGGCCACATCAAGGTCCATGCCAGGGGCTGACGTCTGCTGCCCATGGGGAGCCACAATGTATGGAGGTGCAAGAAAAGATGGGAGCCTCGTGGTAGAAATGGGCTGTGGCATGGAGCATAGGCAGAGGAGGGACCCCAGACCCCTCTTCCCATCACTCCTTCCAGCCTCTTCGGCCGCTACCACCCCAGCCCCATCCTCTGGTCTCCACACCCCTTTGCTCTTCCCTTTTGCTCCTTCCAGACCTCAAGGACTCATGAAAATCAGAGCCCTGAACATTAGCATCTGAAATCCCCATTAGAGGTCTTCACTCCAAAAGATGGCAGATACTAGCCCCATCCCGACTGTTCAGTGCTAGACTGGTCCAGCCCAAACTGACTGGAGCCAAAGGCACTTCACTGGCTCACATGACCCACTGACCTACCGATTGGTCCAGGGGCTGGGGGCTGCTTCAGGCACAGCAGGCTCTGGGTGTGGTCAGAACTCTGTCCCTGTCCTCTGTCTCTGCTTGATTCATCATCCAGGCTCTCACACAAGGAGGCAGGATGGTCACCAGCAGGTGTAGGATCACCTCCTGTCAGATCAGTGGCCCTGCTGGAAAGGCACACACACTCCTGATAATTCCAAACAGGGCACCGAGGCTACCTCTCAATGACTCAGTCACTCAGATTCTGATGGGCCAGGACTGGCTCATGTGCCCACCCTGGGAGCACCCTGGGTGGGAGCAGGTTCTCCAAAGGAAAGCCACTGGATGCTGGGTAAAAAAAAAAAAAAAAAAAAAAAAAAAAAAAAAAAAAAAAATTTAGCCCCACTCTCTATTACCGTACATGGTCTAAAAGATTCAAACACTGCAAAGGACAGAAAAGGCAAAGGTCTGTGCAAAAGCAGCTGAACATTGCCCATCTCTGTGTATCCACAGAGAAGTATAGATATTCAGAGAGAAAGACCAACTAAGAAGAAAAACCACTGTGCCAGCGTCTGAAATTAAAGTGACTCTAATTTTTTTACTTTTGCTTATTTTTAAACCTTCCCATCATGTTTTATTGCTTCTAAAATAAATAATGTTATAAACCAAAAGAGTAAGCCAAAGTACTCCAGACAACATGGCTCTCCCATGCTCACCACTCGGAGGGCATCCTGCCCCCTCGTGGACTTCAAGCCCACCTGCTCTCAGAGTGTCCTGCCACTCAGTCCCTCTTACTCCTTCCCTCACAGGCAGCTTCGAAGCCAGCTCAGCCTTGTGGTCATTGCCCGGATGCTAGACCAGCAAGAGACGCTCCCTCTCTGGCAAGAGAAGGCCCAGGTGAGTCTTGGCCTCAGCCGGGCAGCATCCACTGGGCCCAGGAAGCCTGTGGGTGAGCAAAGGGCTCTCCCCAAGGCCTGCCTGCTCCTGAGGCTTTTCTCAAAGGTTGGGGTCCTCAGGCCAGGAGAGCCAAGTTGAGTTTGAATTTTTCACTCATACCGTTGCATTCAACAATTACTATTTTGTATGCCTCCTGTGTACTAGGCACTAAGGATAGAGCAGTGAGCTGGGAGCGTGTGTTACTTTTTTTTTTTTTTTTTGTAAAATACGCATGACATAAAATTTACCATTTTAATGTTTGGGGTTTTATTTTGTTTTGTTTTTGTTTACCATCATGACAGTTTTAAGTGTAGAGTTCAACCATTCAGTGGCTCTAAATACATTTGAGACGTCATGCAGCCATCACTGCCTTCCACCTCCAGAAATTTTTTTTATCCTCCCAAATAGAAACTCCATACCCATTAAACACTAATTCCCATTGCCTCCTCCCCCAGCCCCTGCTTATATTACTTTTTATATGTGGAAAAAAACAGTGAAGGTGAAAACAAACACTACACATTTAAAACTACTCACTCCTAGTGCCTCTCCCTTTCCAGTGTTAGGCATTCTTGGAACAGCAAGAGAAGCACAGCTTTGTCTTCCTTCCCCATTCCCCTTCTCTCCAGAAAGCTCTGACCACAGCCTCTGTGCAGCTTGGGGCCCTGGGGGTGGGGGCAGGCAGCATGGGTCACAGCCAGCCCAAGGATGGGAGTCTGAGCATGCTCTCTCCCTACCTCCTAGAAGCTCTGTGGGATCCCAGAATAGGCGCTGGGTACAGCCGAACCCTCTGGCTCAGCAACACAAGATGGGCAAGGCAGTCCCTGTGAAGGGCTGTGTGTCTCTATTCATAGAGGTGTACAAGGCAAGCCCGCGTAACCTTTTGCCCAGAGTGCTGAGAGAATGTTCCAGCACATCCTGGGGCAGCCTGGACAATATAGCTGAGTCTGCAATGCCATGATTGTAGGGCGGGAGCTCAGAAAGCTGACTGGTTGGGTTGGCTTTTCAGAGTGGGCTCGGCCTGGCTTCTGCCCCGGCTGCCCCCTTTGCCATAAATACTTTCCCCCTAGGACTTAGCATGGCTGGAACTTCTTGTCATGCCAGTTCCTGCTAGAACATCACCTCCATCTGGAAGCCCTTCCTGACCACCCAATCTGAAGTGCCCTGGCACCATCACCCTGTTTAAAATTTTATTTGTATTTACCTGTTTTAAATTTTATTTATATTTACCTGTTTTTATTTGTATTTACCTTCTGGCAGTGTCTTATTTATTTGTTCAGGGTCTGTGTGCACACACACACAGACCCCAACACCAGCTCCTTGAATGCAAGGACCAAATGCTTTCAGCTCACCACTGCCTGTTGGCGCCTGGCACACTTCTGGAGGTTCTCAAGGCACACTTATGGAGTGAACATGAGCCTAAGGTTGAGTTCCTGGAGTGTGCAAGAGGAAGTTCCCTTTCCCTGGAGACCTGGGGAGGGGTGGGTGGGCGAGTGGCCTGCACTGGGGTCACTTCACACAGGGAGAAGCCTGATGACAGAGCATCTCTGTGAAGGAGGAGGAACCAATCAGTGTCTCAGGGGTGCCAAGTGGTTAGGAGTAGGGGCAGGCAGAGATGCAGCAGGCAGACAAGACCCGAGTGGTCCCAGAGGGCTCTGGAGGGCAGGTGGGGGTCACCAGGGCCCAAAGAAAACAGAGCACAGTGTCAGCAGAGCAGAGGGGAAAGGCCAGAGCATCAAGATCGGGAAAGGCAAGATGGCTGTGGGTGGAGGGGCATAGCCACCCCCCTGCAGTGTTTGAAGAGACCAGAAAGACAAAGGGTGGTTCAAGCATCAGAGTCAATTTAAGGCTTGGGCTTTGTTTTTGATGTGTTTTTTATTGGCTAGAGCCTGTGTGTGGGAGAGTGAGGAGAGCATGATGGGGACCAAAGAGCTGGGAGGGGAAGTGCTATGGATTACCTGGCCCGGGCAGGCCCTCCGAGGGAGGCAGTAAACGACTCCTCAGGGTGGGGATGTACCCCCACACACCAGGGGAGAACTGGCCTGGGAGCCCCTACCTGCTCGCCGGGGCCCATCGGGGACCAAGCCAGACTCAGCCCTGCCCAGCTCCAGGCCTTTCCAACCATACCAGTCACCCACATGCCCCCCTGTGTGCTATCTGTACAGGAGACCCTAGCTGAGCATCACCTCTGTGCCAGGCTCCACACCAGGAACCACCCTCAGAAGAGAGGGTGTGAGCAAGGTGGGCTGAGGGCACAGTGACTAAGTGTGCCTGAGGGCAGTGAAGTGGCTTCCAGAGAAGGTATTCTGAGCCAGGTCTTGGAGGCTGAGTCAGTGCTTGTGTTCCAAAGAGGAGGGTCTGCAGGCAGGCACCAGCCTCCTGGCGGCTCAGCTCCAGGAGAGGAAGGACCAGCTGGGGCCTGCCCGAGGCCCTCCCCGTGTGTTTCCCCCATCTCTGCTGCAGGCCTGGGGTTGCCACCTGGGCCTCCCAGGTCTCCAGGCTGCAGGCACTCCCCTTTCCAGTCTGGCCTGTCAGACGGATCCTTGCCTTCAAAGGGCCACCTTGGCCCCACAGCTGCCCACATCAAACCCGCACGCCCCCTTTCCCAACTTCTCCTCCATGTGGCCTGCCTGCGCTGCCTGTTTTTCTCTGCCCTCCTCGCAGGCTGACCCTGTGCTCTCTGCTTGCAGCTGTGTGCCCTGGCCCTCCTTCCTTTCCATCACACTCCAACCAAAACAGTGGTAGCTAACATGGTGCACAACCCTGGCCGCATCCCAGGTGCTGTTCTCAGAGCTTACCTCTCATAGGAGTCCCAAGCAGTAAGGGCTGTTACCATCAGATGTTTTTCACAGATGGGGAGACTGAGGCAGGTGTGGTTAGGAAACTTCTCAGGGTCATACAGCTGGAAAGCCTTGGAGCTAGGATTTGACTCCAGAGTCCTTGTTCTTGACTACTGCAGCACGCTGTCTCCACTTCTCCAGCCCCTTCCTCAGCTCTCATTGTGGTGACAAACCGGACCACACCTGCCACTTCATGCTGAAGATGCCCTGCTGGTCCCCTGAGCTTTATTCCTAAGTGGCAGATAGGAGGACAAGGGCTGTCCCTTCTACTTCCTTCATTGATGTATACATGTTTGATAAACCTTATCAGTAGATTGACTATGAAGGGGAATCTAAGGGTTGAGAATTGACTCCTCTAGGAGAGGATCTGGGGTGAATGCCTGGGCAGAGGCCTCTCAGGGCACTGCTGGGAAGGAGGAGCCCGTGACCCCTGGATGGCTTGGCTCTCTGTCTCTGGCTGCAGTCTGAAGCCCTAGAAACAGGAGCTGAAGAACTGAATTGGAGGGATGGGACTTCCCTCCAGTCAGGATGCAACACCCCCAAAACTCGTATTTTCCGGGAGAGCCTCGAAGTCAGGCCTGCTGCCTGTTGTCCCTGTGAGTCCTGGGACTATCCCAGAAACAGCAGGGTTTTGTCCGCATTCACCAGTGTGCTCCAGACACTGCTCAGGGCACTGAAGATACAGCCCTGAACAGAACCTAGTCCCTCCCTTGTGAAACTCATGGTCCCGGGGGAGATGGACACAGGCATCAAGAAATAAGTAAATATTTGGCATACCAGATGGTGATAAGGGCTCTGGAGAAAAATAAACCCAGATAAAGAGGAGAGGGAATGTTGAGAGATGGGGATATTTGTGCACAGAACTGAAGTCAAGCAGGTTTCTTGGGGAAGAGCATTCCACACAGGGAACAGCAAGTACAAAGGCCCTGGGGTAGGCAGAGTTCTCTTAGGTTGGAGGAAAAACAGAAACCATTGTGGCTGGAGCAAAGGATCAAGGACAGAGTAGTAGAAGTTGAGGTCAGACAGGTAAGTGGGGATTCAATCCACCAGAGCCTCGGGGCCATGGTAGAGGCTTTGACTTTGATGCTGAAGTGGAGAGCCATTGGAAGGTTTTGATAAGAGAAACAGAATCTGATTTATTAAATATGTTGAAAGGCTACTGCGTTGAGCATAGGTGATTGCAGTAATCCTGGTAAGAGATGATAGTGGTTTGGCCTGGGGAGATAGTGTTGTAGGTGGTGAGAAGTGGTAGGACTCTAGGTGTAATTCCCAGGTACAGCCAGTGGGATGTGAGATGTGAGAGAAAGGAGACCAGGAGGGCTCCAGGATCTAGACAACTGGCAGGTTGAGGAAGCCCTTTACCGAGATAGCCAAGACACAGGTAGAACAGGTTTGGGGCCAAGTCAGGAGTTTGCTGCTTATCCCAGGCCATCTCTTGCAACACAGTCAACCTCTTTTGTCAAACCACGTCTTCCAGTTTGGGGTCTGGAAAACATGGGCTTTAAGTGGCCAAAATGGAGGAGGTGCACAACCTGCATCTCCTATGGAGAAGCTGGCTGCAGCCCCAACCTGCCCTTCACTCATTCAGTTGTTTAATGAATGCTAATGAAACACACACCAGGTGCCAGGTGCTGTGCTAGACTGTGGGGACACTGCAGTGAACAAAACCTGCCCTAGGAGGCCTTACCTTCTAGTGGGGGGGGGGGCAGGTAATAAACACAATAAACAAGTAAATTACGTAACGTGTTAGGAGGTGGTAAATGTTGTCGGAAATGTAAGTAGTTCAGGGCGAGGGGATTGGCAGGTGTGGGTGGTGTAGGTGGCAGCGTAGACAGGGAACTGGGGCTGCAAGGGAGATAGGGGCAGCTGTGTGTGTCTGGTCAGAAGGCCCAGTCAGAGCACAGGCTGCAGGGAGCAGCAGGGCCACCTGAGCCTCACAGACACTTAAGATCCTGGGCTTCTCCACGGGGCAGATAGAAGCACTGCTGGGGTCTGAGCACAGGAGTGACCAGCCATGTGGACAATTGCCCGGCTGGAACTCCTCTTCTCCTCCTGCCAGGCAGACTGACAAGACCAGTGGAGGCCCGCCTTCTTGGGTGATCATTTGCCTCTTGCCTGGAGGTGTCTGTCCTAATGAGCTGAGTGTTTGCAGAGACAGCTTCCAGCGGTGGGGGTGAGGTGGGGAGGCGCAATGTCAGGTCCCGGCCCTGCTGAGATGCACACGGTCCAAATATGCCCTTATCCCTGAGAGGGGTGTGGCTGCCAGAGCTGGAAACAAAAGAAAGTAAGCAATCAGAAGGCCACAGCTTGTGCGCTGAGCAGGGTGAAGCCATTTTCACGGAGAGGAAAACATAGGAGCCATGGAGCTGCAGTTGTGTGCCCTGCCCACCCCCAGCTTCTGTAGCAGGGAGGGCCCTGGGGTGAGGCTGCCTGCCTGAGGACTGCTTCTGGGGGCGTGGGCTGCAGAGCCTGGCCCCTGTGCTTGCACAGCTGTGATCCCAGAGCAGGCAGGGCCCTTTTGGAAACTATCCCTAGCCTTGCAAGGCCTGAGCAAGACAGCACAGCTCTGGTTTTGGTGAAGCTCCAGATGGTGCCTCTCTTTTGCCCAGAACCTTCTCTCTCTCTCCCTCCCTCCCTCCCTCCCTCCCTCCCTCCCTCTTTCTCTCTCTCTCTTTCTCTCTCCTCTCTCCCTCTCTCCCTCTCTCTTTCTCTCTCTCTCTCTCTCTCTCTCTCTCTCTCTGACTCCTCATCTCCCTTCCTAAAGGGATGTGACATTAGGCCAAGAAGACCTGGCCCCCTTCCAGGAGCCAAGGCCTCGGGCCTGTCTCCTAGCCCTCAGCCCAGCTGCTCTTGTGGACTGTCTGAGCCTGTGGCCGGCTGAGGTGCTGAGCAGGTGTCTGCGGGTGAGTCAGGGGGAGGAAGCCAGGTGTACCGGGCACGGCTGAGCTAGAGCAGGGAACTGGGTGAGGGGCTCGGGCCTAAGTCCTTTTGGCCAGCCTACACTTGCTACATGTGAAAAGATGGTGCCTCTGTGAATTCCCCTGGCGTTGCTTCTTTGATCAGCAGTCCCCTTTCCCAGAGAGGCCAGGGCTCAGAAACTGCCTGCCGTTTGCCCTGGCCACAAGTTAGCTCCACGGCAGCTGGATGGTTGTTGCTAAGTCTGAGCCCAGGCTGCCCAAAGCAGGTGCAGGGCCTGGGCCAGGAGTGGCTTACTGCAAACACCTGGACTCCTGCAGGCCCTGTTCCTGGGAGGGGTGGGGGCACTCCCATTTGTTCAGAGAGGGAGGTGCAGTTTTCATGGGTGGTGGGGTGGCTGGCAGATTAAGTGACATATCAAGCAAATGCAGCGTGTGGACCTTGTGGGGAATCCCCACTCCAAAAGCCCAACTGGTGAGGACATCTTTGAGACAATCAGAGAAAACTGAACATGGTGTTAGCCCACATAAGGAATTCTTGGTAATTTTGTTGGGCAGGAGAACATACTGTGACCATGCTGGGGAGAGAAATCCTTATCCTTTTCGGTTTAGAAGCTCTTTATGGGTAAAATGATACAATGTTTGGATTTGCTTTAAAATTCCCTGGAAGGAAAAGGGTGGGGGCGGAGAAACAGGGGCAGGCAGAATGATGTAGAGCGAGCGCAGTCATTAGAGGGGGCGCGGGAGTTACACAGCTTCTGCTCCTCCGTAAGCCTCTCCAATCCCCACAGCAAGTTCAGTGAAGAGAGAGACGCACGAGAGGCCTGAGCAGCAGCTCAGGGTGGGAAGGATCTTGCCCTCTTTGCTGGCCTTGGTTCTTCCAGCCCCGAGTGCTTACTCCAGGGAAGTGGATCAAACAGCCAACCTACAAAGATCTTAGTGCGCTCCTTTAAGGGAAGGCTCAGCCTGTGTTAGGCATCATGTGCATGCATGGCCCTCCTGTGGTTGTCTCCATTTTGTCTGGCTCCAAGAGGCCACACAGCATGTCAGTAAGAGGTGGATCCAGGTTGTGGAAGCTGGTGGTCTGGCTCCAGAGCCCACACTCTGACCTGCTAGTGCCAGCCAAGTGACCCAAGCACCCAATGTGTGACGGCCTCTCTTCTCCTCCCTAGCTGTCTTTGCTCAGCCAGCTTCTGAGCCTCATGAGGCCATCATCCCTCAGACAGTACCTGGGCTCTGAGACCTTGCCACCCTGCCAGGAGCAACAGCCAAAGACCAATGCTGAATTAGACCACAAGGTGAGCACCCAGCACCTGCCTACCTCAGCCCAGGCACCACACAGCCCGATAATGAGGAAGGCAGGGCTGTCCACACTGCAAGCCTATAGGGCCTTATTGCTGCCAGTCCTCCTAAAACCCCAAGGCCTTTAAAATTCCAGCAAGCGCCTCCCTCTGGTGAGAGGAGGTGCTCATCATCCCTGCATAGCCTGTAATTAGGGCCCTTGCCCATGCCCCTCACAGAGGCTCAGTGGGGCGCTCCATGCACAGGCACTCTGGCCCTCTGGCCCTGCTCCTGGGTTTTGCTGCATTCTTTATAGTCCCATGTGCATTTACTAGCCGTGGAGTGCCCTGTAGTCCTACAGCATAGTTTAAAGAGGATGCAAGGGCTGAAATAATGCTGGTGAGGGAAGCGGGGCTGGGAGGGAATGTCCAGATGTGACAGGCATTCTGTGTTCCTGGGGCAGAGCTGGGTACCTCCTCTCTGTTTTTCGCTGTGGTTGCCCCTGAGGCTGAGTCCTTGGCCTTTCCCCAGTTCTTCCTAATTGACTTTCTAGACATTGTTCAGCTTTCCCAAAAGCCATGCATTGGTGGGAGTCTGGGGCAAAGAGGTACCCCAGAGTCTTCAGGTTGTGGTGTTTGGAATAATGAGGCCTGTGGACCCTTGGGGTGAATGCAGGCAGGGACAGTGGTAGAGGGGTATAGGGGCTTCAGAGTGGGAGCCCCAAGTCTGACTCTGGGAGGTGGGGAGGGTGGGGGTTGTGTGGATCTCAGTGAGCTCCCCTATCCTTGGGGCCTCGAGGATGAAGAGTAGAGATAGAGATCTTCCTAATTTAGGAAAGTGGTAATTCCAAAAGCTCACTCGGAGGTTGGATGTTGATGATCCAGAAGTCCACCCTTTGGGCATTGCTCTGCAAATCAGATAAATGAATTAATTTACTTAATGAACACAAATGAACCATTAAGAAGATATGATAATCCCAGGTGTATGCGCCTCTTCTGGAACATGTAGGTAAGGTTATCTTTTAGCTGTGCCTAATATTAGTGCATTTACGAGGCTGCTGCCTGCCTCCCAGGAGAATGTGAGCTGTGTGTATGCCCTGTTCTCGTTCCCCATCTATTTCCTGAGAAATGTGCTGGTTGTGGAGACTGTGTTTGGATGTTCCAGGGCTTCTAGAAAGGAGGTGGGGTCAGCCCATAGGCGGGAAGGGTCTGTCTGAACAGGACACAAGTGGGAAGGACTCAGGCTGGGTTAGGGGAAGGAAAAAGGAGAGAGGAAGAAGAGGGAGTGGTAGCAGAAAAGAAAAGGCTTGTATCTGATCTGCGCAGTGAGGAGTGTGTGCTTCAGACACTTTGGAGCCCACTCCTGTGACCTCACCCAGCAGAGTTGGGACTACCAAGCCAGAGGCTTCCACTTGGCTCCTTGCTTTTCAGAGCCCATCTGGCAGCAAATGTCTGTTCAACAACCAGGGAAGAAGAGGAGGAAGCGGGCTGAGGGTATCCTTTATTTGGAGTACTGTTCTCACGCATATAAAGGAAACTGTGTCCCCCTTGTCTGCTGCCATATTGGAAATGACCTGTTTGGCCTGGAAACATGGAGAGGACAGTATGTCTCATCAGGGTGCCCCAAAGGGGTAGGGTTAGAGTGTTGGCCCAGCCCAGGGCAGTGAAGGGGGCACGTGGGTCCAAGGGCAAGTGAAGGAGACACATGAGGCCAACGCAGGTCTCCAAGGCCTTTGCTGCAGCTTGAACCCACCTAGGATTGATCCCAGCCTAGAGCAGAGGAGGGAAAGGGCACTGGGCTGGGAAGGGGAGGAGGTGGGGCTGGTTCGGAGACGCGGGTCTGCACAGAAATGGGAAGAGTTCTGTCCTCCTGGGCAGGTGCCGTGCTGACCACGAGGGGCCTGGTGGGGCAGGTGCCAGGCTCCCACAGCCCAGCCCTACTCCCACCTTGGCCAACTGACTCCTCATTAGGCCCAAGCATGTTTCATCTTCAAAGGTGATCAGGCTACTCACCAGCCAAAAAGAGCAGTGGCGTCACCAGCCCTATTTTACAGGGAGTGGTGGTCTGGGCCTGAGCTGAGCCTTTCATCCCTAGAGCTCAAAGTCTTTGACTTCCTTCTGTCCAAGCACAGTGGGGAAACTAAGGCCAGAGTGAGCTTGGCCCCAGGCAACCTGACCTGGAGGAAAGGGCTTTCCTAACCCTTGGGTCTGCAGTGCTGAGCCCCATCCCCCCAGGCCTTGCTCACCCTGTCTGGAAGATTTCCTGTGAGAGGCTGGGGTGACTGCCCTCCTCCAGCCCTCCAGATAAACACTTCTGCCAGGCTCCCCTCCCCCTGTTCTCCCCATCTCCTCCTTTGCAGCGGACTAAGGAGGGGGTGGGTGTTTGGCCCAGTCTCCTCCCTCTCCTAGAAAGCTCCCAGCCTTCTTCCCCTCCCTGCCCTGTCCTCCAGTGGCTGGCTGGGAGAGCTGCTGACTGGTGCCCCAGGGCTTGACTTTCTCTCCTCACTGATCCTGTGGCTTTGCAGTTGACCCTTTACTTGTTGGTCTCCCCAGCTAGACCATGAGCATAGCCAGGGCTTCTCAGCATGGCATATTTGGCACTAGATGAGTGAATGAATGAACGAATGAATGCAACATGAGTTCCTCTCACCCTCCCTGAACTCTATTCTACCACCCCATTATGGCCATCCACCCTCCTGCCCTGCTTCTCGAAACCTCCCTCCCTCTGCATGCCCTCTGACCAGCCTCTGCTTGTCAGCCGCCTTGTCTCTTAAAGTCCTTGTTTCATTAAGGCCACAAGGGTTTATAGCCTGCACTTCTCTTGTCGGAGGTCCTTGACTTCAGAAGTGTTACCTGCTTATGAGAGAACCAATCAGGGCACATTGTTCATAATTATAAGCTAGTGAGATTCCTGCCTGGGAAAGCTAACCACCAAGAACAACAAAAAGCAGCAACATGGTCCTGCTGCAACCCTTCAGGGAGCTGGAGGGGAGGCCATGGGAGGGCTCCTGCCCTGGCTGTTTGTCCTAGCTGGGTCAGGGCACAAAGTGTCCTAGCAAATCATGGCAGAGCTTGTGTGGAATATAAGATTCTGAAAAAAAGGAAGAAAGGATTCGCTTCCTAACGAGACGATTAGAACACTTCCAGCCTTTTAAAGTGCTCTTGATAAAGGGGTTGCTTGGTCCCTTGGTGGTTATTAGTGGCCCTGTGCTCACCTGGTTTGAGTGGGTATCTCCCAGAGGAGAATAAACATCTAGGCCAGAGTGAGGCATGGGGGTCTGAGACAGCCCCTCAAGAGGCAGTGCCATTCAGATGAGAGAGGTGGAGAGGATGTTTTAATGCAGGAACCAGCTCCAGAGAGTTGGCCTCCCAGTGCCTCCATTTGGTCCTTGGATACCAGTTCAGTAAGAGACCAGCACCCCACCCCCCACACCCCAGGCCCCTGTGGGTGAGGCTGTCCTTCTGACTGCTCTGCAGACAAACATGTGACTGGATGCAATTTGCTGCTGTCCCCTCAAAGTGACCCACTCAGCCTTCTAACCCAGAACCAGGAGTTTCCTTTTAGCTGACTTGCATGGACCATCTTGGGCCAGATTTTGTCTAATTGCATTCTGCCCAACCTCAGAGTTTTGGCCTGTTCACGTTTATTGAGATTACTGATGTTTCGGTCTTGTTAGACCTGCCATTGTATGTTCTGTTTTTATTTACCATACTTTCTTGTTTCTTGCTTTCCCCCCCTTCCTCCACCTCTCCCCTGGCCCTTTGCTATAGTGAAGGAATTTTTGTTGTTCCACTTTTCTCCTGGAATTTTGGAAGGTCTACAGAACCACAGTCCTTATAGTGGGGAATAAGTTTTTCCCCAGTTTGGTTAAATTTGGGAACTTTGAGGAAGTTAACCGTCATTGTGTGAGAAGAAAACAGAGGTTCACAAAGGGGGAAGTCCCAGATTGGGGCTGCATTGAGGCACCAGAAACTGGGTTCCTTTCTCCTCGTCCTCCTGGGCATGTTCTCCATGGAGCCTGATGAGTGTCCTCGTGGGGCAGGCAGTGCAGGGCCCACTGAGGGCTCTGCATCTGTGATGGTCCCCATCTCCCCCAGGGGCTAGGGGGCAGCTGCAGGAGGCCCCACCACCCAAAGCAAGCCTGAGGACTTCAGGTGGCTCCGGTCAGCTTCCTCACCATGCACACCGCTTGCTGTCTGGCTCTGTGCTTGTGAGGCTTGGGGATGGTTTGTGTATTAGAGAAGGTGTGTGTGTAAAGAGTTGATTTTATGCGGGGGCGGGGGAGCGCTCCAAGCTGGAGTGATGCTCTGGGGTAAACAAACTATGCTCTGCACCCACAAACTCCTTTGAGCTCACTCCTGGGTCTCTGCACATCTTCTGCAGAGGGTGTGGGTCTGCCCTGTGTGTGTGTGTGTGTGTGTGTGTGTATGTGTGTGTGTGTCTGGGTGCATGCATGTATGTCTGTGTGCATATGTGTTGTGTACATGTCTTTATATCTTTGTGGTGTGCCCTCGTGTTAGTAGAGTTGACAAACAAGTTTTACTGCTTTTGCTCCTGCTGCAAAGGCAGCTGGCCTGTCCCTGTGTTGGTAACCCTGCCAAGAGCAGCCTGAGTGACTGGGGTGTGGTTTGGGAGGTTGTGGGGAGTGAGCAGAAAGGGTGCCGCTAAGCCCTGGTGGCTCATACCCCCTCAGTCTTGGCTGGAGCACAGGCCCCTCACCCTGGGTCACCCAGAAGCACAGGTGGAACAGGAGCCTCCCCCTTTCCGCACACTCTCCGCCTTCTCACCTGCAAGAGCCCATCCTTATTTCCTGCCCCTCACCCTATACCTTAGGGAGAATCATACCCACAGGGCTGGAGACCTTGGTTAGGGCAAGATTAAATGGGTTGGGAAGAAACCAACTAGTTTTAACAAACATAAAATAGGACACCTGGGTGGCTTAGTCAATTAAGCATCTGACTCTTGGTCTCTGCTCAGGTCATGATCTCACAGTTTATGAGTTCAAGCCCCATGTTGGGTTCTGTGCTGATAGTGAGGAGCCTTCTTGGGATTCTCTCTCTCCTTCTGTCTCTGCCCCTCCCCTGCTTATGTGTGTGTGCACACACATGCGCACACACACACACTTTCTCTCTTTCTCTCTCTCAAAATAAATTAGTTAATTAAAAAAAAAAAAAAGAAAACAAATATTCAGGAATCCTGAGTTCTTCCCTGCCAAATCTGTGATTGGTTCCTCCTTCCTCCAAAGTGAAGAACATCAAACATCTTTTGAAATAAACCTCAAAGAGATGGCCTCTGGGAAGCTGACCCAAAGGGGTGATCCAAGCATCAGTCCCGGGTCACACCCACCTAGGAGGCTGCTGTGCCTCTTCAGAACGGGTACTTCTGAGCATCTGAAGGCCACATGGGGCCCAGGCCCAAACCAGCTTTGTTTGGGGCCCAGGAACTCTGGCTTCTTTGTAAGTGTGTGAGCAGGGCTTGAAGCGACAGAGTTAAAACTGGGGGGAGGGCAGGCTTGGATTCTTCAGGCAGCTTCTGAACCTGCTCTTGCCCCAGGCCCAGTCCTTTTGCGACCCATGGGGGTCCCTCCCTCAGGCAGAGCCCTTACCCATGCAAGGTGACTCATCTGCTTCTGGCCCAACACTACTCCTTCTCTTCATCTTTCAAGTCCTCAGAGTCCTCCTCAACAACCCTGTGATTGTCTTCCTCCCATTCTTACATAAGAAAAGGCAATCCTGAATGCCTCTCCCATCACATTCAGCCCCTCTGTCAGCAGACCCTACTTCATGCCTTCAGCTTTTCTCCTGCAAGTCAAACCACATCATTTGATTCCAGACAGGGGACATCTTTCCCAGAAATCCTGGGAAATGTGAGAGGTCAAGACTCCATTTTCTTTGCTCCTGCTGTTCCTTCTTCCTGGCAGTGCCTGGCCTGTCTTCCCTGCCCTTGGATCCCCATGGTCATTGCAGTCTGTTCATTTGACCCATGGCCTGTCCACACATTGCTTTACACAACTAAACAGAGTTGCCTGTGAGGATCGGTCCAGAGTCAATCTCAGCTGTGTCCCACTGCTCCCACTGAAATGGCTGCCCTAGCAGGTGCACCCCTGTGGGAGGGACCCTTCCCACCTCACCTGCATCCAGCCCCACACACCGGCCTCTCCTCCTGGGCTGTACCTTCCAAGGAACATTGCCTTGTAAGTGCTGCACTGAGCAGCCTGGGCTCAGCTCCCACCAGGCAGCTAAGGGGGACCAGGAAAGGTGTGTAAGGTCCCTCACTCACTTCCTCAGTTGGAATAGCAGTTTCCAGGCAAGCCATGGCCTTCTCAACTGCTCTTCTGCTCACTGCCTTTTTTGTCCCTTCTCCCATGCCTTTGCCAGGACTTTGTAGTTACAGAAATACAGACACACATCCTGGAAGGTCCTGGAACAGCTCATTAGGCTCAGCCGGGGCAGGAGTTGAGCAGAGTCATGAAACCTCAGTGTTGTTCTCTACATCTCTCAGCTCTGCCCCTTTGGTGCATTCCAAGGCAGGCCTTCCCTGCTGACCCTGAGAAACTCCAGGCTTCTGTCCTTCCCTCAGCAGCCCTATCCAGGGGGAAAGAAATTCTGTCTAGAATCCCAGAGTTGAGTCTCAGTGGCTTGGATTGGGTCATGTGCTCATCTGTAAGCCAGTCATATAGCCAGGCATATAGTGTTTGGCAGGCCCGGGTTACATGTCTTCCCCTGGAGTCAGGGCTGAAGTCATCACCACAGAGTATAGGGAATGGGAGACTGGGACACTCTGATAAAGGAGAGAGCAGGATCTTGAGTACCCCAAAACTTTAGATGCCCATGGCCTGGTCTGCAGCCATGGGCAATGGCCCTACTCTCCAGTATCCCTGGCAAGTATAAGAATAGTGCTTTCTAGGTTCTTCCCATGTCAGCACACCAGGTGAACTCACCACTTCAGTGAGTGAAAGAGAAAGATAAGAAAGAGAAGAAGCTTTTGAGGAAATAGCTTTTGAAGAGGCCAATACTCTCTGCAGCCTCTCCAGCCCCTGGAAGATGCCCATGCCCATACCCTGGATGGTTTCAGTGCTCCCTCCAACACTGGCACCCACATACTGATGTGCATGCGCATGGCCAGCCCTAAATTCTCAAACGTTTGCACTGAGGATCTTGTCCCTCTCTGGGTAGTCAGCAGAGCTGGGTTTCCGGTCCACATCCCCCTGGGGTCAGGGTCTCTCATCCCAGCTGGAGGAGCAGGAAGAGCCAGCCAATCCCCACTTGTCATCTCCCCTACCCCCCACGGCCAGCAGGAAGCCAGAAAGGAAGGGTGGGCTGGGTGGGAGCACTCTAGCAAAGGTTTGCTTGCAGCCCCTTATTCCTCCCACCAGCAGACACAGGAATGGGTCAGATGCTCTGAGATAACCTCCCTGCAGCAGATCCACAGGAATTAAAAGCCCCTAGTCTTCCTGCTTTTGTCCCAACTCCATCTCTTTCCTACCCCAACTCCACTGTGCCAGGGCCTCCCATGTCCCTCCTTATCCTCAGTACCGGGAGCAGGGGCCAAGACTGCTCAGGGTCCAGTTTGGGATAAAGCTTAAAAGAGAATCCCTCTGTATGTCTTGGGTTTAGGGTCTTGAGTCTCTGGGTCTTGAGTCTCTGACCCTGGGCAGAGAGAAGTATGAGTATTTTCTCTGAGCAGCCAGAAGTCCAGTTAAGGGGCCCGTCTTCTGAGGAATCTGAGCAGATGGGCACATGCTGGGCCTCTGGGATCCTTCCGCAGTCTCAGTGGACACTGCCTGCCCATCCATCCAGCTGGGACCTGAGAGCAACTTTCCAGGCAGTGGCTATTCCCCACAGCTGAGCCAGAAGTCCGGTTCCTAGCCAAACTCTGCCAGCCTGTCTCCTGTCACCCTCAGTTGGCCTCATCTTTGCTCCACGTTTGGGCTCCACCCACCCCCGTGCCTACACTGGCACCTCCATTTACAGAACCAACTGTCTGGCCTTGTAAGCCCGGAGGGTAAGTGTGGCAGGAGCCCTGCCTTTTGCTTCTGCTCTCGGGCCTCTCAGCTCTGTGCCTTCAGAGACCCTCAGCAGCAAAGAGACCTTGTGGCACTGTCTCATTTCCTAATTAACAGTCATGCATCCTTGTCATTTCCTTCTTGCTAAGACTTATGACCCATGACCTGTCCTGGTCAGACTCTCTTCCAAACTCAGCTTTCCGTTGAGCACAGCCCTCTGCTTGCTGCTTTAGTGCCGGCCCCAAGCCAAGGTCAGGGAGTAACCTTGGAGCAGTAGCAGCATGAGCAAGGGGAATATGTCATGTGGTTTGCTTGTGGGCACAGGGAAGAAATAGCATCCTAGAGGTGATGGCAGGTGCTGTATTCCAGGACCTGTCCGGATGGGGCTCACCTAGAAAAATGCATCCCCTCTCATCTTGTGTTCTAGTGGACATACCAGCTGGACAAGGTTTGGCTCTCTCACCAGGCTAAGGCTCTTGGCCTGGGGCCTGCAAGTGGCCCTACCTCAGGATTAGTCATTACTAATTATTGTTGTTGTTATTTGCCCATCCTGTGGTAAGGTACCTGGACCATGCCCTTGGGGCTCAAGCTTGGGGTCCTGCTCCCTGTCTGGGGGTACAGCCTCGTCTTCTCCCTGTCCTTCCACTCTCAGGCCCTTAGGCCCCTGCTGTGCAGTGCAAAGGGAGCCTGTTCTTTCTGAAAGGAGGTGTCTTCAGTGTTAAGTCCCCTTTATGGAAAACACACATAGAGCTTGTTCAGCCTTAGGGAGAGAGTACAGACATCTGCTTCAGACCTAACCCTTACTGGAGATGGTTATGCAGTCGGGGGACCTCTCCAAGCTCAGCTTCCACATCTGTTCAAAATGAGAACCATCAGGCCTCTCTGGGAGCCCTGCTGGGTCAGGGCACTGTGAAGTGGTGCTGTAGGTTTCAATTTAATTTCAAAAAGAAAAAAGAAAAGGGAATTGGTGGAGGCCCAGCTCTAGCCTTGGGTCTGAATTGTGCCATGGCAGACCAGTGCTGCTTCAGTCTTTCCCAGACTAGCTTAGTTCTAGACCTTCATCATGTGTGGGTGCATCTGTCTCCAGCCGAGCAAAAGCCATGAGTGGACCCACGTGTGGCAATGATGGGACCTGTGCAGAATTCTCCCCCTGGGGTCCATCGTCAGGCCCTCTGGACAGAGCTGAGAGCAGCCTAGGCAGGTTGTGGTTGAATGCAGGTCCTGTGAGCATAGAGAGGAGATAGCAAAGGAGGCTGCTCTGGGCTCCTGGCATCCCAGGCAGGGAGCTGATACCTGTAGGCATTCAGGGCCAGCTTCCTGAGCAGGAGCCCCTTGGCCCTAGCAGCCAGGCAGGGGAGGCCATGTCCTTTGGGTCAGTCTTGGTTTTCCTCAGCAGGTGTTCCTGAGTCGGCCTTTGTTCCCCACTGCCCCAACCCCAGCACCCCAGGCAGCTGCCCCAGAGCCTGGCTGGACCTGCTCCCACAGGATGCCCACCCGGCCTGGCAGCCCCCAGAGAGAGGGCTTGGTTTGGAGACTTGCCTAGGGTAAGCCTGGATCTTTGGTCATGACTGGAGGTGGAAGAAACCATAATGTTCTGGCCAGAGCGAGTGGCTTCCTGGGAGATCCTCTGCCTCCTTTCTGCCCATTTTTTGTGTAAATAACCCAGGCCACAGCCTGCTCCTTGGCATTAGCTGGAGGGGAATTTTCTAAAGGATGAAATTCCTGGGAAATGTTCACCCTTTTTTCCTTTTGTCTTGTGACGAAAGTGCTACAAATGGAGACTTGGCTGGTGGTTCCCGGGGTCAAAACTAGCTGGACCAGATAAAGGAGAATTTGGCCTTCCCCTCCTCCTGGGAGGGTGACAGGCCCTATCCCTCATCCTTGTCCTCCTTCCCCAGGGGGAGGGCAGGGCCCGCCTTCAGGCTCTAGAGCCAGGAAGGAGGCATACTGCACAGCACAGAACTTCCCAGAAAAGTTGGCCCGCCTGACTCTGGAGAGAGACCCAGAAAATGAAAGCTAAAGGCCTCACTGGCAGGGGACAGTCTCGTCTTGTCCACATTGGGTTCAGGCACGTCCCACTCCTTACCCTCAGACTCTACCTTTCCCCAACTTGCTGACTGAGGTTTCCCTAGGCTTCATTTTCCATAGGGACTTTCCAGCCTCCACTGACACCCAGTGGGGGAGGAGCTGTGCCACCTGAGTTGGTGAGGGCCCATTCTTCAGACCACATCCTGAAGGCCGGAGAAGCATAGCACCTCCCACCCCCACTCCAAGGAGTGTCTCTGCACTGCCCTTTAACCCTGAAGCCACACTGACTTCTACCCCCTCCACACACACTCACACACACACACTAAGGGACTTGGAAGTGCCTCAGGCTGAGGAAAGGGCCACCTTGCGTTTCCAGCTGTGGAGGAAATGGGAGAAGGCAGGGGGCCTTGGCGTCTCCGTGTACCAGCCCAGCTGCTGCATGGCCCAGGCCCAACTTCCCTTCCCTGTGTCTTGAAAGGGAAGACAGCCCCATGTCTCCGTGGTGCCAGCCAGGACAGGAACAGGCTTGCTAAGTTCAGGAGCTGGCCACGGTGTGACTGGAGCAGGAAACGTAACTCCCACACCTGGCTGTTTACTCTGTGTCCTCCAGAGAATGGCCTGCCCTCCCCACCTCTGCTGGTGCCCAGGGCCTGCCTCTCAGAGGAAGGAGGCTCAGGTGCAGCCCCCTCCTAGCCAGAGCCCCAGTTTCTGCTAATGTCTGCTCCTGGAACCTTCACAAAACGGAGCAAGGGAGAAGAGTCTGGGAAGGGTGGGGTTCAGAAGAAGCTATGCATGCTCTCAGTGCCACCTTTTTTCCTTTTCCCTTTTTCTAGATGAGCTCTTTTTGTCTCTTACCTCTCCTCAATGCCGGGGTCACGGCGGAGGTGGGGGGATGTCTCAGGAAAGGGAGAGGACCAGATGGGCTGGACGCTTCCCATGCAGTATGAAACCTTTTTTTCCCAAAAGTACAACTATAAAAACTGCTGTCTTTGTGGTGATTTCTGTGCACCCGTTGAATCACCTCCCCTTACGTTGGATCAAAGTCTTCCTTGAAGGGCCTCCCCTCAAGGGATCACCCCTAAGTGTAAGGAAGATATGCACTCAGCCCTCCTTGTAGGTAGTGGGCAAGGTTTTCTTCCTGATTTGGGAAATCAGCTTATAAAATGTGGTAAACAGGGTCCTATCTTCGGGACTACCATTTCCTTCTTGTTATTCGCCACCCCCCCCCCCCAACACACATTCAGAATAGTTTTCCTGGGATTTTCCCTCTAGATTCAATGATGGGAATCAGCCTAAGAATCAAGTTGTGAAACCCACACACACTTAGTCCCAAGCAGCTTTTTTCTCTCAGTAAATCCCCCACAGCACAGACTTTCCTCCAGGGCATTCCTCAGATCCTGGACCCACCCTCACCCCGCCTCCCTCCCAGAAGATAGAGAAGATAGATTCTTTGGGGGGGGGGGGGGGTGGATGAGGGGGAGCAAGATTGCCTGAAACCTCCAGGGACAGAGACTGGCCTCTGTACCAATTCCAGAGTGGCTCCAAGATCCTTTTTAGCCCAGGGCTTTGTACACAGCACAGGGGCCTCTGAAATGCAAAGATCACTCAGATAGGCGTCTTTCCCGGCCTTCCTCTGACCAACCCATGGCTCTGTGGCCCTTGGGTATTTTCTTGGCAACTCCTACCACCTCTCACTAGCAGTTTGTTCAGTGCCCTCTCAAAGAGGGGCCCCCGTGCTAAGAGCACTGCTCTTTTTCAGGGTCATGTCTTTCTCCCTTGCCCCCACACCTACCCTAAACCCAATAGGCTCAATCAATAATAACTGGTATTATCTTATTTAAAATTAATTTTTAAAAACTTTAATTGTATTTGGGTTATCCGAATAAAGCACCCACATTGTAGAAAAATAACCCTAGAAAAGAAAAGATAAAGGGTGTCCTATGTGAGAAGTAAGGGAGATGATTCATTTTCAGAAATACCAAATAAAAGCTGTGCTGACTGGTTAACAGTAGGTTTACAACCTATTGGAAATATGTACGAACCCCCCACCCCCACCCCCTGCCGCCAACCCTCCAACAATGGAGTCCCAAACCCTTAGACACTTTCAGGTTATTCCCCTCTCCATTTTGCAGGCTTATTTTCGCGGGCTTTGCAATGAACATGCTCCAGGGAACAAAGAGAAGAGGGACTGAAAGTCTCTGCATCACCTCAAGGAACATACATTTGTTCCAATCAGACTACTTTGTGCCTTACACGAGCATAGGTGACATCCGGTAAGGCTGTAACCTCTGTAGTACTCAACCAATGAGCAACCAGGGGAGGGACTTGCACGCTAGGAGATGAATTGTCTGCTGTAACTGCCCCGAGTGTGCCTGTCCATCAAACACTTGCTCTTGCAAGAACGTTGATTAAAGCCTCACTTCACTGTGCTCCAAGTCTCCACATTCCTCTGTTCCTCTTTTGATTGGGTTGGTGGACTTATTTCTCACATCCTATAATCCTGTCAGAGAGAGCCACATTTTCACTCTAGTGAATTCCATCAAAACTGATTCTGGTGCCTCCTTCCCTGGTGGGGTTGGGGGCCGTCTGTTCCCACAACCCAACCTCTCTGCTCAAGAGCCTCGAATGGCCTCCACTGCTCACTGTCTAGGCTGTCTGGGGCCAGCCCTGTCCTCAGGATGTTCCCTCCATCCCCTCTGCTGCAACCCAGCCAGCCACCTGATGGTCAGTCCCCCAATGTGCCCTGCCTCTGTTTCTTGCATCAGCCCTAGGATCTGTCTGGTGTTGTAATCTTAGCCCAGCCACCACCCTTAACAGGGCCATCTTCACCTCAGATCCTGCTGTTCCTTTGAGGCCTGGCCTAGCTTAGTCACTTCCTCCCTGAAGCCTTCTGAGCTGCATATCACCCCCTCCCCCACCAAAAAAACCTAGAAGGATACTTTCTCCTTTTGGTCCATGGGGAAGCTAAGATTTAGTATTTGTTGACCAAATGATTGCCTTCCTGAAGTATCTTTTTCTTTTCTTTTCTTTTTAATGTTTTTTATTTTTGAGAGAGAGAGAGAGGGGGGGGGGGGAGGGGCAGAGAGAGAGGGAGCTACAGAATGGAAAGCAGACTCCAGGCTCAGAGGTGTCAGCACAGAGGTCAACGCAGGGCTTGAGCCCACAGACCAGGAGATCATAACCTGAACCGAAGTCAGATGCTTAACCAACTGAGCCACCCGGGTGCCTCTGAAGTATCTTTTTCTAATGTCTAAGTGTTTGTGGCTGTGTCTTAGTCAAGGCACAGTGTCTGGCATACAGACTTGTGCCTGCTTTATGGGGGCAGTGGGGGCGGCCTGAGCTTTTTGCGAGGACTGAGGCGTTAGGGTTCTGAATGTTCTGAATGCTGTGGACCTTCTTAAGGCCAGGACAGGCTGGGGAAGGGGAGCTTGGGGGAAGGAGCAGCTTGCCAGCGAGCCAGCTCACTGACACGCCAGCCCAGCTGGGGGATTCGGGTACGGGCAGCTGCAGGACCTGACAGGAGCAGCTGGCTCAGAAACTGGATCTTGCCCAACCTGGGGCAGCACTGCCCGGAAGGCACACCGGCGCTCCCCTTGGCTTTCCCCACTGCGTCTTCTCCCTGCCTGCGGGGTGTGGTGTCACCCAACCTGGCCAGACCGTGGGGTCACACCACCTGTGGGCCTCAGCTGTCACGCTGAAGAGCAGGCTGGGTCCAGGGTGGGGGTAGGTGGCTTCCCTTCTCAGGATTTTGCAGAGTAGTATTTGAGTTCAACAAGACGATACTCCATAGTATCAGGTCTGGTGCCCTCAAAAGTGGTTCTGGCTTCTGCCCTAAGGAGGCTACTGGGTCTGTGCAGAGTGGCCACTGCTGTTTCTGGGGCATCTCCAGATACTCTAAGAGAGGAGGACGGTATAGGCAGAGAAAGTGGGGGCACAGGGGAGGCTTGGGCTGGTTCTAAGCTCTAGCCCTGTTATCACCATGCTTAAACCCTGCTGGCTGTCTCTGGAGCTCGCCTCTCCCATCCCAGCTCAGCCTGAGAGCTAGTTATCGGCCACGGGCACAACGGTGGGGTTGTTTCCTGCCACCCTCCCTATCTTAGACATAGGAGTCTAAAGGGGACAAGGCAACAGGCACCTCTGAGTGGAGGAGGGGAGTGCCCACAGAGAGGAGTTCAGAGCACAAGGAGCAGGCTGTGTTTCAGGTCAGAAGCCACACCTGTCTTTGAGGGTCCTCCCTGCACCTCACTTGGTCTGCACAGCAGATGAAGGTCCCATAAGTGAATGGGCAGCGACAGAGTCCAGGGGCATCCAGGAATCAAACCATTCCCTGATCTGATGGAATTGGCCTTCGTTCTGTTTGCACATCCCCCCTCCCAAGTGTCCAGGGGGCAAGACCAAGGATATGAGTTGGAGGATAAAGTGTGCAGATGCTAAACCAAAGCTGTCTCCCATTTGCCTCTCTTCTCTTCATCTGCCTCCTCAGGTCGACATGGTTTGACTGTCCAGACAGGGCTCCACGTCTATCTGTGCAAGTGGTGTCCTGCCGAGGGACAAGCTGGACACCTAGGGGCCATGTCCTCACATAGAGAATAGTGGCATCTGGCATGGGTGGGTGCCTCAGCGAACAGAGCGGGACCACAGATACTGGGCAGAGGTCAGAGTGGACAGGTCCCCAGCAGGCTGGGCTCCCGGGACAGGGCTGCGTGACCTTATGGGTTTCTAGATGGCAGAGATTAGATTTCTCCTTTTTCTGAATGAAGGGAGGATAGTCATTCATCAGAGGAAGAGTTCTAAGTGAGTGGGTCTATAGCCCTCCTTAGAGACACCTCCTTGGAAACTGTCGGTGGAAGCCCAGTGGTGGGCTGAGTCCCTGTCCTCGGCCGCTGGGCCTGAGAACAAGGAGTCTGGAGGGGACGGAGTTAGGGAAGCCTGTCTCTCTCTGTTCTTCCCAGGTCTGCTACCTGTGCCACAGCCTTCTGACACTGGCCGGGGTGGTGGTCAGCTGCCAGGACATTACTCCAGACCAGTGGGTGAGTTATCCAAGAGGCTAAGGTGGAGGCCAGCCCACTGTCAGGAGCTGCAAAGAGTGGGAGGCTGAGAAAGAAGTGGGTCTGGGGAGCCAGGTTCCTTCCTTCTCCCAGTGTCCCATGAGGCATTGCTAATGGATACTGACCCGAGCCCCCAGCAGCTGCCCTGTTCCTCTCCTCCCTTTCCCACCCTACTTCTGGGCAGTCATTCAGATTCGTCCCTCTCAGAGCGTCTAGGTGGCTCAGTCAGTTGGGCATCCGGCTCTTGATATCTGCTCAGGTCATGATCTCATGGTCATGAGATCAAGCCCCGCATCAGGCTCCTCACTGAGCATGGAAGCCTGCTTAGGATTCTTTTTCTCTCTCTGCTCCTCCCTCTACTCTCTCTTCCTCTCAAAAATAAGTAAATAAACATAAAACATATATTAAAAAAAAAAATCTATCCCTCCCTTTCTCTGACTTCATTCTCCCTCCTTCCCTACTACGGATGGGCCTGGCCCATGCCACACCCACCCCCATGAACACCCCACCCCTGCAGGGAGAGCTGCAGCTGCTGTGCATGCAGTTGGACCGCCACATCAACACCCATATCCGGGAGAGCCCCCACGCCATGCACCGGACCAGACTCAAGGACCTGGCGGCCCAGACCTACGTCCGCTGGCAGGAACTCCTGGCTCACTGCCAACCCCAGGTGGTGCCCCCTCAAGCCCCCCCCCCGCTTAGGAGGGGAAGGAAGTGGTCAGGTGGGCTGCCCAGAGCCAGCAGCATGCCAACCCCCACTGCAACTCCTGAGCTCCTGACTGGCAGATGGGTGGAGAAGGCAGCATGGGGTGTGGAGCTGCCTTGGAGGACCTACATCTTTCTTATCAGGAATCAAATGCCCTGGGGCGCCTGGGTGGCTCAGTCGGTTTAGCAGTTAAGCATGGGGACTCTTGATTTCGGCTCAGGTCAGATCTCCTTGGTTCTGAGCCCTGAGGCAGACTCTGAGCTGACATTGAGGAGGAGCCTGCTTGGGGTTCTCTCTCCCCGCCCTCTCTCTCTGCCATTCCCCACGTGTGTGTGTGCGCGTGTGTGTGTGTGTGTGTGTGTGTGTGTGTGCACTCTTTCTCTCAAAAGAAATAAATAAACCTAAAAAAAAAGGATCAAATGCCCAGTGTGGGGGTATAGTGAGGGAGAAACAGAGAGCCCAATTCCTGGGCAAAAGCAAAGAAAAACTTCATCCTAAAGAGGGTAGAGCCTGGGCCAGGAGTAGCAGTGAGCAGGGCCAGGAAGGGGCACCAGAGGACCCAACTGTCTACCCTCTTCCCACTTGTTCTGCAGGCCTGAGGCTGGCCTCCTACTCTGCTGAAAGGGACCCTCTCAGTCTGCCCTGGTCTCTCCAATTTCTGTAGCAACAACCTCCACACCCCTGATTTTCTCAAGTTCTCTAGGTAATAATAGTCATAGGTACTACTTACTGAACTAAGACTCTTTTCTCTATGAATCCAGATAACCCCATGAGACAGGTATTGTTATGATCCCATTTTACAGATGAGCAAGCTAACCAGAGTCACTGAGAGGTTAAATAGCTTGCCCCATCACACAGGCAGCAGGCAGCGTGTAAATGTCAGAACCAAGGCACAGATCCAGCCTGACTCCTGAGCCTGCAGACTTAAGCACAGCCCAACCCCTGCTCTGGCAGCCTCTCTTCTGGCCTCTGTCCCTCTGACAGGCAGCACCGGCTGGCTCAGGAACTCTTCCCTCCCCTAGCCCCCAGCCCTTGATGGAGACAGGCTGGGTCTGGTGAGAATCTCTCCACCCATCCTCCCAATGCTCCTGGGCTCCCAACTTGCCTGTGCTCTGACTTCTCTGTTTGTCCTTCCTCCTGTAACCTCTGACTTGGGTCTGACACATTGGCCACAGGCTGTGGCTTGGGTCTCAGATTTCACAAGTCTCTGAGAAAGCTGGAGAGCAAACCTCACCCTCAATCCCCAAGCAACTGGATCACACTAGTCTCTGGTGGGGAAAAGCATGTTTGTCATGAAAAGAAGAAGTGATTCGTGGCCTGGCAAAGTCAAGAGGCCAGCCCCACTTTCCTTTCACACTGCCCTGGGCCTTCGAGCCAGGAGTAGAGGGAACCCAGACAGAGCACTCATGTGCTGTGGTCAAGTGGCCTGTTGACCCGCCGTGTTCTCCCCTGGACTGGGAGCCACAGGACTTTTGTAGTTCAGCACGTGACACGAGGAGCCTGCAGTGAATGTTGCTGCTGAAGAGTCGGAGCAGCATCAAGACGGTGGGTACCACCTGGGCCAGGGCCATCACACTCTGTTTTTCTCCTTGCCACAGGCCCAGTACTTCAGCCCCTGGAAAGACTAAAGGAGCAGGGCAGGGCCGGCCCTAGGCTCTTGGCTCTGGCAGGAAGCGAACAGGGCTCAGGGAACAGGAGGAAGCTAAGAACAACAGAGGCGAGAGGAGGACCAGTGTGGTGAAGCAAGAGCCTGCCTCCACACGGCCCCTGACCCCCACCAGGCAACGGATATGGCCTCTCCCTGCCTGGCCCACCCCTCCGCTCTCCTTCCCTCCCAGCCATCTCCTATGCCCCAAGGCCTTTGTCTCCACACTCCGGTTTCCCAGGGCCTCCTGGGCCCTCCCACCCTCCTTCCTCTCTCCGTCACTAATGTGAGCTTTCTTTGTGCACACTAAAGTCTTATTTCAGCGTCGGTGGTTTAAAAGATTTCCTTCAGTCCCTATCCTGAGGGCTCTTGCCCAGTGTCCAGTTTCCTGACATCTCTGATTTGCTGTGCTGAGTTCCCACCTCGGACAGTCATGTGACTGGGTCTTCCTAGGCCCTGCCCCCTGCCCCAGAGGGCTGTTTGTAAATCCTGAGGGAGGAGCAGTTATTCCTATGGCCCCAAGAGGTGTCAGAAACCCAGGGAGCAGGAATGGGGAACAATTTTTGGACCCAGTCTGGGACTACCCCACCCCCACCCTGCTGGGGAGGATACACAGAGTGAAATGGTGGGTCAGGGTTGTAATTACTCTTAATTCAGTTTATTGTTGAGTTCTGGAATCAACTCCCCAGACTTAGAAGTCGGGGTGGGGGGCTAGCGGGGCAGGGGGGGGGTTGGTGGCAGAGCCAAAAGACAGCTCTGGATACTGCTATTGCTTTCCCTCAGCTTTACCCAAGATCAGTTTTGTGGGCCTTGATTGTTAGTGAAGTGCTGGCTGTCTTTGACCTGCCCCCCCTTGAGAAGTAAGTGGGCCCTGTGCCCCGCCCCCACTGCCGGGAAGGCCCTGGGTATCCCCATTCTCTGTCTCAGGCTCCTCCTGACTCTCGGTTGGAAGGGGGTGTTGCAAGGGCCATCCATGAAAGGTGGAAGTAGTAGAGGATGGCCTGTGCCTACGCCTCAGCTCAACCCGAGTGTCTGCCGGTGGAGCTTCACCATGGCTGGTGCTTACGACTTTCTCTGTTTATGTGCCCCTCTCCTTTGATCTTTCATGCCACAGGGGTCAGGGTAAGTCAGGCTAACCAGGAGAGAGACCCCCCTCAAAATAAAGGACCTTCAGGCCAAGTG
Source organism: Prionailurus bengalensis (assembly GCF_016509475.1). Taxonomy (NCBI): domain Eukaryota; kingdom Metazoa; phylum Chordata; class Mammalia; order Carnivora; family Felidae; genus Prionailurus; species Prionailurus bengalensis. The sequence goes on from NC_057354.1 coordinate 62,397,300, forward strand.
GCTCAATTTGCAGACCTAAAGGGTAGCCCATCACTTCCTGGGCCTGTTTTAGACATGGCTGCCTCCCTTGCTGGGTGCCCAGAATGCTGGGAGCTGGGGGCATCTATAATTCAGAGGGCAGAGTTCTGGGTCATCTCCCTGCCATGTTCCCTTTGCCAGGTGAGAGGTGGAAGAAGTCCTTGGCCAGGGTGACTTGGATGCCCAGGGTGACTCGACTCAGAGTTCTGGTTTCTGTTCCTGGCCGCATCACAGGCCCTCCTGGCCGGAGCACCACTGAGGCCCCAGCGGCATCAGGTAGGCCTGAGATCCTCTGATAAAAGAGCAAAGGCTCTGGTGAGCCAACCTCCTTCACCTCCCTCAGGGCTGCCCCTGCTTCTGACACTGCACATCCTGACAGTTAATCCTCAGCTCTTCAGTTTGCTCTGGAAACCTGGAAATCACCTTTGAAATTTCCCCTCTTTGTTCTCACTGCCAAGGGCAGAGAGGGAGTAGAGAGGCCCGAGAGGCTGAACAGGGGAGTTTCCAGTTCTTGAAGCCGCCTCTATGTGGCTATGAGAAAGAGATGGTGCTGTCCATCAGCATAGACATCTGGAGCCCTTCCCCCAATCCTGATTCTTGTGCACTGACCCCTCCTCCCCTGCTCCCCAAACACACTCATCCCCAAGAGGGAAATAGATACCAAGGAGAAAGGAGGTGTTGGTGAGTACTCAGTTCCTCCAGAGACCTAGCTGTAACCTGAGCAGAGGGGTGCACTTCGAGATCACCCAAGGGCGTCCGGTATTCCCTGGGACATGTAACGGGCCCTCTCTGGAACTGGCTGGGAGCTGACCACATCTTCTCAAACGGGCCCGGGACCAGTTAGAGACTCAATCTCCTCTAGGCCAAGAATTCCACAGTGGTGCTGGCAACTTCACCGCTTGCCCTTTCCAGATCTCTAAGCCCCTGGGAAAAGGCTGAGGGATATCCTGATTGAAGCCACTGGAAAAGCAGCATCCGGGGCTGTGATGACGGATGTTTTCCTGCTTCCTCTTGGTGATGGTGGCAGGGAGGGGCTGGGAAGGGAAAGGCTTCCCAGGTGGACAGCTTTGATAACTCTCCTTTAGGAGGAAGTAGAAAGAGGAAGTCCTTTTCCTATGTCCCCACTCACCTCAGTCCCCAAGCCCTCAGAAAGATCCCCAAAGGGTAGCTCACCCAGGCTTTCTCATTTCCCCCTCTGCGGGATGACAACAGTTCCTAGATCCATTGGAACTTGGCCAGGCAGTGCTGACTGAAGAACCCCAGGGTGAACCCTGGGCTCCATTCCCCCATCCAAAAACTGCCTCATGAGAGCTAGGGGTAAAGAACCCAAATGAGGGACACCATGGCACATGACCAACATGTGGAGGAAAAAGAGGGGGCTTGCTGTTCAGATAAGACTCCTGGGCCCGGGGCGCCTGGGTGGTTCAGTCAGTTAAGTGCCTGACTTTAGATCAAGTCATGATCTCACAGTTCATGGGTTCAAGCCCCAGGTTGGACTCTGTGCTGGCAGTGCGGAGCCTGCTTGGGATTCTCTCTCCCCCCTCTCTCTCTGTCCCTCCCTTGCTTGTGCTCTCTCAAAATAAATTAAAAAAAAAAAAAAAACTTAAAAAAAAAAAAGCTTCCAGGGCCCATCTGTAGGGACTGGCCTGCGCCGAGCTGCCAGTGGGTCCTTAGAGAACCTCAGAAGGCATTTAGCATATCTGTGCCTTTTCTTGACTTGGCCAAAGGCAGGTGAGCAGGAGGGTCTGTCAAGGCCAAGGCCTGAAGGGTGGGTGGGTTCCTTAAAAAGAATATGCTAGACAGGCCCTAGGGAGACAGGATAGGTACGGGAGCCTTTTCTTTTTCTTTTTTTTTTTAGTGTATTTTTTTTTTCTTAATTTAAAACCCAGGAATCCTCATTTTTGACCAGTTGTGCTTTTATTAATAAGTATGAATCATGAGCAAGTAGTCATGCAGGAAACTTTATCCTCTGCCCACCCACCCACAGAAAAGGCTAGTGCTGGAAATGAACAGAACACAGCAGGAAATGAGTGAAGGTAGAAGAGGGGAGCGGGGGAGCTGCAGCTTTATCTTTGAGGAGCATTTGGGAGGGAAAGGCTCCCAGAGTCTGTTAGCAGGAACAGAAAAGCCTGCCATAAGGCACAGAAGACTGTCCCTGCCAGTGAAACCAAACCACCTTTTGAAACTTTCCACTGGGGCCATTTTGCAGGTGGAGCCAGGAGCTCAAGTCTCTGCCTGGTGGGGGTGAAGAAAAACAGCAGGGAATACACTGGGGCTTAAAAGTTGTCTGGATACACTCTGACTTGGTGGAAAGACAGAATTGGGAATCCCGAGACCTGATTTGACATTCTGACCTTGCTAATTATCAACGTGACTTTAAGCAGGTTGCTTAACCCTTCTAAGACTCCTTTTATCTATACAATCGGAGAAACAATACCTACCTTTTAAAGAGTGGCCATGAGGATGATGTGAGGAAATGTATGTGAAGGCAGATTGCAAAGTCTAAAGCACAGAACAAATGTAAGGTGCATTTGCATATCAGTTTACTTCCACTTACAAATAGACCCAGGGTCTAACCTGGATGAGTCTTACACACCTTCCTCCCTGCCAGCTGAAGCACAGCGCCTTCCCTGCCCACCCCATGCTAATTGTTAACTGGCTTGCCCTCTATCTTCAGCCATCTCCAAGATCACAGCTTTTTTTCTGGTGGAAAGGAGCTGCGAAATGTGGCTTTGGCCAGTGCGGGAGAAGGGGCCTTTATGTGTACCAGCAAAGACCCGATTGTTACTGAATCCAAACTGGGCTGCTTTTCCCAATTATCTCCACTACTCTTCTGGTCTCCACTTTCAGATGCCAAGTTTTAACTCAGAACAAAAGCTCCTGTCGGGACTGATTTATAATCCAGATCTGCTGACGGGGCCCTAGTGTTCCTCCCCTCCAGGACTGCACCCGCTTAAAGTTACCACCAGAGCCTCGGGGCTCCAGACTCTACCTCTGTCATTTGCCCTTAGCCAAGAGGAGGCAAGGCATCTGTGTCTGGGTGCCGGTGGGCCGGCCTCCCTGGAGTTTGTCCACCTGCCCAGCTGACAAGGTCTGAGAACCAGCTGGCAAGGTCCACCCCAGCACGGAGGCCAGAGCTACAAGTGACTTCTAGGAGCCACTGTGGGCAGAGGCAGGCTGTTCTAAAGGTGGTGGTTCGTTCTCCAGCGCGGCTCCCCTCAGCCGCTTTCATCTGAAAACCAGGGCTCATGTCACTTGTTATTCAGTCACCCAGTGGCATCAGAAGGAGTCATTTCTTGGGGGTAGGCTCTGTGCAACAGGAGTGGAGGGTTGTCTTCACCGGGAGCTGGGTAAGGGTGCTGCTGCCCCTCTGTGTGGAGCATGAAAAACAAGGGGCAGACTCGCTGGAGATGAGTGGGTCATCCTGGCTGGTAAGACCCGTTCCAGTCTGACTGCGGGGGCCAGTGGGCGTTGGGGCCAAGAAACGAAGTAGAACTGGGGGGCAAAAGAGAGACCACTTAGGTCCGCCCCGAAGAGGAGCCTCGGTTTCTCCTGCACCCCTCCCTCGGATACTCGCTCCGAGGTGGCTTGCGTTCGTTCCTGTAACTGCAGCGTGGGGAGCCCCTCAACCCCATTCCTGACTCCGGTCGCCCAGTTCGCAGTTGGCCTTAGGGGACACTTCAGAAAGACCGGGTGAGTCTGATCCCCCTAAGGCAATGCCCGGAGTCCCTCCTCTGCCCCACCTCCCGGCGCGGTGGCGCAGTCCGGGACTTCGAGGCGCGGGGCGGCAGGGCGCGGGGAGGGTCGGGGGTCGGAGCCCGCGGGAAGGGAGGTGGGAGACCGGCGGGTCGCGGCGGGTCTCAGCCCCCTCCGGGGCAGGCCTTCGCGTCCCGCCCCCGGCCTCCGCTCGACCCCCTCCCACCCCGCCTGACGTCAGGGGGGAGGGGGCGGAGAGCCGCGGCAGCTCTGGAGAAAGAGCCGGCGCCCGGCGCGGTGGCGCGGGGAGCCCGAGCCCAGGGGCGCCGAGCCGAGCCGGGACCGAGGGGCGGTGGCAGAGGGGACAGCGGAGGAGGGAGGGCGGGCGCGCGCAGGCGGGCGGTGGCGCGCGGGTAGGGGCGGACCGTGATCCAAGCCCAACGCGAGGGCGGCGCCCAGGGATTCAAGCCGCGAAGAAGAGGTGAGTGAGGCCAGGGTAGCGCGGGGCGGGAGCGCCAGGGCTCCGGGGCCGCCGCTTTGTCCCCCGACTCGGTCAGGGGCTGCCGCACGCGCGAGGGACTGAGTCTGGGGGCGCAGGGAGGGGTAGCAGCGGGGACAGCTGTCCGTCCGAGATCCTTCCTGCGCCCCTCGCGGGCTGCCAGGCGGGGGCTCGGGAGCCGGGCGAGCAGTGCCCGCAGCCATAGCGTCCGGAGGCGCAGACTGGTCAGGGGGAGTGGGGCTGATGGGACCGGGGGTCCCCCTTGCTGTCAGGTCGGCAGCCAGGATCCTCTCCAGGCCCCCGAGCTGCCCCCTGCTCCCCCACCCCCGACGGAAAGTTTGGGGCGGGCTTGGACTGAGGCCGATGTTGTGGGATCGGATTTCCCTGCCGCGGCCCCCCGCCCGCCCGCCTGCTCAGGCTGAGGAGGCGGGTTGTCCTGGAAAGCCAAGCTCCCGACCCGAGCCGGGCCGCACAGTCCCCGGCAGGAGCGCTCACCCTGCAGCCGCGGAAGCCCTGTTCGTGCCACCCGTGGTCCGGGTGGGCGAGTGTGGGGGGCGCACCGCCTGGGCCCCGCGCTCCTCCAGCCCCCACCCAGCCGTGCCCCTGCTTCCCCGCCCTGGGAAGAGCTGGGGGTGGGGGAACCAGTGTGCTGGCGATTCTCCGAGCGCGCCGCGGGGTCTGGCCCTGGCCTAGGGTGAGGGTCAGAGGGAAGGCTGGGGGTGTGTTGGGGGGACGGAGGAGGGAGGGGTGAACGTATCCCCAGCCCCCCGCCCTTCCAGTGCCGGGATACTGGGCCGACAGGGGGCGTCCGCAGGCCGGGCTCGCCACGCTCCCAGCGCCGCCGCTTTGTTTGCGTTCAAATCCCGGGAGCTGGGGGAGGGGAGAATCCGGGGGGGGGGGGGGCGGCGGTGACGGTGATCAAGGACGAGGTCTTGGGTACCCTTTGTTTTGGGGTGAGCAGGTCCCCAGATTCTGTGTCTCTGTACCTGGCACTGGAGGGCTGGGGCAGTAGAAATTAATCCAGATGGCTTGCCCAGGCTGGGGTCCCGGGGGCGCAATCCCTGAGTTGGGAAGGTTTGTCAGATCCTGGGGGAGCGCAGCAGGCGCCTGTCCTGCACCGGGCGTCCCCCGCGGTCGAAGAGGAACCCCTCTCGCGCTCCCCACCCACCCCTCGTCTCCCCCCGCCCCCGCCTGAGAGCGTCGTGGGGAGATCCCTGATTAGACTGGAGCCGGCTCTGTTGTCCCGCCATCTCTCAGCCCGAGGGTTAGTGTCTCTTAGGAGGCTGTGCGAGGAACAGGATGAGGCCCGGGTCATTTCCACGCCCATCCCACCCACTTCCTGCCTCCCTTCTTGGGCAACAAAGGGGCCTCGGGAAGCTGGGCCCCTTCGGCTCCCGGCCCCACTTCGGCCGTGCTGATGTGGAACCGGTGTTTGGGGCTCTGCCTGGCTATTGTCTGCGCTGGGGGAGGGGAGAGGCTGGGGCCGGGACCCCCTCACGCCTGCTGCATTAAGTCTCCCTCCTTGGGGGGCTTCTGCCACCGCCCACCCACCCTGTGCCCCTTCACCCTGCCAAGGGGTTTGCGTGCCAGAAGTACATCTTGGGGTTGGCTGGAGCCCCAGTGGGGGCAGGTTCTGCTTCCAGAGGTTATTTTAAGAAATCCTCAAATCTGTCAGGCCTGAGTGTGGGGGAGGGGGGCCCCCTTTTTATTTTCTCAAACAACTTCCTGTTGAGAGGGAGTGGGTGAGAGCCTGGAGGCTAGAGAAGGCTTCTTGGAGTGTCCACTCCTCCAGCTGATTCAGCTCCTCTCCTCCCCTCTGGGGGACCCCAGCTCCTTCCAAACCTGTGGGGGCTGGACCCAGGTGTGGGAGGGGACTAGGTCTTTGCTCCAAGGACTGGGCAAGTGGGGAATCCAGGGGCCTCCTGGGAAAGCCTGTCACTGCCTCCCGGCTTGGGCTTGTGTGGGCCCCCTTCCGGTCTGTTTTCTCTGGCTATGATTCTGACCCTTTCTTTTCCCCCAGCAGGGCAGCTGGCCTGGAGCTTAGAGCCGGGGCGTTTGCCATGGCCCCACACTGGGCTGTCTGGCTGCTGGCAGTGGGGCTGTGGGGCCTGGGCATTGGGGCTGAGGTGTGGTGGAACCTGGTGCCCCGGAAGACGGTATCTTCTGGGGGTGAGTGCCTAAAGTCCTGAGGAGGAAGGCCAGGAGGGACTACTCGGGGGAGAAGAGCAATTGCTTCTAGATCATGCCAGCTTTATTCTGTTATTGGGCTCAAAACCTACCAATGTATCGGACACAGCTTTCTAAGAAATGTGAGTGAGTGACCCCAGGGACCCAGAACTGGGAGTCCTGGGATATCTCTCCTTCAGACAGGACCTGTCTGGTCCTGTTATGCAAGAAGAGAAACCATTCTCTATCACTCTTCCATGCCTTACTTCTGGAACTAGCGCTTACACTGAGAGCCCACAGAGACAAAACTGAGCCAGGACAGGCATAAAGCAAAGAGTGTCACCCCCTTCCCCAAAGTCTTTCTAGCTCTCTGCCCCCAGGAGCCCCCTTATCAACCCTAATAGACCCCCTCTGCTGCCCTGACACTTGTGCCCTCTGGTGGCCCTGGATGTGTTTATGCATGTGCTCATGGGGGGGACAGCAGACTTGACAGTCCTTTGAGCACACACACCTGTAGTAGGAGATGATGTCAGGTGTTTGTATCATCACTGTGCTCTGGGGACCTGGGATGAGCTCACCTCCCACAGGCTCCACTCGGGTGCTAATGAAGCCCTCCCTTGACAGCCTGTGTCTGGCTCAAAAGACTAAGACTGGTTTAGGGGGACCCTGAAGACAGGTCAGCAGCTATTTTGGGGGTTGATGTAGGAATCCTGTGACTATATTAATATTGTAGTACTTTGCATGGTGAATGACAATGAGGCTTCTCAGCCCCAAGGCTTCAGTTTCTGTCTGTGGTCCCCAGCTTCTGGTTTCCCTTGACCACCCTGGCTTGACCTCCTAGCCCCAACTAAGTCTTCCTGTCATCCCTGTTTGTCCCAGCAGCCAGTTGCTCTCGTATTTCTGGCAGCCTGGATTTAGGTCCTGCTGGAGTGAAGAGTTTCCAAAGGCAAGGAGTGATTACAACTTCTGTACCTACTGCTCTACTGAATCAGGGGCCAGGGCCTCGCCAGACCCTGATGTGGGTAGCAGGCAGTGAAAAAGGAAGCAGTAGCAGAGGAAGCTGGGAGAGGGAAGAGCCCAGCTCAGCAGCCAGAGGTGCTGCTGACCCTGAGAGTGAGGGCCATCAGTCTGATGGCTTCCTCTGGCCGGAAGCTGTGGCTGAGATATCTTTCCTTCCTCCTTACCAGCCCAGATTTGCTCCTCCCAGGCTGGGAAAGGCCAGGGAGGCTTGGGTGGAGCTGTTAGAGCCAAAAGGCTATTAAAGAAGGCCCTTTATTGCCAGTCAGGGTGCTTGGCTGGGATCTGCTTGTGGGGTGCTGGCTGTAGTGTGGGAACAGGGGTGATTGGGCCCAGGAGACCACTGTAGAGAGGAAGGCTAATTCTGGGGGGAGGGGGATGCCTGGAGCTCCAGGAAGGCCTTCGCATTCACCACCCTGCTCACTACCCCCTTGTCCCTGCAGAGTTGGCCACAGTAGTGCGACGGTTCTCCCAAACGGGCATCCAGGACTTCCTGACATTGACCCTGACTGAGCAGACAGGACTTCTGTATGTGGGGGCCCGGGAGGCCCTGTTTGCCTTCAGTGTGGAGGCGCTGGAGCTGCAAGGAGCGGTGAGAGGCGGGGGGCGGGGGAGGGGGGGGAAGATGGGGGTGGTTGGGAGCGGGAGGCACACAGGAGTGATGAGAGTGGCAGGGCCCAAAGGGGCTTTGCTTGATCAAGCTGTCCCCTCAACCCTGCTGCCCCTATGCTGTTCTCCCCTGTGGAAATCTTGCTCAGTGTCCAGGTCCACCCTCCTGGCAGAGTGGGCATGCTGCTTTCCCCCACCTGCAGCTTTGGGACGGGTTGGGGCTTCTGTCCTCTTCTTCTGTCCCAAAGAATGGGGTCTGTGTGTCCTCACTTGGTGTCCCCATGTGGCTGCCACAGGCCATGCTTGTGGCACATGCTCAGTGTGTACCTGGGATGTTGATGTGCCCCCTCCTCTTCCTAGATCTCGTGGGAGGCACCAGCTGAGAAGAAGGCCGAGTGTATCCAGAAAGGGAAGAGTAACCAGGTGAGTGCTCAGGATACCACCAGGAAAGCCAGAGCCCCTGATACCGGCCAGGCCTCGCGGCGCATGCTGACTACCCCACCCCCACCCTCTCCCTTGGTCCCAGACCCATTCTTGGTTTTTGTGTGCCAAGTGCCAGGTCCTCATACTTTAACTGGATGCTTTTCTCTCCCCAGACGGAGTGTTTCAACTTTATCCGCTTCCTGCAGCCCTACAACACATCCCACCTGTACGTCTGTGGTACCTACGCCTTCCAGCCCAAATGCACCTACATCGTGAGTGCTGTTTTCTCCTTTCAGTCCCCTTCCTTGCCCTTCTCTGGACTCCCTCCTGGGCACTTCTGCATCTCCTCCTCCTCGTCTCTTCCCTACCCCTAGGACATGCTTACCTTCACTTTGGAGCGTGGAGAGTTTGAGGATGGGAAGGGGAAATGTCCCTATGACCCAGCCAAGGGTCACACTGGTCTCCTTGTGGGTGAGTGGCTGTCCCTGCTGCAGGCTGGGGAGTCCCCCAGAACTTGTTCTCGCTTTGGGGCTGTGTGTCCCGAATGTGTCTTCACGTCACTTCTGGTCTACCTGATCATCTGTCTCCCACAGATGGCGAGCTGTACTCGGCCACGCTCAACAACTTCCTAGGTACAGAGCCTGTTATCCTGCGCAACATGGGCCCTCACCACTCCATGAAGACAGAATACCTGGCCTTCTGGCTCAATGGTGAGCCTGGAGGAGCTGGTGTGCGGACAGGGGGAGCCATGGGTGGGGGGCCCTGCAAGGGTCCCAGGACCCCCTCCCCCGCTAACCCTTCTCTCTTTCCTGTAGAACCTCATTTTGTAGGCTCTGCCTACATACCAGAGAGTGTGGGCAGCTTCACAGGGGACGATGACAAGGTCTACTTCTTCTTCAGTGAGCGGGCAGTGGAGTATGATTGCTATGCGGAACAGGTGGTGGCTCGGGTAGCCCGAGTCTGCAAGGTACGGAGTCCTGCAGTGGTGAGCCCTGGGAGCCCTGCCGGCTTGGCAGGACTGACTGGCAGTGTCCCCTTGCCATCTGCCAGGGCGACATGGGGGGTGCACGGACCCTGCAGAGGAAGTGGACCACGTTCCTGAAGGCGAGGCTGGTGTGCTCTGCCCCCGACTGGCAGCTCTACTTCAACCAACTGCAGGCACTGCACACCCTGCAGGATGCCTCTTGGCACAACACCACCTTCTTTGGGGTTTTTCGTGCACGATGGTGAGTTGGCCAGGAATCCTTAGGGGTGGGAGGAAGGGATCTGTGGGTACAGTCTTCTGGGTGAAGTCCAAGTGGTCAGTTGACCGGAAGCCAAGGAAGATGTTGGGCATCTGCCCCTTTTCAAAGCCTCCCTGGGGGAGATGCACAGTGCCCTGCCCCCAGTGGTATATTAAAGCTGACAACAACATTGCACACGCCCACGACTGCTTTGTGCTGGTCCCTGTCTTCCCGGTACTTGCCATGAGCTGGAGTAAAGTGGGCACCACGCCTGACTCGGGGTCCCTCCCTTGTCCTCACAGGGGCGATGTGGACCTGTCAGCAGTCTGCGAGTACCAGTTGGAAGAGATCCAGAGGGTATTTGAGGGTCCCTACAAGGAGTACCGTGAGCAAGCCCAGAAGTGGGGCCGCTATACTGACCCAGTACCCAGCCCACGGCCAGGCTCGGTGAGTCCTCCAGAGCAGGGATGGGCTCCTGCCCTCAGCCGCAGTACCATTCCCACATGGTGACAGCTCTCCCGCCTTCACCCCTCCCCAGTGCATCAACAACTGGCACCGACGCCATGGCTATACCAGTTCTCTAGAGCTGCCTGATAACACCCTCAACTTCATCAAGAAGCACCCACTGATGGAGGAGCAAGTAGGGCCTCGGTGGGGCCGGCCCTTGCTTGTGAAGAAGGACACCAACTTCACCCACCTGGTGGCTGACCGGGTTACAGGACTTGATGGAGCCACCTATACAGTGCTGTTCATTGGCACAGGTAGGCACGTGGCTATGTGGGCATGGCTACTGGAGGCTGGAAGAAGGCCTGTGTGTCTGCGGCAAGGAGATCTGGAGATGCCCCAGGGGCCCCGTGTCCTTTCATTTATGCCTGTCCTCCCTCAACCCCCACAGGAGACGGCTGGCTGCTTAAGGCTGTGAGCCTGGGGCCCTGGGTCCACCTGATCGAGGAGCTACAGGTGTTTGACCAGGAGCCTGTGGAAAGCTTGGTCCTATCCCGGAGCAAGGTAGTAATCAGGCCCCACCCACCTGTCCCTACACCTTCCCTAGTCCTTTGCTTGGCCAGTACAGGGGTGGGGAGGCACTCGAGCACACCTCGCTTAGCTTGGGCGAGTTCCAGGAAACAAGTGCTCACGGAATCTGTGCTCCGCGGGCGTTATATATAGCCAGGTCCCCGTGGGGCTGTGTTCCCAGCATCGGGCCTTGGCAGCTGCTTTCCACGCTTCCTTCGGACCCCTTGAGGTTGTGCTGTGCCTCTGCTACATACAGCCTCTTCTCTGATGGTGCCACTGTTGGTCGGGCCTCTTGGACTGCATTTGTTATGATGTGCTCATGATGCTACCTACTGGCTGCCAGTTGCCCTCCAGTCCCAACCCGTTCACCATTTCCCCAAAGTGCTACCCTCCCCTTCTGGTCTGTTTGTGACACCCCTGAACTTTCATGTGCTTGCCTTTGACCAACTATCATGGCTCAAATTGTTCTCCAGAACATGGAATAATGGCAAAAAGAAAGTCTGTAGTTGAAGAAACACAGATTGGCAGTCACCATTCAAAGAGAGGAAAACACCTTATGCTATGCTCGTGCTATTGTGAAGGCTGACGGGCCTAGCGGAAAACACACTTCCTGAACTATTTATACTGTACTGGAGTGTGTGTGCGTGTGTGTGTGTGCGTGTGTGTGATTATATTCCTCAGCCTCATGGTTCTGCTGTTCCTATCTAAGAAGGTCACATCTATAAGGTGCTTAGGATTGTGTATGGCTTGTAATAAGCCCGCTGCGTGTTCTCTGGTCCTTTGATTTCTCTCCTCAGACTTCAGCACTGCCCTCTTCCTGCTTTGGCTCCTTTTGCCCCTTTGCTCTCATGTAGCAGTCCGAGCTGCCCCTGGGCCATGTCCTGGCCTGGCTGACTGTCCTGTGCCTCGCTTCTCTTGCAGAAGCTTCTCTTTGCAGGCTCCCGCTCTCAGCTGGTTCAGCTGCCCCTGGCTGACTGCATGAAGTACCGCTCTTGCGCAGACTGCGTCCTCGCTCGGGACCCCTACTGTGCCTGGAGTGTCAACACCAGCCGCTGTGTGACCGTGGGTGGCCACTCTGGGTGAGTGGGTCTCTGCACATGCTGGAACCAGGGGTGAAGGGCAGGGTGGATGGAGTCAGGATGCCCATAGACCCTGCTTCCCCCACCAGGTCCTTGCTGATCCAGCACGTGACAGTCTCAGACACCTCAGGCATTTGTAACCTCCGTGGCAATAAGAAAGGTGAGCTGTCTTTTCTGTCCCTCTCCCAGTAGGATGGGCCCTAGGCCAGAGCTGGAATGTCTGCATCTCCCCGTGGCCCTGAGTTTCCTGTGCTAACTCTGCTTTCTCTTTCTCTACTGCTGCAGTCAGGCTCACACCCAAAAACATCACCGTGGTGGCAGGCACAGACCTGGTGCTGCCCTGCCGCCTCTCTTCCAATTTGGCCCATGCCCGCTGGACTTTTGGGGGCCGGGACCTGCCTGCCGAACAGCCCGGCTCCTTCCTCTATGATGCCCGCCTACAGGCTCTGGTTGTGATGGCCGCCCAGCCCCGCCACGCCGGGGCCTACCACTGCTTTTCAGAGGAGCAGGGGGCGCGGCTGGCTGCTGAAGGCTACCTGGTGGCTGTGGTGGCGGGTCCATCGGTGACCCTGGAGGCCCGGGCACCCTTGGAAAACCTGGGGCTGGTGTGGCTGGCTGTGGTGGCCCTGGGGGCCGTGTGCCTGGTGCTGCTGCTGCTTGTTTTGTCCCTGCGCCGGCGGCTGCGGGAGGAACTGGAAAAAGGTGCCAAGGCGGCGGAGAGGACCCTGGTGTACCCTCTGGAGCTGCCCAAGGAGCCTACCAGCCCCCCGTTCAGGCCTGGCCCCGAGGCCGATGAGAAACTCTGGGATCCTGTTGGCTACTACTACTCGGACGGCTCCCTCAAGATTGTGCCTGGACACGCTCGGTGCCAGCCCGGGGGCGGGCCCCCTTCTCCACCTCCAGGCATCCCCGGCCAGCCCCTGCCTTCTCCGACCCGGCTTCACCTGGGGGGCGGGCGGAACTCAAATGCCAATGGCTACGTCCGCTTACAGCTGGGAGGGGAGGACCGCGGCGGGCTTGGGCACCCGCTGCCAGAGCTCGCTGATGAACTGAGGCGCAAGCTGCAGCAGCGCCAGCCGCTGCCGGACTCCAATCCTGAGGAGTCCTCGGTATGAGGGGCCCCCACCGCTTCACAGGGGCAGCGTGGGAGGTGCAGCTCCTACTTTTGCACAGGCATCAGCTACCTCAGGGACATGGCGCGGGCACCTGCTCGGCCTGGGACAGACCCTGCCCAGCACCCGTCCGGCCATGAGGACCTGCTCTGCTCAGCACGGGCACTGCCACTTGGTGTGGCTCACCAGGGCACCAGCCTCGCAGAAGGCATCTTCCTCCTCTCTGTGAGGGGCTGTGAATCACGGACACATGGGACCCCAGCAGCCAAAACTTTTCAAGGCAGAAGTTGGAGATGTGGGTGTGTTTGTATCTATATGTACGTGTATGTGGGTGTGTGCATGTGTGTGTGTGCGTGACATAGTCTTTCTGTTTCTGTGTGTGTGCCTGTATGTGTGTGTGTGATAGTCTTCCTTTTTCTGTCAAGTCTTCCCTTGGCCTGGGGGTCCTCCTGGTGAGTCATTGGAGCTATGAAGGGGAAGGGGTTGTATCACTTTGCCTCTCCTACCCCCACCTGTCCCAGTGTGGGGCAGCGATGTACATATGGGGGTGGGCTGGGCAGGGTGCTGTGCTCCTTTTGGGGGGTCCAGGGCTCTGGGGTGGGCCTGGTCCTGCTCCTAGGGCTGTGAATGTTTTCAGGGTGGGGGGAGGGAGATGGATTCTCCTGTGTGTTTGGGGCAAGGGTGGGAGGGGCCTCCCACTTGGCCCTGGGGTTCAGTGGTATTTTATACATGTCCTCCCTTATGGGGCTGGGAAAGGTTGTGTGGGGGGAGGGGGAGGGAGGAGAGAGGGTGGGCATGCTGTGGATATTGCATATCCTCTCCCAGCCCTAGGAGGAGGGCTCCTAACAGTGTAACTTATTGTGTCCCCGCGTATTTATTTGTTGTAAATATTTGAGTATTTTTATATTGACAAATAAAATCGAGAAAACAATGTTACTGTGGTAGGGATAAGACATTTGGGCTAAAACATTCTGAGCTGGACCAGCCTCACCTCCCTATAGTTCTGGGTCAGCTGCCCCTAATATTGTCTCTACCCTCCTGCCTGTGCCCCTCTCCAGTCGGGGAATAGCCCAGGCGCCAGTGTTTTCCCACAGTGGTAGCTGTGAGGCTGGGAACCAGACCAGAGCCACAGCCTCTTCAAGCCAGCTTTGGCTTCTGGCCAAAGGGAGAAGTTAGGGCACTGGGAGGCAGGGAGAGTGGGGAGGGGCTTGGTTTCCCAGAACTCTGGGAAGGCGAAGTGGGAGTGAGGGGTAAAAGGAGGGGAACTTCTTAGAGCTTAAGGTTGTATGGACTGGCTTGTGTGAGGATGGGGCTCTGAACCAGCTTAGGGGAGGAAAGGCTACCTCCATCCTACCTATGCCCTAGGAATTGTTAGTCCTGAACACTTCAGCTATGCGGAGCATGGAACTTCCCCACTACCACCCAGTGTGCACCAAGCCACTGCCCTATCTAAGTAGTGGTACAAGGAGGGCCCAGATACTTGTAAGGAAAACAAGCCCCAGCCTGGATTCTGTAATTCATGCCCACAGATAGAGACAGTTGAAAAGTCCTCCCCACACGCGACTGGTCTGGAGGGCCTGCGGTGGCTGAAATGGGCCGCTGCCCCGGGTGTCCTCAGCTGTAGGAAAGGGCTATGAATCTGGAGACTTCTGGGTACGCTAAGATTCCTGCATGGTCAATAAACCCATGCCCTGAGGATGTTGACATATGAAGACTGATTCAGTAAATTAGGTTCCCACTGTGGAATTGGGGGTTCGGCACAACCCAACGGCCCGTCCCTGGCCTCGGGGCTTACATGCTCCTAGTGGCAGGACAAGTGACCCCCTTCCTCCTACGGGGTCTTCCAAGAAATGGGCAGGAGGCACGTGAAGAAGGAGGAGGAAGCGAGGTCACTGGGCCTTGGGGTGTGGAAAGACAGGACGAAGACCTTGGGGCGCGACCGGCGACTCCTGCCCTGGAGAAACCGGTGGCACACAGAACCTGGAGGGCCAGGCTCTGACAAGCGGCCGCACCCGCCCGCTGCGTCCGTGCAACCTACGAAGCGGGGGCTCCGGCGCCATCCGCCCGGAGGTGGGGGGGGGGGGGGGGGCGGGGCGGGGCGAGGGAATCCTACGCTGCGGCCTCCGCACTCCGCTTAGCCTGGGACGCCCTCGCGCGGCCGCCTCGGAGCGCGGTGGTGCGCCATAAGCCCCGCCCCGCCGCTTCCATTGATTCCCGAGCTAAAGCCCAGCTGGGTCGGCCTCCGAGGAAATCTTCGGCCGCCGAGGGGCGGATCCCAGAGCTGGTGCTGCCTCTGCTGCGTCCGCTCCGCCCACCCGCTGCGGCCGCGCGTGCGCACAACCGGCGGGGGGGGGGGAGGGCGGGCGCCAAGGCTGGCATGGCGGCGCCGCGGCCCTGCGCCGATAGCCCGTGCTGCTCTCATCCGGGTGTGGCGTCCGGTGTGCAACAGACGCTGGAGGAAATGGACTTCGACAGGGGTGAGGCTCCCCGCTGTCTCCAGGTCGCGGCACAAGGAGATGGCCGAGAAGCGGGACCCCGAGGGCCGCAGCGAGCCGGGTGGGAGCCCAGGGGGGCAGTGGGCTCCCAGCCCCCGCGTCAGTGAGATCCCACCAGGCACCTGGCAGGGGCTCCGCCACTAGAAACTTCGTCTCGTGTGCAGGTTGGGAAACTGAGGCCCTGGTTTTGTTACCTTCCCAAGTGGTGGGGCGGAGCCCGTCTCAGCTGGTGCGCCCCCTAGAGACTCGGGGCCCCTCGGGTGTCTGGGGCGCCGGGCGGCAGAATCAGCAGCTCGGGGTATTGCAACTACCCGGAGGGCACGGAGCTTCAGAGGGGGCTGCGCTGCGAAGAGAACTAACGTTCTAACCTCAGGTGTGAGCCCTAGTGTGTCAGATCCTGTAGGCTTTAGATATGGCACACACGGCCCTCAGCGCAGGTGATGTTATCTCTCCCTTTGGGACCTGAGAAGTAACTATTTTACCCCAGACTGTAAGGAGATCGTATCGCCAGTAAGGAACACAGTAACGCTGAAAAAAAATGTCCTCTTTTCTTGGGAAGCTGTGTATTATCCCTCTGTGCAGAGGCAGCTTATTCAGTAATAACACTGTCCTCAATTGTTGGGTAGATGCTACTGCTTTATATGCATTCTGACCCAACTATTAAGTGACTCTTGCATCTGCTTACTTCCCTCCACTTCTGCCACTCTCTGGGCTACTGAAGCAATTCCCTCATGGGCCTTCCTGCTTCCACTCCTGACCTCCAATGGTGTTTTCTTCTCTACATAGAGGCCAGAGTAACTTTTTGAAGGTATTAAATCAGGTGATTTCATTGCTCTTAGAATAAAATTCAGATTCCTTCCATGGCCTACAAACTGATCTAATCCCTGCCCGTTCTACTTCTCTGCCCTCATTTTATTCCTCATCCTTTTCTTTCCCCAGTCACTGCACTTCAGTTACACTGGGCTCAATTTTGGTTTCTCAGACATGCAAGGTCTCTTTCTGACTTAAGGCCATTGTACTTGCTGTCCCAGCTCCTTGGAATGAACTTCCTGCAACATCGGGCTAGCTAATGCTTTTCTCTCTGGTCTCAGGTCAAATGTCACCTCAGAAAGACCCACCCTGAACACCCCATTCTAGTAGTTCTCAGCTGGGGGCAGTTCTGATCCCAAATGGTCTTTGGCAATGTCTGGAGACAATTTCAGGTGTTACTGGGAGGGTGCTATGGCATCTTGTAGGTCGAGACCAGGGATGTTGGTGTACATCCTACAGTGCACAGGACAGTTCCTCATAGCGAAGAATTATCTGGTATAAAATGCCAATTGTGCTGCTATTGAGAAAGAAACCTTGCCCTATCCAAAGTAGGGCCCCTTACCCTCCAGGTTACTCTGATATATTACATTACTTTCATTAAAGCAGTTTTCACAACCTGACATTACTTTGTTTACTTATTTATTATCTATTTCCCACACATGGGAAAGATCCTTGTCTGTTTTCTTGTGTGGATTCTTTTTCTTCATATCTACTTTCTGGGTTTATTTTCCCGTTTCCTGGAGTATATCCTTTAAAGTTTTTTCAGTGAGTATGCTTCTCCAACATTCATTCATTCATTTCTCTCTCTCTCTCTCTCTCTCGACTGTTATAAAATTCTACGTTGACAGTTATTTTTTTTTTATCCCTCAAACCTTTGAAAATATTTTTCCTTTATCTTCTTTTGTCTGCTACTGTTGTTAAGAATTTAGCTGATAATCTGCTTGTTACTCTTCCATGACTGGTGATTTTTTCTTTTTTGGTAACTTAAATGTTCTCTTTATTCTTGATGTTTGGTCATTTCACCATGGTAGATTTGTTTTGATCAGTTCTCCTTCGGATTTAATGTGGTTTTCATCTGAGAACTCATGGTTGCCTTTACTTGAGAATAATTCTCTCTTTTTTTATGCTTAGTTATTTTTGAGAGAGAGAGACAGACAGAGTGTGAGTGAGGGAGGGGCAGAGAGAGCAGGAGACACAGAATCCGAAGCAGGCTCCAGGCTCCCAGCTGTCAACACAGAGCCCAATGCGAGGCTTGAACCCATGAACTGTGAAATCATGACCTGAGCTGAAATCAAACGCTTAACCAACTGACCCACCCAGGCACCCCTACTTCAGAATAATTCTTAGATGATATCTCTTCAGACATTTCCTCTCCTATTCTGTCCAGTTTCTCTTTTTTAAACTCCTATTAGACACATGTTGGTACAGTCTTCTATGTTTCTTTACCTCTTTTTAATATTTTTGTCTTTACCATTCTGCATTCTGGGTGATTTCCAAGTCACTCATTGTCTCTCCAGCTGGGTCTACAGTACTGTCCAACCATCTGTTGTTGTTGTTGTTTTATCTCAGTGATTCTATTTTTTAATTTACTGACTTTTTTTTTTTTTAAGTAATCTCTAAAACCGACCTGGGACTCAGACTCATGACCCCAAGATCAAGAGTCACATGCTCAACCAGCCGAGCCAGCCAGGTGCCCCTGACTTTTGTCTTAGATCTCCTTGTTCTTTTTTTACCCCTAACGTTCTGTTGATTTGTGGATTCTATTCCTTCATCTTTGTGAACACATTAAATGTTGTTTTATTTTTTAAAGAAAATTTTAATGTTTATTTTTGAGAGAGAGAGTGAGCACAAGCGAGCGAGGGGCAGAGAGAGGGAGACAGACTCTGAAGCAGGCTCTGTGCTGTCAGCGCATAGCCCAACATGGGACTCAAATGCATGAACTGTGAGATCATGACCTGAGCTTAAGTCGGATGCTCAACTGAGCCATCCAGGCACCCCTAAATGTTGTTTTAAAGTCTTTTAGATTGTGTTGTTATGGCTGATTTTTAAAGCACGCATTTTTCCATTTGTTGTATTTGCTGACTGTCTCACATGGCAGTGGATTTCTTCTTGTTTTACAGCTTCTAATTTTTGAGCTCATAGGCTGAGCGGTGGGATGTCCTGTTTTGTAAGAGATTATCCACATACCTCTGTTGGCTTCTGGAGGTATAAAACATTTTTTTTTTTAAGTTGCCTCTGTGCAGCCCTTATAACATTCACTTGTCTGGGTCCATTTTTATTACAGATCCAGATTATGACGTACTCTTAGCTTGGGGGTTCTGCTCCCTAAGGGGTATAAATAAATATAGGTCCCACATCTCCAAGTTGCTTGATTTTTTTTAGGTTTCTTCTGCCTGTGCTGTCTTCTAACACCTATTGAAATGGTGCCTTTTCTCATTTCCTTTAAGTTTATATTCAGATGTCACCTTATCAAAGATGCCATCTGTGACCAGTGCTCATATCCCTTCTCTGCTTTATTTTTCTTCATAGGTCTTAGTACCACCTGACTTATTTTTTTCCTGTTTGTCTCCTATAATTAGAATGTAACCTCCATAAGACTAAAATTTGCAGGGCAAGGGGAGCACTGGAGATCAGGGATCTTTAATTCTTGGCTGATCCCTAATGCCCAGAAGAGTGCGAGATACATAGTAAGTATTCAGTAAATATTTGCGGAATGAGTGAAGTGCCTGTGCCTGGCAGCTTGCTTCTTGCTGGTATTCAGACCAGGAAAGTAGAGATTTTCCAGTCCCAGTTCATCCATGACATGGTACTTCCTGCCCCCCAGCTTTGTGCACAGAACCTTGCTGTATCTATTCCCTGCCATACACATGGCCTGCAGCCTTTGATGCAGACCCTGCCCAGTTGTTCAGCCAAAGCCTCTAAGATGCATGTGCAGGCACACCTGGGTGGCTCAGTTGGTTAAGTGCTGACTTCGACTCAGGTCATGATCTTGCGGTTCATGGGTTCGAGACTGCATCGGGCTCTGTGCTGACAGCTCAGAGCCTGGAGCCTGCTTTGGATTCTCTCTCTCTCTCTCTCTGTCTCTCTCTGCCCCTCACCTTCTCACACTCTCTTTCAAAAATAAACATTAAAAAATTTTTTTTAATTATCTATGTCTAGTTACAAGGACTTTTGGGATTCTGCAGACTCAGTACCTGCTCACCGCTTTGGCTGTGGTTTTCACCTTGTTCTGGCAGCTGGTAATGGCCTTCTCTTGCTTTTAAATTTGCCTGTGTATTCAAATATTTTAAACATTACCTTATCCAACATTTGTGTATTTGAAGTGGTTTGAAGAAGGGATTTCTGTGTCTGCTCAATTCTACTATCCTGATTAGACAAAGCCCCTTATCTTTTTTTTTTTTTAACGTTTATTTATTTTTGAGAGAGTGGGGGAAGGGCAGAGAGAAAGGGAGACACAGAATCCGAAGCAGATTCCAGGCTCTGAGTTGTCAGCACAAAGCCTGACATGGGGCTCGAACCCACGAACCACGAGATCACGACATGAGCCAAAGTCAGATGCTTAACTGACAGCCACCCAGGCACCCCAGCCCTTTGTCTATCTTGTCCACGGCTACGTCACCACCTCCTAGGACAGCCCTTGGCACAGAGGAGATCTCAGTTAATATCATCTGTTGAATGAATAAATCCCCCATTTTATAGGTGAGAAAATGGAGATCAAGAGGTAAAGGAAGCGCTAAAAGTCTCCAGTCATTCAACATTATCCAGCACTTTGGTTGTCTTTCCACAGGAATCTGGTCAGCAGCCCTGAATGGAGACCTAGGTCGAGTGAAATATTTAATCCAGAAGGCAACAGACCCTAGCCAGCCTGACTCAGCTGGCTACACTGCTCTGGTGAGCTGGGGAGGAACACAGGGTCAGAGGAGGGAGAAGCTTTCACGTGGGATACGTGCTCCCTGTGGGGAAGGGGGTTATGTTGCCTTTACTCCTGCCCTTTCTTCTCTCCTAGCAGGTTTTCTGTTTTAAGCATCAGGTGAACCTGTTTTTTTTGTTTTTTTTTTAATTAGTGTTAAAGTGCTTTACATCAATTATTTCATTTCATTTCCTAACAGTTCTGTGACATAGGAATAATTATTATCCTCATTTGCCTGTTGAGGAAACTGATGCTAGAAATTTAGAAGCTTGCCCAGGTCATATAGCTGATGGAGATCGTCCTCTTGCTCCTGAGCCCATGCTCTCACCCCTCCACCACCCTCATTGCCTGCCTGGGCTCTGCTGTCTGAACTTGGTCTCTTTTCCCTGCAGCACTATGCCAGCCGCAACGGGCACTATGCTGTATGCCAGTTCCTGCTGGAAAGTGGGGCTAAGTGTGATGCCCAAACCCATGGGGGCGCCACTGCTCTGCACCGGGCAAGCTACTGTGGGCACACTGAAATTGCACGGCTCCTGCTGTCTCATGGGTCCAACCCCAGGTTGGTAGATGACGATGGCATGACCAGTTTGCATAAGGTATGCTCCCTTCCCCCCTTCAAAAACTTGGTTTTTGTCATTATAAAAGTTATAACATGTTTGCTGTAGAAAACATGGGGAAAGCAGAAAAGGGAAAATGCAAATCACTTATAATGCCAGTGCTTACCAGTCATCACTTTAGGATTAACGTATCTGGCATTTTTCCTGTGCATGTAAACTAGAATTAAATGTATGGCATCATTTTTTTTTTCTTTCCTTTAGTGATATGCCATGAATGCTTTTCCATGAAGTTAGTTTTCTGAAGCTCACACCTACTTTAGGGGCAGCCCCTGGCTGGCTCAGTCAGTAGAGCATATGACTCTTGATTTGGAGTTGTGAGTTTGTGCCTTACATTGCGTGTAGAGATTACTTAAAAATCTTCAAAAAAAAAAAAAAAGTTGAATGAAGCTTACACCTATTCTTACCTGTCCCTGTAGCCCACTTTCCATACTATAACCAGAGTGATTGCTTAATTAACCTTCTGACCAGAAATACCTACACATGGTGAAGAGTTTGAAGAGTACAAAACAGTGCAGCAGGAAAATGATTCCCTTCCACCCTGATGCCTGGTTCGTCGATCTTCTAGGGCACCTCCCTCAAGGCATCACTGTTACTGATTTATTATGCATATTTGAGAAATGGTTTATGCATGTTTATGGCCTATGTGTATACATTTATTCTTCTCTCGGCTCCACTTGGTTTTCTCCCAGAGTGATGGTTTTTAAATTAATTCTGATCATGCCACACCTTAGAGGCCTTCAAGGCCTTAAGCTGCTTTACAAGGCTGTCTGGGGTTAGCCCCTGCCTGCTTCTCCAGTTTATCTTTTCTTCTTCTCTTCTCTTTTCCTTTCTTTCTTTTTCTTTCTTTCTTTCTTTCTTTCTTTCTTTCTTTCTTTCTTTCTTTCTTTCTCTTTCTTTCTTTCTTTCTTTCTTTCTTTCTTTCTTTCTTTCTTTCTTTTCTTTCTTTCTTTCTTTCCCTTCCTTCCTTCCTTCCTTCCTTCCTTCCTTCCTTCCTTCCTTCCTTCCTTATATATTTATTTATTTAAACAACCAACACACAGTAAAGAATATTTTGGAGGGCACCAGGGTGGCTCAGTCAGTTGAGCACTTGGACTCAAGACTCTTGGTTTCGGCTCAGGTCATGATCTCATAGTTCATGAGATTGAGCCCTGTGTTGGGCTCTGTGGAGCCACTTTGGGATTCTCTGTCTCCCTCTCTGTCTGCCTCTCCCCTGCTCTACTGCACGCACTCTTTCTCTCTCAAAATAAATAAACATTTTTTTATAAAAGAATACTTTTGAATTGTAGCCTACAAAACATAATTCTGGATGTGAAGTTTTATTTTATTATTTTTAAAATGTTTGTTTATTTTTGAGAGTGAGCAGGGGAGGGGCAGAGAGAGGGGGACAGAAGATCTGAAGTACAGATGCGGGGCTTGAATTCACAAACTGTGAGATTATGACCTGAGCCAAAGTCGGACACTCAACCGACTGAGCCACCCAGGTGCCCCTAAATTGTAAAACAGAAACATTTAAGTAGTTGACCGCCTGACTTACCATCAGAACCTGTGGCAGACACTTTTCCTGTCCACCAAAAATTTGTGTTCACTCTTCATATTAGAGACATGTCTCAAAGGGGGCTCTGCAATCACAGACAACTTTCAGTTCCCTCTAGCATGTAGTGTGGCAAGTTCTCAGCCATTAGAAGACAAGACACATTGATGAGCTTTCTCTAGGAGGGTTTTATTTTAGCAGCCAGTGTTCCTCCTCCACACACTCTACTCTGCCTCCCCAGGCAGTAACAGAGACAGCTAGGGGTCAGCAAGTCCACAGCAAGCAATCTGGACTCCAGAAGCATGAGAGGAAGGTGCTTGTTTAAGTACAGTAGCCTTGAAATGTTAGGTCAGCAAAGATAGAGTTCTTACTTTTATTTATTTTTTACACCTGACTGTTGAATAATACATGTTATAATTATTTTTTAATGTTTATTTATTTAGAGAGTTTTGAGAGAGCGCAAGTGGGGGAGGGACAGGAAGGGAGGAAGACACAGAATCTGAAACAGACTCCCAGCTCTAAGCTGTCAGCACAGAGCCCGGTGTGGAGTTCGAACTCACAAACCTTGATATCATGACCTGAGCCCAAGTCAGACATTTAACTGACTGAGCCACCCAGACATCCCAGTACATGTTATTTTTTAAAAAAATATATGATGGGAGCAGGGGTAACACTTTGATACAGACACTAGTAGATACATTAAAAAAAAATTGTAGTAGGGGTTTTTTTTGTTGTTTTTTTTAATGTTTATTTTTGAGAGAGAGCGAGGGAGGGGCAGAGAGAGAGGGAGACACAGAATCTGAAGCAGGGTCCAGGCTCTGAGCTATCAGCACAGGGCCTGATGCAGGGCTTGAACTCAACGATCTGCAAGATCACGACCTGAGCTGGAGTCGGATGTTTAACCACTGAGCCACCCAGGCGCCCCTGTTTTTGTTTTTTTTATATACTTCATGATACGTCTTATATGAGGTATAGGCATAACGTACACCACCATAATAAGTCAAGTCAAAGGAATTTTTTTGGTTTCCCAGTGTATATAAAAGTTATGTTTATACTATAGTATATTTAGTGTATGCTAGCATTATGTCAAAAAAATGTATGTACCTTAATTTAAAAATACTTCATTGCTGGGGCACCTGGGTGGCTCAGTCAGTTGAGCGTCCGACTTCAGCTCAGGTCATGACCTTGCAGTTTGTGAGTTTGAGCCCCCCGTTGGGCTCTGTGCTGACAGCTCGGAGCCTGGAGCTTGCTTCGGATTCTGTGTCTCCCTCTCTCTGCCCCGTCCCCACTCATGCTCTCTGTCTCTCAAAAATGAATAAACGTTAAAAAAAAATTTTTTTTTAATAAAAAATAAAAATACTTTATTGCTAAAAAATGCTAACCATCATCTGACCTTTCAGCAAGTTGTAGTCTTTGTACTGGTAGAGGGTCTTACCTCAATGTTAATGCCTGCTCCGGGTATCAGGGTGGTCAGGGTAGTGGCTGCTGAAGCACTGGATCACGGCAGTTTCTTAAACTAGGACGACAATGAAGTTTGCCACATTGATTGACTCTTCCTTTCACTTGAGCACTGAGAGGCCATTGTAAGGTTGTTAATTGACTCAATTTCAATATTGTTGTGTTTCAAAGAATAGGGAAGCATGAGGAAGAGAAAGACTGGGGAACCAGTCAGTGTAGCAGTCAGAACACACACATTTATTAAGTTCAGTATCTCATATGGGTGTGGGTCATGGCATCCCAAAATAATTATAGTAGCAACCTCAGAGATTAGTGATCACAGATCATATGGAACTAGAAAAGACCCTGAATAGCCAAAGCAATCTTGAAAAAGAAAATCAAAGTAGGAGGCATCACAGTTCCAGACTTCAAGCTATACTACAAAGCTGTAATCATGCAGACAGTATGGTACTGGCATAAGAACAGACACTCGGATCAATGGAACAGAATAGAGAACCCAGAAATGGACTCACAAATGTATGGCCAACTAATCTTTGACAAAGCAGGAAAGAGTATCCAATGGAATAAAGACAGTCTCTTCAGCAAGTGGTGTTGGGAAAACTGGATAGTGACATGCAGAAGAATGAACCTGGACTACTTTCTTACACCATACACAAACATAAACTCAAAGTGGATGAAAGACCTAAATGTAAGACAGGAAGCCATCATAATCCTTGAGGAGAAAGCAGGCAAAAATCTCTTTGATCTTGGCTGCAGCAACTTCTTACTCAACACATTTCCAGAGGCAAAGGAAACAAAAGCAAAAATGAACTATTGGGACCTCATCAAAATAAAAAGTTTCTGCACAGGGAAGGAAACAATCAGCAAAACTAAAAGGCACCCGATGGAATGGGAGAAGATATTTGCAAACAACATATCAGATAAAGGGTTAGTATCCAAAATCTATAAAGAACTTACCAAATAAACACCCAAAACACAAATAATCCAGTGAAGAAATGGGCAAAAGACATGAATAGACACTTCTCCAAAGAAGACATCCAGATGGCCAACTGACACATGAAAAAATGCTCAACATCCCTCATCATCAGGGAAATACAAACCAAAACCACGAGATACCTCACACCTGTCAGAATGGCAAACATTAACAACTCAGGCAATAACAGATGTTGGCGAGGATGCAGAGAGAGAGGATCTCTTTTGCACTGCTGGTGGGAATGCAAACTGGTGCAGCCACTCTGGAAGACAGTATGGAGGTTCCTTAAAAAGTTAAAAATAGAACTACCCTATGACCCAGCAATTGCACTACTAGGTATGTATCCAAGGGATACAGGTATGCTGTTTCGAAGGAGCACATGCACCCAAATGTTTATAGCAGCACTATCAACAATAGCCAAAGTATGGAAAGAGCCCAAATGTCCATCGATGGATGAATGGATAAAGAAGATGTGATATGTATGTGTGTGTGTGTGTTTACACACATACATACATACATACATACATACATACATACATACAATGGAGTATTACTTGGCAATAAAAAAGAATGAACTCTTGCCATTTGCAACAGCATGGATGGAACTAGAGGGTATTAGGCTAAGGGAAATTAGAGAAAGACAAAAATCATATGACTTCACTCATATGAGGACTTTAAGACACAGAACAGATGAACACAAGGGAAGGGAAGCAAAAATAATATAAAAACAGGGAGGGGGACAATACATAAGAGACTCTTAAATATGGAGAACAAACAGAGGGTTACTGGAGGGGTTGTGGGAGGGGGGATGGGCTAAATGGGTAAGAGGCATTAAGGAATCTACTCCTGAAATCATTGTTGCACTGTATGCTAACTAACTTGGATCAAGTTAAATAAATAAAACTCCAGAAAAATAAAATAAAATTAAAAAATAAAATGCTCTGTGAATTAAAAAAAATCACAGATCAGCGTAACAAACACAATAATAATGAAAAAGTTTGAAAATTTCAGGAAGTATGAAAATATAACAGATAGGAAGTGACCAAGTGCTATTGGGAAAACCCTGCTCGATGCAGGGTTGCCATAGACCTTCAGTTTATAAAAACAAACAAACAAAACCCACAGTACCTGCATAGCTCAGTAAAGCAAAGTGCAGCAAAACGAGGTTTTCCTATATATAAAATAGTCAAACCTAGAAGCAGAGAGTAGAATGGTGGTTTCCAGGGGCAGGGGGGAGGGAGGGAGTTGCTGTTGAACTGGTAATAGTTTCACTTGGGCAAGTTGATTAAGTTCTACGGATCTGTACTGTGCCTGTAGTTGGCTGTACTGTGTGGTACACTTTAAATTTGTTGAGAAGGGTGGGGTGCCTGGCTGTCCCAGTCAGTAGAGCATGTGACTTGATCTCAGGATTTTGAGTTCAAGCCCCACATTGGTCCTGGCCTACTTAAAAGGGCACCGGGGTGCCCTCGTGGCTTAGTTAAGCATCCGACTCTTGATTTCAGCTCAGGTCTCATGGTTTGTGAGATTGAGCCCCGTGTGGGGCTCTACACTGAGAGTGCAGAACCTGCTTGGGATTCTCTCTCTCCCTCTCTTTCTGTCCCTCTCCTACTTGCGCAGGTGCTCGCTTGCTCGCTCGCTCTCTTTCAAGATAAATAAGTAAATATGAAAAAAACAATTTCCAAAACTAATTACTTTTGTTAAGGTAGATCTCGGGGTGCCTTGCTGGTTCAGGCAGGAGAGCAGGTGACCCATGATCTTGGAGTTGTGGGATTGAGCCCCATGTTGGGTATAGAGATTACTTAAAAATCACAAATCAGTTAATTAAGAAGGTAGGTCTCATGTGAAATGTTTTTACCACAATAAAAAAATTGGTGTGGAGGTTGCTGTCTCAAAGATCAACTTAATTTTTAGGAAACCAGATGTGAATCATCATCCAATGATTTTCAGATATATTACACTTGCATGCACTTCAAGGGAAAATATCAACCTTTCCTCCAGTTTATCTTTTTTTTTTTTTTAAGTTTAATTATTTAAGTAATCTCTACACCCAACATGAGACTTGAACTCACCACCCCAAGATCAAGAGTTGCATGCTCTTCTGACTGAGTTAGCCAGGTGCCCGTCTTGAGCTCCCATCCCCTTGTCTCTTAACACTGATGCCCAGTTTCTTTTCTCTCTTTTTTTAATGTTTGTTTATTTATTTTGACAGAGAGTACGTGCAAGCACGGGAGGGGCAGAGAGAGAATTCTAAGCAGGCTGCATGCTCAGTGTGGAGCCTGACATGGGGCTGGATCTCACAAAGTGTGAAATCCTGACCTGAACTGAAATCAACAGTCGGATGCTTAACCAACTGAACCACCCAGTCGCCCCTCAGGCTCAGTTTCTTGACCCTATTATGGTGACACTCCAGGGCCTTACATATCAAGCTATCCCCTTCTGGATGCCTCTCCTCTCCCAGTTTTCATCTGGCTTGTTTCTGTCTTTCCTTCTGGATCTCAGCTTCTACATTACACCCTCAGAGAGCCTTCCTGTTCCTTAGACGTGGGCAGCTCATCCAACTGATGTGCAGAAGCACCCTGCACTTGACTTCCCTAACTTTTCTCCTTGAAATTCCTTTGAATTCTGTCTCTGTCCCTAGAGATAGCTAAGACTTGATCTTGTTTACTGTTGTAGCCCCAGCTCTTGGCCTAGGTTGCCCAATGAATATGTGCTGAGTGAACAACCGGATGTTGTTTTATTTTCTTTTAAGACGCTTGCCAGTTGGAGAGGCAGATTGCCTATTTCTTAATGGTCTAAACTGGTGTTGCTCATTTTGTTGTAACTCCCATGGAGGGTTTGTATGGGCAGGACACTGCCGCAGATATTGCTGGCTGGTGTTCCCCACAGCGTGAGGCCTTTTCAGCGTGTATCCCGCCTTTTTCTCTCATTCAGGGGATGCACATGTGTGAGGAATAGGAATTGTTTTTTCTTTTTCAAAAAATAAGCTACTTGAAAACTTTGGTCCTTTTTTTGAAAAAATTCTTTGGAATGCATCTCACAACTGCACACAACATACCACTGCCTGAATTGAGGCAACAAAATTGAGAACCTTGGGTCTGTATTTCTCAAGAGGACCTGCTAAATAAAGATCTGGATTCAAATTACAGACCGTATTTGCTGCTATTATTAATTTTTACACCCCTCAAAAGCCCCTAGGTACATCAGTCTGTCTGTTGGGAGGAGCAGGGAATTCAAGTGGTATAACACAGTTGTTAAGAGTTGAGACTTGGCAGTCAGATGGACCTGGTTTAGAGTCCCTAGGCTGCCACACTGGCTCTGTGACCTTGGACAAGTCACTTGTATAAGCCATCTGTAAAATGGGAAAAATGATAGTTCCTATCTTTGAAGGTTATTGTGAACACTGAATAAACTAATCTGTAGAAGTCACTTTAACTCTCTCCTCTGGGGGAGTTAAGTTAAAAAGAGGCAGAGGAGAAAGCTGAGAACCTGAGCCCATTTTTCTCTGCTCATCTGAAAGGTCCCAGAGGGCAGAGGCTGTGTCTGGTATAGGTTGTACCCATGGTGCCCGGCGCCCTTGTACATTTGTAAAAGACACTCAGATCTAAGGTTCTATATTTGTTGTTAATGTGCAGGCCTGGAGAGAGAAGAATGGCCACTGAGCAAAGGACACAAGAGAGAAAAACTCAAGCTAACTGCCAGAATAGCACTAGAGAATTCCACCAATCTTTATGCAAGTTGTTGGGATTTGGTAGGAATTAGGGGAAATCTACTCAAACAGCCAGTGTCTCTCTTTTCACAAGACCTTTTTTAGGACCAAGAAATTCCCAGAAGTGGATCATGAAAGGGCAGGGCCCAGTGAGGGTATGGCTCTTGATTCAGGTCTGTCTCTCCACAGGCTGCTGAGAAGGGTCACACGGACATTTGCTCTCTCCTGTTGCAACACAGCCCAGCCCTGAAAGCTGTCCGGGATCGAAAGGCACGACTGGCATGTGACCTGCTGCCCTGCGACAGTGACCTACGGGACCTGCTGGCCAGCTGAACTGCCACCCTTCTGCTGTCTTAGGCTGCCATGCAAGGGTACACAGACTAGCCCTCCTAGCCCCTGCCTTGGTCAGCATCCATGCTGCAGGGTGGGAAACTAAGGCCTGAAGAGCCCCATTCTGGCCACTGTGGAAGTGAGGGAGTAGATCTCGTGGGGCTGTAAGTGCTTACGCCTGGACAGATGATCATATTCTAAATTAGTTCATGTGGAAACATCTATCCCTTGGAAAAAATAAAGTTGTATCCTTACCTCATCCCATGTTCAAAAATAAATTTCAAGTAAAGATGTAAGTATAAAAACAGAACTATGTAAGTATTAGAAGAAACCACGGAATAGATGACAAAAGCCACTTTCTGGCTGAGTGCCCTTGGAAAAAGTCACTCCACCCATCTGTCCCGGCTTCCTCATCTGTAAGGTGAGGATGACTATAATACGGCCTGCCTTAAGGGCCTTGCGGAGATTCAATGAATGAATCTATGGAGAGCACTAGAGAGTGTGCTGGGCACATTGCAAGCAGTGTATTTGGAGGACCCACTTCCTCAGCTTGCATTAGTTTTAACAATCTGCTAGATTAAAAGTGTTCTTGCTTTATTTTGCATTGCTGATTATCAGTGAAGTTGACCACCTGTTTTCTCTAAACTTCCTGTCCATACCTATTGCCTATTTAAAGACTTTCTTCCTTTGATTGATTCATAGGAGTTTGTATATTCTGGATATTAATATTGTGGTTTTTTTCTTTCTTACCATCACTTTGTTGGTATCTGCTCATGGAAATTGGTACACCTGCTGTAGACGGCAGTTTGACAATATCAAAACTTAAGTGAGTAGGGCCAATAATTTGATTTCTCTGTAGCTACTTAGAGAAATATCCATAAATACAAAGAAGTTTACTTACAGAGACGTTTACAGAGTTGTGCATTGGAGCATGTAGTGTAATTTAAAAAAAAAAAAAGGAAGGGAGGGAGACAAGCTAAATTCTCTCTCTTAGGGCAATGATTAAATTCTGGGACGTGTCATTTGGGGGAAGTGTAGCAGAGTGCAGTGTAGGCTAATGTGGAAAGCGTGCTGAGTTGGGATCACAGTGTGATGTCTCTTAAAACGTGGCTATAAAAACATGACTGTACATCCACAAGACATAGAGGAAAGGAGTCAGGATATATACAACACCGGTACACATGGTATCGCCTGGGCCACTGTGGCAAGAGTGGTTCATCAAGTGCATCTTGAGTTTTGTTTATCTTCCAGTTTTTTATAAAGAGTAATTTCTTGGTAAGAGTTCATACCAGTTAATTTCATGTGGAAGAAACTAGTTTTACTGGTGAGAGTTTGAGTCAGTGGCAGACAATTGAGTCCAGAACTGACGTCTTGTCTTATCTTACTTACCCTCACTCTAGGTAACTCCCCCTCTGCATTCTCAAAGGCAAGAAATCACCCTAGACAAAAACCCCTGGTACATAAGGACCAAGTTTCTTTAAAAACCTCCAGGTTCCCTAAGTTTCAAAACTTGGATGTATTTACCAAGAAGCCAGCTGTGGGTGGAACCATTCCCAGCCCTTTGGGGCCTTGGGCTGTCCTTGACCTGTAGTTCTTCCCTCCCTCTGGTTCAGGTCATCTCTACTCATGTAGCTCCAATTCTAGAATCTTATTTACTACCTATCAGATTTCCTTTCAAAGGTCAAAGCAGAATTCAAGGCACAACTGGGTGAAGGGCATGCTTGGCATCTTAAAGAGAATTAGGAAGTTTGACTTTGGTGGCTTGAGACAGATTGCTTTGTGACTGGATTAATGGTTGACATTCCGTACTTGGACCTGGAGCGGATCTCAGTTCAGCTTCCATGTGGAAAGGCATGCTCCCTGCCAGGAGGGCGTTGGGTAGGGGACCTGCATGTGTGGGACTTGGCTTTTCAAGAGGCATGAGGTGCTGATGACAGGCTGGACTTGGCCCCTGGTGGTGGTATAATTTAAAACACTGACTCTCAGAGTGGTGAGGGAGAAGAAACAGGAACTATAAGGGAGAAGTGAGGGCCACCTGGGGAAAAAAACCAGCAAGAGTAGGGAGGGCAGTCTTGAAACTGGGAGTGGGAGGTCGCTTGAAGCCTGATTTCCTCCTGTAGATGCCATGAGGATTCCTGACGCAGAGGTCAGCCTCTTAGGGCTGTCCTTCCGGAGATATCCTCTAGGATTCTGGCCTCCTTTTGCTTAGGACAGGCTGGCTGGGTTTTTTAGGATCTCAGGCAGCTAGACCTGCAGCAACATGGAGGATCACGCTTAACTCTTCTCTAGTGGCCCAAGCACCCCTGCATCCGTTTATTGGTTGGACCACTCCTGAGCAGGTGCAGGAGACTGGGTGTCTGAGAGTGCACCTGACTCAGCAGAAAGCAGTTCCTGCTGCCTTCAGCGGGCTATACGCCCACACTGGTATTTTGGTCAGTGTTACAGAACCACTGAGCTATCTGGCCCAGGCAAAAGCCTCTGGCCTGCCCTGCCCCCAGGAGCTAGCTCTCTATAAAAGGGCTGAGCCACTCAGCTCCTCTCACTGGGGGTGTGAAGAGCAGGGGGGACCATGGATGTCATCAGCATCCAGCAGTTGGTAAGAATAAGGGGCAGAGGGGAGGGAGGCCAGGCGATTGTCTAGACTGCAGGCTAGCTCGGCAGAACGAGGAGGTCCAGCTAAAGGAGGGCAGGCAGCTTCTATCTGTGGTCTAAGGATCAGGTTTTAGGAGCAGAAATACGCGGTGGTTTTCTGGTGTGGCAGCCCAGTTCTGTGAGGTAGCGAGAGAGGGAAGCAATGGGAAGATGCTGAGTGATGGCAGATGTGACAGCCCTCAAGTTTAGTGAGTTTTCCTCTGGACTGTGATGGTAAAAGAAATTGGAAGTGGTAGGTTACTTTGGAAGACATGAGTGTAGCTGGGGTGTGGGTTTAGTTCAGCTGCTAGGATAACCATCACTCTGGAAATGGTCCAGAGGGTCTGGCTGCCTTGCTTGGGGTAGAGGAAGGGTGCTCTCGAGTTCCCAGGCAGTGAGAGAAGCGGTGACACCAGTGACACTTAGGGTTGTCTGTTTTGGTGAGGCAAGGCACGGGAGGCCCAGGACTCAGGTTGCCCAGTAAGCTCCTCTGCAGGCCAGTGCCTTGGTGGGCCCAGCCCAGTGCAGCCTCTGCTGGGAAGTGGGTTGCAGGGCTTGAGGAAAGTTAGGTTGCCAGCGTTTACTAGTTAGTTCTGCATGCTGGGAGCCCTAGGCTCTGCCATCTGTCATCCCGTTTCCCCTCTCCCCCAGTATCCTTATTCCTCAGTGCTCCCCAGCTCTTGAACCCCCAGCGGGTGCGGGGGATAAGAATAGATCATGATATGGTGGGTTCTGCCCCAGCAAAGTCCCAGTACTTAGTTTCCTCCTCAGCCTCGTGAGCTAATTGCTAGTGTTACCCCCATTCTAGTGATGAAGAAACAGAACTTCACAAGAGCCAAGATTTAAACCCAGGAGTTCACAATTTTACCCATGAGGCATGTCCTCTGTCCTTCTGAGCACGGGGTTAGATGGCAGTATGGTGTGGTCTGGTAGGAATGTAAGGACGATGGCCCAGGAGGGAAGCTGAGGTGTCACCTACCCTGAGCATACCTGGACACAAGCCCAGCAGTATAAATAGATGTGGCGTCACGCCCCTGACCCTGTGTCCTGCTGACAGGACAGGGTAGGCGGCAGTTATCCTGGGCCCCAGGCAACACTATAGTAGGTGAGAGCCAACATCCACGGGTGGCAGGGAGCATGCCAGCAGAGCACCAGGAAACTGCGAAGGGTCAGACCACCCTGACGTCCACAACACTAATCTCTGTAGGTCTGCTCTTCCCAGGATCCCTGTACTGCACTGCTGTCTTCTAAGGACTCTTCATTTTTCTGAGTGTTTATCCTTATCCTGCTCCTACAGGTATGTGGAGAAAGAGTTGAAAGGAAAGCATTGGGATGTGGACATGGCGTTGCTGATTGTGGAGGCGGGCCCAGAGCCTGGAGGCTGGGAGCCCAAGAGGCCGTGGCCCGGGAGCAGTGGAAACTCGAAGAAGAGAAGAAGAAGAAAGTGAGCAGTGCTGGGGGCCCAGCGGGTGCCAACGCCAAGGGTCAGCAGTGAGGGCCTCAGGCGGCTGGGGTCCCTCCGGTGGGTGGGAGACAGAGTGAGCCCAGCCAGGAGCCTGAGCCCGAGGCTTCCATGACCAAGGCTGACTACTGGTGTGGTCTGGTCTTGTGCCCCAGCTTGAGAGATTGAACAACTCCAGACTGAATCTGGAGACTCTGGCTGACTTGGAAAACTTGGTTCAAAGACGGAGAAAACGACTGAAACGCAGAGTCCCCCCTAGGGCACCTGAGCCCACGGTTAAGGTAAGTGAGGAGTCGGGGTGGAAGGAGAGTGCATACCTGGGGCCAGAGTTTGTGAGGAAGTGCTTCCTGTCCCCCTGGGAGGGCTTGGGGAAGAGTGGATGCTGCCAGCCACCAGCTCACCGCCAGGGCCTGCCAAGCTGAATGAAATCCATTTTGGAGGGCACACAGCCCCCTACTTGTTTGCTGGGGGACCACACACAGGGTGGCTTAAACAACAGAAGGTTATTTTCCCAGTTCTGGAGGCTAGAAGTCTGAGATCAAAGTGTCAGCAGGGTTGGGTTGGTTCCTTGTGAGGGCTGTGGGGGAAAGTCTATCCCTACCAGCCTTCTAGCTCCCGGGGCTTGGTGGCTAGCTTTGGTGTTCCCTGGCTTGCGGGTACATCACCCCAACCAGTGTCTGCCTGAGTTCACATGGCACTCTCCCCACGTGCATGCTGTGTCCACATGTCCCCTTTCATTAAGGACACCACTCATATTGGATTAGGGCCCACTTTATTCCAGTGTGACTTTATTTTAACTAATTCCAGCTGCTTATTTCCAAATAAGGCCACATGCTAAGGTCCTGGGGTTGAGATTTTAGCATATAAACTTAGGGGGTGGGGGGCAAGGCAACCTATAATGGGCATAATAGGTGCCTAGTCAGTCAGAATCTCCTGGGGGGTGGGTTTTTAAGAATCTCTGATTTGGGGGCACCTGGGTGGCTTAGTTAAGCATCCGACCACCGGTTTTGGCTTCAGTCGCAACCTCACCGTTCATGAGTTCAAGCCCCGCATCAGGCTTCATGCTGACAGTGCAGAACCTGCTTGGGATTCTCTCTCCCTCTCTCTTTGCCCCCTCCTGCTTGTGTGCTCTCCCAAAATAAATAAAAGGTAAAAGGAAAAAAAAGATTAAAAAACTCTTGATTTGTACAAGCCACCAGCCAATGATAGTCTTTAGCCAGCTCTTAGGGGCCCGCTTGGCTAGAGTGGTAGGGCCCCAGAGGCCTGTGGTTTTGGGAAATGATTTGGCCTCCTTCAACTTATCCAGCTGCAGCCCCAGGCCCAGCTGGAGTCTGTGGACCTGGAGATGTTCCTGAAGGCAGCTGCTGAGAACCAGGAGACCCTGATTGACAAGTACCTGACAGATGGAGGGGACCCTAATGCCCATGACAAGGTAGTGAGAGTGGGGTGAATCAGACTGCAGTGTCAGCGGCTGCAGGGGTGCTGTCTCCAGGGTGTTTTAGTTCTGGCCTACGAAACTGCAGGCCTTTTCTGTTTTATGGGGCACGAGTTGCCTCCTGAGCCAGGAGGGAAGGGCCCTTGGTGTGATCAGGCAGCAGGCACATCTGTTCAAGGAACCCAATACTGGGAATAGGACCCGGGGCAGGGCCTTAAAGGGGTGGCCATGCTCCCTCTGCCTCATCTCCTGTCTCTACCCCCAGCTGCACCGCACAGCCTTGCACTGGGCCTGTTTGAAGGGTCACAGCCAGCTCGTGAACAAGCTGTTGGAGGCAGGTGCCACTGTGGATGCTCGCGACTTGGTGAGAACTGGGAAGGCCCACCCTCACAGCAGACACCCTGCCTTGCACACAGCACGTCAGTACATTGATGCTTTTATTTTGTAGCTGGACAGGACACCTGTGTTCTGGGCCTGCCGTGGAGGACACCTGGACATCCTCAAACAGCTGCTTAACCAGGGAGCCCAGGTCAACGCCCGGGACAAGGTGAGGGGTGCACTGCTGTGGGGTGGTCTGCTAAAGAGAAGACCCAAGAGTGCACAAGAGCTCAGGCTATTCGTGGAGAAGCGAAAGCACAGCCTTTTGGGGTTGCGATGAGGCCTCACCACTTGGAGCAGACAGATTCTCATCCACTCCCTTAGATCTGGAGCACCCCCCTGCATGTGGCCGTGCGCACGAAACACTGTGACTGCCTGGAGCATCTCATTGCATGTGGAGCCCACATTGACGCACAGGATAAGGTAAGGTGCTGGGCCTTTTGGACTTGGGTCAGCTCCACCTGGGAACAGTGACTGAGAGAGCCAGAGCTCGAGGACAGCACTTGCCAACTTGAACCTTCCAAAGATGGGGAGGTCGGGAGGATAACATCCCCTTTCTCAACAGGAAGGGGACACAGCTCTACACGAGGCTGTGCGGCATGGCCACTACAAAGCCATGAAGGTACTGCTGCTCTATGGAGCCAAGCTGGGCGTGCAAAATGTGGTGAGTATGAGCAGGGCTGAGGCCCTGGCCTGAGAAGTGTGGGTGGAGCTCTTAAGGAGAAGGGGACTGATCCAGTATCCTTGTTCCTAGGCCTCAGTGACCCCGGTGCAGCTAGCACGAGACTGGCAGCGGGGCATCCGGGAAGCTCTGCAGGCCCATGTTGGGCATCCCCGCACCCGGTACTAGTGACAGCAGACCTGCAGGGTCACTTCACAGCCACCATTCCATCCCCTTTACCTCCCATCCTTATGTCTTGTCATCTGCACCCCTCTGTGGGTCTCACCTCAGTCCTTATTCCTCTGTCCTGGGACTGCTTCCTCAGGCCAGTCCTAACAGGACTGAGCAGCAGCACTGAGGCCAGCAGGTGAATAAAGCAGGCCTCCCTGGCTGACTTGTTTCCTGCCAGGGCACCAGCTAGGAAGGGCTGACGCAGAGGACCACAGGGAAGCAGGGAACAAAGTGGGTCCAGATGAGGAACAGTGTAGGGAGAGTGGGAATCCAGGATGGAGCGAAAAATAAGTCCTAAACCTTGAGCTGCCCAGGGTTGGGTACTAGGTGTCCTTGGTGTCCCCTGATCCTCAGTCTGGGAGACTGTGTCCCTCCCTCCGCAAGGGAGAGGGGGGCGGGGATTCAGTACATGGCTTGTGGCTGCCCTGGGGCAGGGGTTTCTCTGGGGAATTCCATTCCTATCAGCAGCAACCCTGATAGCATGTGGAGTGGCTCTAGACAACTTTGGCCTTAGGGATTCTGGAGGTGGGTCTGGCAGTCTGGAGGGGACGCTCAATAGGTTTGAGGCTCCACTGCAGAAGTCCAGTACCAACCTGGTTGCCTCAGAAGCCCTAAGACTGAGGAGCTAGAGCTGATGTTTATTTTAGGGAAACTTTGTGCCTACTGCCTCAGGGCTTTGGTCAGCCTGCCTGCCGCTCTCTAGTTGACCAGCTGGTGGCGCTTCTGGTAAGGGTGAAGTGCCTGGGAGCTGGGGATTGCTTGTGGCCCACCCAGCTTTTGGGGTGGTGGCCCGTAACCCTACTTACTTTGCCTCAGGCAACATCGCCCTGGCACTAGAGCTTGAGCCTGGACCTTGCAGCTGCACCTGCTTTGCTTTCTCCCACCGCTGAGGCGGGACATCGAGGAGCTGGTGGCTCAGCCCTGGAGGGGAAGCAGAGGAGAGTGAGGAGCACACCTGCTGCTTTCCCTCCTCTGCTAAGTGGTGGCAGATTTAGGACCCAGCTTCCCACGAGCTCTCCTGAATGTCCCTTCCTTTCACTGCCTTTTCCGCTCCATGGCGCACTGGCGCAGACCCGTACTGCTGGCAGGGCTGGGTCCTGAACTGGCAGAAAATGAATTTTAAGGAACTTTGCCCTAAATGGAGAACTACAAGTTGAGGCCCCAGCTTTAAGATGAAGGGTCAGCCTCCCTCACATACATAAGGTACCTGTATTGACATCCATTTTGCAGTTCTTTCTAGTCTAACATTGGTGGCCTTCTCGGGCCAAGCACAAGGCTATTCTTAGGATGTGAAAAAGCGACTAGAGCTCCCACCGGGGGCCACACACCTTCCCTTCTCATGGACAGCCCCTGCCCTGTGGTGAACTGTAAGGACAGTTCGCCCAGGTGCCAGAGCCATATGAGAAATAGGTATTCAAGTCCATGGAGAAGACGACCCCCCATCTAGAAAATGGGGACCCTTACTTGACAGACAAAACACCATTTTATACGCATCAGTATTTTTTGTTCATTAAAACTGGTTGACTATCCATCACAGCCTACTTGTCTGTTCTGGACTGGGAGGGGCCAGTTCATTAGGTCCAAGGCCTTGTCTTCCTCAGCAGCAAAGCTCAAGCCTGTTAACCATACTGGCCTGACAGCAAGATGGGCTCCCAAGTGCAGAGTGGGGAGTCCAGGCACTTGGCTTGTGTGCTCAAGGCATCACTCACTCACTCACTGATGGGCAAGTTCCAAGAGCACTGGCTCTCAGACTTGGCTGCTTACCACAATCACGAGGGAAGGTTTTAAAAAGTCCTGATGTCCAGGGGTTCCTGGTAAGCTTCTGACTCTTAATTTCGGCTCAGGTCACAGTCCTGCTTAAGGTCCTCTCCCTCTGTCCCTCCCCGACTTTTTCTCAAAAAAAAAAAAAAAAAGTCTTGATGTCCAAGCAAGTTAAATTCTCTCTGGGGTAGGACCCAGGTATCACCACTATGATGCAGATGACACACCTCTCTATGTAGGAAACCCTTAAGGATCTACAAAAAAAATCACCTAGAATAAAGGAGTTCAGGATCTCAAGATCTAAAACAAACATACAAAGGCCTATTTCTGCATATTAGCAATGACTACGTGGACATGAAACTTAACACAGTTCCACTTAAAAATTGCTTTTAAAAATGAAAATAGTAGTACTTAGGTGTAAATCTAACAAAACATTTAAGGACTTGTATGCTGAAAACTTCAACACACTGATGAACAAAATTAAAGGAGAGTTAAAATAAATGGAGACCTACCTTGTTCGTGGATTGGAAGATGAGACCTAGTAAAGATGTCAATTCTCCCCAAATTGACGTACAGGTTTAATGCAGCTCCTACCAAAAATCCCAGCAAGATTTTTTTGTAGATAAGATTACTTAGAAACTCATAGCTAAAACATCTTTGAAAAATAAAGTGGGAGGAACTGGTCTACCTGACTTCAAGACTGAATATAAAGCTATGGTAATCATGATTGTGGAATTAATGGAGTGACAGAGACAGATCAGTGAATGGAACAGAACAGACAATGCAGACATAGAAATATGCCCAACTGATTTTTGACAAAGGTGCAAAAAAAAAACTTAATAGAGGAATGCCTTTTCAACAACTGGTGCCAGAGCAACTGGACATCTATAGGCTGAAAAAAAAAAAAAAAAAAAAAAACCTTTGGGGCACCTGGGTGGCTCTCAGTTGGTTAAGCATTCAACTCTTGATTTCAGCTCAGGTCATAATCTCACAGTTCATGAGATCCAGCCCTGTGCTGGATCTGTGCTGACAGCAGGCTCTGTGCTGACAGCAGAACCTGCTTCAGATTCTCTCTCTGCCCCTCCCCTGCCCACGTGCACTTGCTATGCCTCCCTCTCTCAAACATTAAAAACAAAAATAACCTAAATCTTGCACAAAAATTAACTCAAATGGATCACAGACTTAAAAGCAAAACATAAAACTGTAAAGATTGTACAAAAAACAGGAGGGGCACCTGGACATCTCAATCAGTTAAGTGTCCAGCTTTGGCTCAGGTCAGGATCTCTTGATTCCTGGGGTTAAGCCCCACATTGGGCTCTGTGTTGACAGCTCGGAGCCTGGAGCCTGCTTTAGATTCTGTGTCTCCCTCTCTCTCTGCCCCTCCCCTACTTGCACTCTCTCAGAAACATTTGAAAAATTAAAAAACAAAAAACAAAAAACATAGACAATCTTTGGGATCTAGGACTAGGTAAAGATTAGACATGATACCAAAAGCACAATCCATAAAAGAAAACGGGTAAACTGGACTTCATCAAAATTAAAAACTTTTCCCTTATAAAGAATCCTGTTTAGAATATGAAAAAAATAAGGGACTGGGAGAAAATATATGCAAACCAAAAATCCAACAAAGGCCTAGTATTTAGAATATATAAAGACTTCAAAACAACAGTGAAAGACCAAACCAATTACAGATGGGCAAAAAGAGGGGCACCTGGGTGGCTCAGCTGTTTGAGCGTCCAACTATTGGTTTCAGTTCAGGTCATGGTCTCGCAGTTCATGAATTCGAGCCCCCCACTGGGCTCTGCGCTGACAGTGCAGCACCTGCTTGGGATATTCTCTCTCCCTCTCTCTGACCCTCTCCTGCTCGTGCTCTCAAAATAAACAGAACTTAAAAGAAAATGGGCAAGGGGCACCTGGGTAGCCCAGTCAGTAAACGTTCAACTTCAGCTCAGGTCATGATCTCACAGTTGTGGGTTCGAGCCCCACATCAGGCTCTGTGCTGACAGTTCAGAGCCTGGAGTCTGCTTCACATTCTGTGTCTCCCTCTCTCTCTCTGCCCCTCCTCAGTTTGCACTCTCTCAAAAATAAAACATTAGAAAAAAATTTTTAAAAAAAAGGCAAAAGAACAGGTATTTCACAAAATAAGCACATGAGAAGATACACGTCAGCCATTCTGTTAATACAACTAGAAGCCACAAAGATATCACTACACACCTACCAGAATGGCTAAAATAAAAATGGTGACAATACCAAATGAAGATTTAGAGAAACTGGATCACTCATACATCCCTAGTAGGAACATAAAATTGTACAGCTAAAGACATGTAGCAGTTTGTTTAAAAAACTAACCATGCAGAGAGGCACCTGGGTGGCTCATTCAGTCAAGCCTCTGATGTAGGCTCAGGTCATGATCTCACTGTTCATGAGTTTGAGCCCTACTTCAGGCTCTCTGCTGGCAGTGTGGAGACCACTTAAGATCCTCTGACCCCCTCTCTTTCTGCCCCTCCCCCTGCCTTCTGTCTCCAAAAATAAACATTAAAAAAAAACAAACAACTATGCAATGACCATACAACCTAACAATTGCATTATTGGACATTTACCTCAGAAAACCAATGTTTACACAAAAACTTGTAATGAACGTTCATAGCAGCTTTATTCGGAATAGCCAAAAACTGGAAACCACCCAGATGTCCTTCAACGGGACAAGGAGTATATCAAGGAATACAATGCAGTAATCAAAAGGAATGAACTACTGACACACACAACAACCTGGATGTATCTCTGGAGTATTATGCTGAGTGAAAAAAGCCAATCCCAAATGGTTACATACTATATGATCTCACACAACATTCTTGAAATGACAAAATCTTAGAACAGTGGTTGCCAGGGATTAGGGATGGAGGCCAAGGGGGTGGGTGTGGCTCTCAGAGGGTGCCGGGAGGGAGATCCTCGTGGTGATGGGGTAGCTCTATCTAGGCTGAAGTGGCGGTTACACAAATCTACTTGTGACAGAGAACTATACACCCACATTGTGCTAGTGTCAGCTTCTGGGTTTTGATACTGTATTATAACTATGTAAGAAGTAACCATTATGGAAAACTGGGTGAAGGGTACCTCTAGCTTTGCAACTTCCTATGAATCTGTAATGGTTTCAAAATAAAAAGTTAGAAAAAAAGTAAGCAATAACTCTAAATGCAACTTGGTATCCTGGATTGGATCCTGCAACAGAAAAAGGACATGATTGGAAAAACTGATAGAATCCAAGTAAAGTCTGTAATTTAGTTAACAGTTTTGTACCAATGTTAATTTTTTCTTAGTTCTGATAGATGTACCAAGGTTATGTAAGATATTAACATTAAGGGAAAGGGTATATGGAACTCTTCTGGGAATCTAAAATTATTTCAGGGGCCCCTGGCTGGCTCAGTCAGTAGAGCATGCAATTCTTGATCTCAAGGTTGGGAGCTCAAGCCCCACACTGGGTATGGAGCTTACTTTAAAAACAAACAAAAAAATTAAAATTATTCCAAAAAAAAATAAAATCCTGATACCCAGACCAATTAAATCAGGCTCCCTGGAAGGTGGGCCCCAGGTATCCCGTATTTTTAATTTGCCAGGTGATTCTAATGTGCAGCCAAAGTTAAGAACCATTGTTCTGGAGACAAATGATGTCTAAGTATCTATTTCCCACCTGGGTTTGCTCTTAGACTTCCTTGAGAACAGTTTCTAAGTGAGCATGCCAATGTTCTTTGGCTTTCATTCCCACTAGTCCCAGATAAGGGATTCAAATTCCTTTGAGAAAAGTTCCAGAAATCCTCCTCCCTCCCTATCCAATCTGAGATCCTAGGTCTCTATGATGCCCCAGTTTCTACACCGTTGAAGAACTGTGGAAGGTAAATGTGGGTAAACCAGAAGAAAAAGACAAATGCCTTCTTATTCCCAATTCTCTAAAACCCTGTAGCTAAGAATAGCAAAAAAGCAGAGAGCTGAAATGTTTCACGGGTATAAAAAAACCTGATGTCCTGTTCTTTTTTTTTTTTTTTTTTTTTTTTTAAGAAAGGGGATGAGGATCTGCCTGGTGTATAACCAACCTTCCCTCCTCCCCCTTGCTGTTCTCCCTGCAAATTACAGCCATACAGCTCTCCACAGAGGCCTAGGAAGAAGGTACAAAAACAGGTCTAGCAGTTGGTTAATCTCCCTGGGATCCAGCAACTAAGAAAGGATTAGGTGCAGCAGACCCCTTCCTCCCATGTATGACCTCTTCTTAAAACACAGAAAAAGACAAATACTGTTAGTGGCAACTAAGCAAGAGAGGCTGAGAAGCAGAAAGAGCAGGACTCCTCAGTGCCACTGGGGGCCAGCTTGCTTGCTCAGGGCTCTGAGCTCAGGGCTCAGAGAAGCAACCTCCACAGGAGGGAGCAGGACAGTGGGACATACTTGTGGGTCATCGTGCTGCTTCTAGGTTTGGCACACGCAACAGGCAGGGGCATGTGCTTTGAAACATGGCATTGTAAGGGAAGCCAAATAGTTCACTGTGGCCAAGGTCATGGATGTGAACCCCCAGCCAAAACTAGTGCTCTTGGTTTGCTCAAAAAGTGCTGCCGGCAGCAGAAAGTTGGCAAATTAAAAGCAAAGTGAGTACAGGTCACGGCCACATAAAGGCAGTAATCGTGCACTCACATCATGGCTTGGCCCAAAGAGGTATAAATACACTGCACTGTCACAGGGAGAAGGCTGGGTCCTGGGGACCGGAGATGACAGTGTTCTTTCCATTCCCTTCAGAAGCAGGCCTGGAGGGCTGCGCCCCAGCTAACCCCCATTTCCTAAAGGAGGGCAGGACCTGCTGAAGGCTCCTGGCACTGAGGTCTGGTTCTGAGAACAGCCCAGGACCGACATCTATAAGGGCCATCTAAAACGTGGCCTGGAGGGGATGGGGACAGGCTGACGGGAAGCTACTCCTCGGCTCTCCAGTTCCCCACGTGCTTGTCCATTGCCCACACCTGGGGCTGCCTGGCAAGCAGTTAAACCCCTGGGTTCCGCCCAGGGCTCTCCTCTGCTGGGAGGCCAGGTCTGCTGTGGTTGGGCCCTAGAGGAGAGAGGGAAAGGAAAATTAATATCAAAATCAGTAAAGGGAGCAGGCCTTATCAAAACCAAGTGTTAAAATTGTCTTCAGGACAAGAAGGGGTGGGTAAGACAGAGAAGCCTCAGGACACCTCAGTATCAAGGCAGAGCTGGGAGTGACGAGTTAGGAAAATAGGCTAACTCCACATCACAAGAGAAAACCACTGGGAGGAGGGGATGCATCACTGAGAGGCCGGAAAGCAGGGCAGGGGGGTTTTGCTCACGGGAGGCCAAGGCCATAAATGCTGGACGAGAGGAGCCCACCCTGGATAATAAAACACCTGCACTGGAAGGAAGGTTTAGTTTCCAGTGCTGGTATTTCATGACCCCTCCTGTCTTCCAGAAAAATGAAAAGTAGGAACAAGGGACAGGAAGGGCCCACTCACCCTCCCACCCCCCAAGAGAAACACCTCCCAGGCAGGGGTGGGAGTGGGAGCGGTTTCCAGGGCTCCTCCCAGCAGCTAGAGGGCTGGGGAAGGAAAGCAAAGAGAAAGTGAAAGGGAAGATATTTACCTTGGGTGTTTTCTGAAAACAAAAAATGCTCACTAGTCCACAGTCAATTATCAACTGCAGTTTCCAAATGTGCCAAAGAGGGAAAGGTCTACGGGGAAGGCTAGAGAGAGCAGAGGGGAGAGAGACAAGAGGAAACCAGCTATGCAGCTGTGCCGGCAGGGCCTGTCACAGATGCGCTGGGCGGGGTGGGGGGCCTGGGTGGCGGCGTGCAAACACGCTGCCTGAGCCTCAGAACCAGAGGGAGCAGGAAGCGCAGCATCTGGAGTGGACTCTCCCTTGGAAATCAGCTCTGTGAATGGTCGTTGCGCAGTAGTTACCCCGAGTTTGAAATGGCAGGCCAGGGGTCAGAAAACTTTCTGTAAAGGGCCAATATTTTTAGGGTTTGCAGGTCATATGGTTCCCGTGGCAACAATTCAACTCAGCTGTTGTAGCTAAAGGCAGCCATATACAACCCATAAACCAGCAGGTCGGGTCCAATAGGACTTTATTTACAAGAACTGGCAGCTGGCCAGTTTGCCGACCCCTGCTGTAGGCAGTTAAAAATGATTGTGCCTTCCAAGCATCTCAATAAAGGCATTTGTCTGCCAGGAAATCTAGTGCCAAAGTCAATCAGGGGATAGTTCTGACCTACACTATTTAAGCAATGTCCCCAGCAACACCTCCATGTGTGCAGCGACACTAAGCTCTCCTGGGCAGCAGAGTGCCACCCACCAGAGAGACTGCAGCAACAACTTTGGGAGCGAGGCAGGAGCACAAGCACAGCAGGCAAGCCCCACTAGGGACAAATGTCAGGGCGCACTTAAGGGAGAAGCAACATCATGGCAACAGAACAGGGGATGCTAATCCATTACACAGAGGGAAATGACCCACAAAGCCACTGTAAATTACAGGTTTCCCTGCTTTCCCAAAGTAGAGTGTTGCTATGGAACCTTCTGTAAGCCAGAATGGCAGACAGCGAAGATGCAACCACCATTTCATGAAGCAAAAGTCCTCTTCGCGTTTCTTTCAGTTAGTGAAAACAGGCACGGACGTAGATACTTTGTAAAAGCAAAGCAGCGCCAAGCAAACTTTCAGGGATACCTGTAGTCCCTTACAGGACTGCCCAATGAACAGCTGAAGCCAAAAAAGGATGGTAAAACACTGCATGTATAATAAAAAAGGAAATGAAGGAAAAACCATCCTTCTTAGATTTAGGTCTACACCTTGAAAAGAACATGTGCAGTCTGAGTAGCAGATGGAGCCACACAGAGTTCAGGCTGAGAAAACCAAGACCAATGCTCACATTTTGAAAGAACAACATACTGGCTTTTGAGACCCAAGTCTAATGAGATGGTGTGAATCTCTATACAAGTGGCATCTCACAAAACAACAGAATATCACAGTAAATACAGACCTGTGATCAGTCCTAAAAGGCAGAACACCACCTCTCAGTGCACGTTCACGGAGAAAAGGCTCAAATGCCCAGATCCAGGGTTTGAGCAGCACACCTCAAGCTGGGGCCCCCTTTTACCAACACAGAGATGAAGCATTCGGGCTGAGCCGTTAACGTGGCCCAGGGTGGGGCTTTCTGTCCCTTGCACCTACATGTCACCTCTCAGAAAGTATCTTTCTACCATAAAAACATATTCGTGTTCTCCAGTGTGGGTTTAAGTAACCAGAGCTGTTCCCTATGAGACACCAAGGCCAAGGGCAGGCACAGGTTCCAAGCCAGAGTGCCTAGGTCTCTCTCTGCTTCTGACTCTTCATCTGTAAAATGCACCTTACCACTACCACCTCTGAAAATGGCTGGGAAGTTTTCTTGGATGAGTTACGACAAGGAAAGCTCCTAGTAC
Organism: Prionailurus bengalensis; assembly: GCF_016509475.1. Taxonomy (NCBI): domain Eukaryota; kingdom Metazoa; phylum Chordata; class Mammalia; order Carnivora; family Felidae; genus Prionailurus; species Prionailurus bengalensis. The sequence goes on from NC_057354.1 coordinate 62,442,008, forward strand.
AGTGTCAGGCTGAGTAAGCGTTCAAATGAGTTCAGTGTCCCCAATGCAGAGTGCCCAGGGCAGCCGGTGGCCTCTGTGGAAGCCCCACCCACTCCTCCAGCACCACTCAGCCTTGGAGTGTATCTCTAACCCCAACTCAGGAGCTCAATCAGAATAAAAGTACCTTCTTGAGTAGTAAGGAAAATAAGTTCCCTGACTTTTTACCACTCCTACCCAAAGGCCTCTCTCCACAGGCTTTTTATTTTCCCTTCTTATGCTCTTGAAGGCATGGTTTGCCATCCCACAACCCACCCCACACTGCAAAGTCTATTTCTTCCAACGTCATACTCCTGCTCAAAGTGGAACCCTGGATGGGAAGGGCACGCCTTAAATATTAGCTTCACCTGACTGAATGTCTCAACAAGTACCCTTCTTGGTTTCTGGGATGGTGTCGACCAGCCACCTTCTGAGCCAGGCCCACTGGTGACCTAGATCTTCATTTTTCAGGTGACCTAACTCTAATCCTAAATGACCAAGAGTGTCTGAGCTTGACCTTATTCCCACTTAGCAACTATTCTCTAATTAAGTCAATCCATCCTAACAAGCCCTCCAGAGAAAATGCTAACTTAACATACTTTCAACGCCAGCTGGTCTACAGCGCAATGTCATCCAAGCTTTAAAACCAGTGAAAAGAGAAAGAGGAGAGGATGGGCAAAAAAGGGGACAAGGAAAGAAGAATGCAAGGCAGAGTGAGGGCAGAGAGAGTGAGTCTGTGTGTGCGAACAGCAAGGACGGCACAGGACATGAACTCCCTCTGGGCTGACACACGGTGGGATGTGGCCATGAGGGGCTCACCTGCTGCTGTGGCTGTCTTGTCACCGAGGAGCCTGATCTGGCTGCCTGGGATGACCTGGAGGTCTGCGCTCTCCGGGGACTGTGGCAGGTTCTGGGCTCGAGTAGCCAGGAGTGCATTGAGGTACTGCAGCCGCGTGACCTAGAAGACAGGAAGCATTACCACGCAGGTGCGACTCGTGAAGCCAGATGGAGAAAGTGAGGTATGAAAGATCACACCTCTCCCTCCTGCCCACAAGCACCAGAACTAGGTGGGAGAGTCACACTCAGCAGGACCAAGAAAAATGAAGAACTTTAAGCAAGCCAAGGGAAGAGGGGAGCAATCAAGCAGTGTTTTTAAGATCTCAAAAGGAAACTGGGTGCAGTCCCAGTGACGGGACTAGACTCAGCAATCAGGCCTCCAGGGGCCAAGGCCGTCTGTCCTTCAGAGCAAGTACAAGGTCGTGCTCTGTGTGTGAACTCTCAGGTTGACTCAACTAGAATCTACTTTTAATCCATACAAATTTGTGACCAGCTGGTTCAGCCCCTTGGGGACACAAAGCTGATTAAAAGCCAGTACCCATGAGCAGCCCAGTCACCTTAATGAACTGTAGGTCGGAGAGGGCCCGCACGGTGTAGTCAGGACAGTACGCAGACAAGCGGCCACCATCGGTTGGCTCAGACTGCAGGTCATGGCGGATGGACTGGAGCGAGGATACTGGGGACTGGTGAACTATCAGAAGAAACAAACAGTGACATCTCCGGTGGGGACAAATGCAGTCTCTAACATCCACCCCACAGATAGCTAGAACATAGAGAAGGATGGCAAGCACAATTCCTCCTGGGAAAGGCTAGCAGGGGTAGGAGCGAGCAACAAAGATGAGCCCCCAAAGAAATGCTGCCCATTCCCTCGACGCAGCACAGAGATGAGAAAAGCCAGCCTGTCCCAAAGAGGAATGTCTGACAGGACGGGGCAACTGGGTGCTTCAGTCCATTAAGTGTCCGACCCTTGATTTCAGCTCAGATCGTGATCTCACAGCTCATGAGATTGAGCCCCAAGTCAGACTCTGAGCTGACAGCTCAGAGATTATCTTGGGATTCTCTCTCTCCCTCTCTCTGCCCCTCCCCCTGCTTGCTTGCTTGTGAGTGTGCACGTGTGTGTACTCTCTCAAATGAACATTAAAACACAGACACACACACACAGGAACACCTGGAAGAAAGGGAGGCCAGAACCTTTCCCCCAGCAAGCAGCCAGGCAGGTCAGATTCTGCCCAGCCCAGCAGCTGAACCCAGCGTTCCACTCCCAGAGGGCTGTGACTTACCTGAGGACGGTGCTGTCAGGGCAGATACTCCATAGTAGGTGAAGGCCCCATTCTCAAACTTCAGGCCCTCTTTCCCGATCTCCACCTCAACCCTGCCCTGGGAGGTGTAGGGAAAGGGAGGAAGGAGGAGTAGGGAAAGAAACAGATGCGGACAGATTACCTTTCCTGCCGGAAGAGAGCACAAGGAGAAAGCAGCAACCCCAGTTATTCAGGGGGTGTGTATCTGGATGATCCTCCCTCTTCTCAGACCCTTCCCTAGTTTCTGAGCAAGTGGGAGGCCCCAGTCTGGGCTCCCAGTTACCTGCAAGATGAGAATGAAATAATCCACCGGCTGGCTGCGCTGGTACAGGTAATGGTGGGCAGCCAGACGGTTGCTCTCGTCAAACCTCACTTCCTGGTTGACGCTGGGATGCTTCAGCAGGTGCAGCAGGACCTTCTCGGAGATTCGCAGGGGGCTGAATACATCCACCTCTGCCCCGTGGTGGAAAAAAGGGACAGTGTCCACCAGGCCCAAAGTGGCCTGCACAGCCACACCCGACTCCTGCTGCCCCACATGAGCCAAGTCACCTCCCCAATACAAGAGAACTGGGCAGGCACACACCCACCCGCTGCTGTGGCTCGCCAGAGGTGGCACCAGCCTGGCCCCAGCTCTCAGCCACCTGGCAGACAGGAGCTGCCACTCAGGTGCCCTGAGATGCTGACAGGGCTACAGAGAGAAGCGCAAGTTCTGGACACTGTCCTTACTGGGAATGAGGGGACACCTGGTGTCCGCCTGGAGGTCTCCTGACCCACTGGACGGGGAGCAAGAGAGCAAAGACAAGGCCCACCCTTCACCCTCACCTCGGGACAGGAAGCGCTGGGTGGCCAAGAGCAGCTGAGGCGAGATTTTCACTTTATATTCATCGTCAGACACCTTGAACAAGGAGAATTCCTCTTTCCGCCTGAGAGGGGCACTCAGAGAAGCAGGCTTCTTCCTCACTGTGGCATCTCCTACAATGGCAAGAAGGCCTGCTGAGCCATCAGTAGCCCTCCAATCAACACAACCAAGCCAAGGCCTGGAAGTTCTTGGGGATGGGAGGGGGCAGCAACCCATATTCCTGCTATATCCCGAGGGAGTATGGAAAGCGACTGCTCTTCTCCTCAGAGTTGGGAGATAATACCGGTATGACAGCAAGACCACTTGTAAAAATAATAGACATTCTTGGTCATTAAGAGACCCCTCACCAGAAAGCACGTGTTTGCAGATAACTGGTGCTAAACAGCAGCAGCTAACCTGATGTCCGCACGCCTATGGCAACCTGAGGCACCAAACTACAGAGGCTGCATTTGGGGGACAGATGCATGGGCAAAGTGATTCACCTGATAACAAACAGGGGTGGGGTGTTCAGTGTCCCAAGTGTGCACGTGAGACCTCAGCCATCGAGCATGGGTTCTGTGTCTACCCTACAGATCTCAGCCATCATCTCAAGAGGCAGACACTTCTAAGACAGGCCCCAGAATCTTCTGTTTTGGAAAGACCCTCTTAGCAGTAAAGAATGGGATACTTGGAGGAAACGTTTCTGTACTGTACAAAAGAACATGAGAAAGTAAGGGCCAAGGCAAACAGGAGACTGGGAAAGGCCCATAAAGGGCAGAGTGTCCCCTCTGTGCTGGAGAAATCAAACAATGCAGCTGTGATAAGAGCCCCAGGCAAGCACTGAGACTGTAAAGGCCGCGGCTCCCCAGCCAGGCGCAGGTGTGGGGCCTCCGACACCTGACCTGAGGCAGGGCTAAGGGGAGAGGGGCCTGGCTAGGTAACAGCTCTGACTGGAGATCCAGCCTCATTTTCAGCAACACGGAGACCTATTGTCCTCTGATGCACACAATATGTCTCAGTAGGCTTAAAAGTTGAGATGGAACACTACCAGTAGTCAAGACTCACGGTAATCCTCAGACTCATCCAGGATCTCAGACTTGATGATCTCCTCAATGACGTCCTCCAGGGTGACCAGGCCCAGCACCTCGTAGAAGGGGTCACCTTCACCCTCGTTGTTCACCCTCTGCACGATGGCCAGGTGGGACTTCCCTGGGGGAGGGGACACTCAGATTACAGCTTGCCAGGGGCCTCCCGTTTTGCTTACTCCCACCTGTGACAAGCTCACCAAAGGGACAGAAGTTGATGTTTTTCCTACAAGGTGCCAGGCACAAGGTGGGACTCACTTTACACTGGAGGAACCTAGATCTCAGACACTATGTTCACCCACACAAGGCCACCCAGGCAGTGGCAGAGCAGAGTCAGCCTCTGGTCTAAATGAACGTGGCATAGACAAGGATGCATCAGACTAAGACAGGCGCAACAGGGTTGCACACATAAGGGCACCAACTCCAGAAGCACAGCCTCCTCTGGGACAATCTAAATGGCAGAGCAGAGAGGGGCCACCCAGTGACTCTCCTAGGGAAGTTTTCCCAATTCGGAAAGCTGTCCTTTATTTCCAGAAGCCAAGGTCTATGAAAGTTATCCAGGGAGAAGATGGTAAATGGTAATCAGCCAGTCAGAGCCCCAACTGTGTGGGAGGAAGAGCAGCAGCCTGGAACTGTTCACCTTCCTCTTCTTCAGATTAGCTTTCTGTTTCTTTCTTTGATAAAGAAATGTAAGCTTGAAAAAGCCCAAGCCTCAGAGTGCTGGGGAATATTGAGAAAACTTCAAGAATCTACTTTTTTTATCTACGAAACTTTATACCTGTCCAAAAGAAAAAAAATGCAAGCTACTCAGGTCATTGTAAATTTCTGAGTAGCCACATTAAAAAACAAAAACCAAAACAAAACAAAAAACACAGGTGAAATTAATTGACAACATATTATTAACTCAATATAGCCAAAATATTTCAACATTCAATCAATATAAAAACATCAAAACAGGGACCCCTGGCTGGCTTAGTCAGTGGAGCATGTGCCTCTCAAATTCTGGGTTGTGAGTTTGAATCCCAAGTTGGTACAGAGATTACTTAAAAATAAAATCTTAAAAAAAACAAAAATTAATTAATTAAAAATTTAAATAAATTAGGGGTGCCTGGAGGCTCAATCGGTTAAGCTTTTGACTCTTGATTTCAGCTCAGTCATGATCTCCTGGTTCGTGGGACAGAGCTCCACATTGGGCTCTGCACTGACAGCACAGAACCTGCTTGGGATTCCCTCCCCCACCCCCCGCCCCTCACCTGCTATCTCTCTCTCTCTCTCTCTCTCTCTCAAATACATAAATTTTTTTTAATAAAAATTTTTTAAAGATTGAAACATATTTTCCTTTTTTGCACTGTCTTTGAAGTCTGGTGTGTGTTAGGCACTTCCAGCACACCTCAGTTCAGACCAACTACCTTTCAAGAACTTGACAACCACATGTGGGCAGGGGCTGCAGAAGGGGTTGTGCAGGACTAGGATACAGAACTAAGAGAAACTCACCTCAGCCTTTGTTACTGATAAAAAAAACTTAAGGTAAAAGCTAGCCTGGATCCACGTAAGGGAGTATTTGCTTCAAAAATCTCTCAGTTTAGGGGCGCCTGGGTGGCGCAGTCGGTTAAGCGTCCGACTTCAGCCAGGTCACGATCTCACGGTCCGGGAGTTCGAGCCCCGCGTCGGGCTCTGGGCTGATGGCTCAGAGCCTGGAGCCTGTTTCCGATTCTGTGTCTCCCTCTCTCTCTGCCCCTCCCCCGTTCATGCTCTCTCTCTGTCCCAAAAATAAATAAACGTTGAAAAAAAATAAAAAATAATAAAAAAAAAATCTCTCAGTTTAAAAAAAAAAAGAATCTTTCAGTAAAGAAAAAAGTCAAGTTCACTTTTTTGTGTGAATAATACTTTACATACCTTGGGTTTAATTACAGTGTAGTGAACAGAGTTCAGAAACACACTCTCTGGAACTCTGTCTGGCACACACTGCCTCATTCTTTCAGCATCCGTGCCCCACCCCCCAGTGTCAGGTGCAGGAAGACCTCTGCTCCAACTTTAGATTGAACAAAATGTCCAGTCAACCAAAAGCTATTATTATTAGACCACTGGCCAGGTCATCAAGAAAGGAATGAGGCTCTAAAAGAATAAAAAGAAAACACTTAACTATATTTCATCAAATCTAAGATGTCCTCAATTGTGAGATACATCCTGATTGGAGAGAAGTTGAAACAAAAAAATGTGCACCTGAGACGTGAAGGATTGCGGCATTTTGTGCCTACTGTGTGCTGGCCACTAAGGGCTTTATTCAGTTATTAACTTATAAATCCTTCAACAACTCTATGAAGGAACAGAACATTATTCCCATTTACAATTTGCAGAGAAAACTGAGACCAAGAAAAGGTTCAGTGACTCACCCAAGTGCAAAACCTGGATTTGATGGGGCACCTGGGTGACTCAGTCGGTTAAGCATCTGACTTCAGCTCAGGTCATGATCTCACAGTTTGTGAGTTTGAACCCCACATCAGGCTCTCTGCTGTCAGCACGGAGCCTGCTTCAGATCTTCTGTTCCCCTCTCTCTCTGCCCCTCCCCTGCTTATGTCTGTGTGCACTCTCGCAAAAAAAAAAAAAATAAATAATAAAAAAAAATTTAAAAAACCCCAAAACAAAAAAAACCATGGGATTTGAACCCAGGCAGTTGGCTCCTGAATCTGTTCTCTTGACCACCACACTCAACTGACTTTCACTGAAGAGAACAAAAAACCCAAATCTTAGGAAATCCTCCCCTCTGGGTGAGTTACACGTGGCCAAGGTACTCTCTCCAGCACAGGAGCCCTTCTAAAGAAAAGTATCGTTTTCTAGGATGCTCTAACATCCTCAGACAAAAATTAAAGGCAGAAATGACTATACCATCTTTCCCGCTTCCAGGAGGAAAAGGCCAGGGGTTGCCTAGAACTACCTGCTCTTTCCTGCTGAGACAGAAGCATTGAATGAGGAACTCAGCATTTCTAGATGCTTCCCAGCACTGGGTATCTGTGCTGGGAATGGTTCACACTGGCAGACAGACATCATTTCTACAAGGGCCAAGGCAAGGCCCTTGTAAGACAGCCCTCATGGGGAAACACCAAAGCTCAACATACAATTTTGGTCAGATTCTGGGAACCAGAGCCCAGGTTCTAGATGACCATCTAAGACAGAGAACTCATTTCAGCTCCATTCTTCCAGAATGCCAGTCGCTTTGGCAGGTTACCTTTAGAATGGACTAACTTTTCCCTTGCTTTCAAACAGTTTTTTTTTAATTTTTTTTAATGTTTATTTATTTTTGAAAAACAGAAAGACAGGCAGACCATGAGCGGGAGAGGGGCAGAGAAAGGGAGACACAGAATCCGAAGCAGGCTCCAGGCTCTGAGCTGTCAGCACAGAGCCTGATGTGGGGCTCAAACTTTGAGCAGAGCAGAGAGATCGTGTCCTGAGCTGAAGTCAGATGCTTAATGAATGAGCCACCCAGGTGCCCACAAACGTTTTTGTTTTTGTTTTGAGAGAGAGGAATGCCATGTGCGAATGGAGAAAGTGACAGAGGAAGAGAGAGACTCTTAAGCAGGCTCCATGCTAAGCATGATGTGGGGCTCGATCCCACAACCCTGGGATCATGACCTGAGTCGAAATCAAGAGCCGGATGCTTAACCAACTGAACCACCCAGGTGCCCCACTTTCCAACTTCTGTAAAACAGGCACAAGTTTCTCAGTGGCCTGCCACATGGAATCACTCAATATCAAACAGATGAAAGCAGAGCCCTTGAAAGATCCCCTAACACAATGGCCATGTGATTTATCTCTAGACAGAATGTCCAAGGGGTCCAGAAGGCAACCATGAAAAAGCAGTAGGGGTACACACAGAACAAGCAGCTGGAGGGATTAAAGTTTATTTCTCATCTGATAGGATAAAAATGTCCTGAAAATATACAGGCCCCTGGCTGGCTAACTGGAAACACTAACACAGACCCCAGGACGGCTGCCTACAGGCTCTCCCCAAGCAAGTTCTACGGAGCCACAGACAAGGGGGCAGATGGTGCATCTTACCAACATCAACCAGAAACCCCTGCAAAAGCTCTTGGGAGTTTTAATTCCAGTTAGCAAGCTCAAATGTACTCAATTATATGGATGCTAGAGGACTCTTCCATAATGTCTAATTTCTAGAATATTTGTAAAAATGCAGTTGGAGTTTAAATTCCTTTGCCTTCCTTTACCTTTTAATATATTATTTGTTGATTTGTTTTTGAGAGACAGACAGAGTGTGAGCAGGGGAGGGGTAGAGAGAGAGAGACACACACACACACACACACACACACACACACACAGAATCTGAAACAGGCTCCAGGCTCTGAGCTGTCAGCACAGAGCCTGATGCGGGGCTCGAACTCACACACCATGATTATCATGACCTGAGCTGAACTGACTGAGCCACCCAGGCACCCAACCTTCCTTTATTTTTTAAAGCAACTGTGGGAACATGTCCTAGGAGAAAAGTGCCAGGATAACATTCCTCACAACAGCTCTGACTCTTTTCAGAATCGTGGGGATCCTCTGGCCTCTGACAATGAACCAGAACTCAGTTCATTTAGTATATGTGCTGCCGAAGCGAGCACCAGAACTCAGTTCATTTAAAGCAGAGACTCTGAAAAGCTCACGCATCCTAATTCCTCCTTTGGTTGAATGTCCTTGAATGTTTTCATTAAGGAGCTGACAAAGATGACAGGATTAAAAGCTCTAAAAAAACACATGTTATTTACCACAACTCCGAAGTATTCACACTTCCTGGTAATGTTTGCACAAAATAATTGGTGTCATCTTAAGTCTGCACACTAAGGGGCACCTCACCAGAGAAGGTGCCTCTCCCAGACTATAAAGTTCCAAAACAGACAATGCTCTGAAGGAATGAAAGGAACAGGGCCCGGAATGGTAGCTGCCAAGATGCCAAGGACTCCAGCTTCAGGAAATTCAGAGGGCACCACCACCTCACCCACTTGGCAGAGAGATGGGAAGGGAATCGATTTCTAAAACCTCAGGCGCCATAAAGGCTGCAATATGCCCTTTGTTCATAAACAGAATGAAGAAAGGGGTAAGGCTACAAAGGACTTTAATGAGGAAAAATAGGTATCTACCAAAGGACTGCACTGCAAAGAGAAGCAGAGAAGCCTGCCCAATGTCAGAGGAAAGATATAGCCAACCTGCCCCGAGAATGCCCCTCACCTGCCACAGGAGGAGGAAGGCAAGGACTGAAGAGCTTTCCGTTCAATCTTCAGGTTCCCCAGAGCTGCTCCGAGTCCACCACCCCAGAAGAGGAGCAGCCCAAACTGTGGGCATTCTCTCCCCACCGGTTCCTTCCTATCAACATTTAAACCCAAAGCCACCCAACTCGCCCATCTTAAAACCAAAGAGCTAAGGCCTTCTCCCCTGCCAGTTCTCTCCCAACCACTGCTCTCTGGCTTCCTCTTTGTAGCCATACCTCATGGAAGGTCCATCTACTTCAACTGTCACGTTCCATCACCCCACACCATAGCACCAAATCTGCTCTCTCAAAGGTCAAGGGTATCCTGGTTGCTGGATCCAAATGACATGATGCTGGCCTCTCCTGAATCATTCGCCTTCCCTTGGTAAGTGGTCTCTTCCCTTAGCTTCTAGGACGTTTAAACCTCTGGCTCTCCTCAGCAGCCTCTCCTCTGCTACCCTCCATCCCTTTTATGCTTGTGCCCTCAGGGGGTTAGGCCTTTTGCACCATTCCTGTGGCTTGACTGAGGGACTGCTATAACAACAACCAGATCTTTATCTCCTGCTTGGGTCTTTACCTCCTATTTCTCATCAACTGGTATAGCCTGCCTCTTGGGACACTGCACAGACAAATCCCAAATTCCAGTGTTCAGAACAAATTCGTCTGTGCCACCCCCCCCCCCCACAATGATCCCCTTCTCTGTAAGTGCTCTGCTTCAGAGAAGGCTAACACCACCCCCAAGCCAGAAACCCCAAGCCTCACCCTCAGCTCCTCCCTCTCACTCCACAGCTCTTCAGCGAACCACAAAGCCCTCTCAATTCCACCTCTGAATACCCTCTTGGACCTCCTCTCCAGGCCCACTGTACACCCTTGTTCAGCCTTCCAGCATTTCTTAGCTGGACCCCCACTCATTGGTCTCCACACCAGTCAGTGCTCTGCTCAAAGTCAGCGCCCAAAGATCAAGTCCAGGGGCGCCTGGGTGGCTCAGTTGGTTAAGCGTCCGACTTCAGCTCAGGTCACGATCTCACGGTCCATGAGTTCGAGCCCCGTGTCGGGCTCTGGGCCGATGGCTCAGAGCCTGGAGCCTGCTTCCAATTCTGTCTCCCTCTCTCTCTGCCCCTCCCCCGTTCATGCTCTGTCTCTCTCTGTCTCAAAAATAAATAAACATTAAAAAAAATTACAATAAAAACTAAATAGTAAGGGCAAGAAAAAATTAAAAAAAAAAAAAAAAAAAAAAAAAAAAAAAAGATCAAGTCCAGCCTTCCCAGGGTCTCAAGCTGGGAGGTGGCAGGGGCACGATGGAACCTTCCTCTATGGACTCCAGGACCTGAAGTGCTGGCCACCAGGCCACAAGAACTTCCACTGCCTGGGAGACTACAGTGGCCCAGAGAAGAGTACTCAGAGAGGGGCTGCATAGCCACTTTTTGGGGAAACAGCCAAGAGCAACCAAGAATTCTCAAGCAAAGCAGTCAGAGCTGTGGAGCAAAGTCTCCCACACAATCCTAAGGTACAGTAATGACAGTAACTGCCCAACTATTCAACACCCATGCGGCCTGGGGCCACGAGACTTCACAGCTGCCAAGCAGATCAGGAGCCTCCGCTCTCTGGTAAAGACCCTGCCTCACATTATGCAGCCTTTAGGGTCAAGCCCATCCACAGCCCTGGGTGTCCCCCATGCTTATCCTGCAGGAGTTCAGGTGTGAGAAGCATGGCCAGTGGACAAAGAGCAGCCAAGCTCTGGGGAACACACCCAAGCCTGCCAATGGAAAGGACTACAGAGGAACCCACACCTTCACACCCTTGGGACCCTTGGGAGGGTGGGTCTCAGTTTTTACTAGCAACCTTAGAGTTGCTCAGATAAACCAAGGTGAAAAGAGAGGGTGAAAATGTGGAGTTAAGGGAGACCCAGAGAGACCTTACTCAGCATGAGAAAAGGGGAAGTTAAAACAAACAAAAAAGACTAGACAGACAAAGGGGAGACTAAATCAGCATCCATAAAGTTGTTTCTGGTGAAATCAAAGCGGAAGTTTCTTTCACATCTGCAGGAAATTAGGAATCATTCCTTCTGTTATCAGCAAAGCAACAGCTCATCAGTGGCCTTAACAATGATCCCTGGAAACATCACAGACCAAACTAATTTGATATTATGAGTACAAATAACAGCGTCCAGGTAACTTGAGACTATACTCTTTTATTCTTTTAGTTTCTATTTAAGAATTTAGACCTATTACAAAGCCAAAACTCACAAAAACGACACTGACAAAAAAAGCTGGTGGGTTAGAACCAAGTGGACATAGTTCCCCAAATTAGGCCTACAAGGAAAGAGGGGATTTTGCTGTCTATACCGCTCTAAAAGTCAGCTTTTAAATGATATTTCAAAAGGCCACTGACAGCTGCAAGGGCATCATCTAAAAGGGCACTCGGAGGTCTCACTGCCCTCCATAAAGATGGGACCCTTTCGTTGAGACTTCCATAAACCCCCACTTTTTCCAGCGGAGGGCTCTGGCATTCGTGTCCCCTCCCCGATATCCCCACGTTACCTCGTTTGAACTCCTCCAGGACAGCGTCCAGCTTGGTGTCGTTGAAGACGAAGTGGAGAGGATGGTTGTAAAAGCGGGTGATGGTGCTGAGTGGTGTGCAGTCTTCGGGGTCCACGAAGGCCAAGTCCTTGAGGTAGAGCATGTCCACGATGTTGGAGCGCTCCTCCTCGTACACCGGGATGCGCGTATAGCCGCTCTGCATGATGCTGGCCAGGACGCCGAAGTCCAGCACGGCGCTGGCGTCCAGCATGAAGCAGTCCTCGAGCGGAGTAAGCACGTCCTCTACGGTCCGACAGCGCAGCACGCCTTTGCTGAGATCGCTGTAAGGGTCGCCGCCCCCGCGCGCCAGTTCCAGCACGCGCTCGCGGAGCCTCCCGGGCCGCGCCGCCAGCTCCAGCAACTGGCCCACGGGCAGCGCCACCGGCAGGGTCAGCAGCACGGCCAGGCGGCTGAGGAGCAGCGCGCGCGGCGCCAGTGCCAACGCCCAGCGCCCGCTCACGGCGGCCGGCACCACCTCGCCCACCAGGAACACGAGCCCCGCGCTGCCTAGCACGGCGGGCACCGCACGCTGGCCGGCCGCGCGGTACAGCAGCACCGCCAGCGCCGTCTGCGCCAGGCTGGCCAGCAGCAACAACGCGCCCAGGGCGCAGCCGGCCCAGCGCCGTGTGGGCTCCAGGCGCCGCGCCGCCGCACGCTCGGCCTCCGAGCCGCTCTCGCGCAGCACCTGCACCTCGGCGGGCGCCAGCGCCAGCGCGCTCAGTTGCAGGCCCCGCGCCAGCGCCGCTAGAGCCAGCAGCCCCGCCGCCCCTAGGCCCAGCGCCCAGGGCGGCGCCGCCTCCTCAGCTGCCGCGCCGCCCGGCTCCACGCGCACAGCCTCGGCGCGCAGGCGCAGCAGCGCGCTCCACTCGCCCGTGGGGGCCGCCGTCTTCTGGGCCGCCGAGCCATCCGGCTCCCCGCGCACCGCCAGCAGCGCCGAGTGCGGGCGCGCGGCCTCGGCGCGCAGGCGCAGCAGCGCGCGCCACTCGCCCGTGGGGGCCGCCGCCTCCTCGGGCGCCGCGGCCGGCCCGCCCTCGGGGCAGCCCGCCCCCTCGGGGGCCACCCAGGACCAGGAGCTGTTGGCCAAACCCGAGCCGAAGACGCGCAGGCGGAAGGTGGCCTCCGACGCGTCCCGCACCTCTCCTCCGCGCGCCCACCCCGCGTCCGCGGCTCCGTCTTCCTCCAGACAGACACCCAACACTCGCGGGCCCGACGCCGCCTCTCCGGCGGCGTTGCCCAGGCAGAGCGCGGCGAGCAACCAGCCTAGCCGACCCGCCGCCGCCGCCGCCATCGCCTGCTGCCCCCTCTCGGCCTCCCGCGCAGCCTACCCCTCCGCCTCCTCCGGACCAATCGTCGCTAGCCTTGGCACCTCCTCCGCCAATAGGCGGTGGGCGAGGGCGGGTCCCAGGGTCGGACTAGGCTGCGCCGGGGAGTAAACAAGCGGCGGCGCGATCCTGGGGCGGGCCGGGGGCGTGGGGCTCTCAGCCCCGCGGGGTTCAGCCGTGAGTCCTAGGGCGAGGGGTGGCCAGCGCCGGGTGGCGCGGAGTGGCGAGCTGGGCGTCTCGTTCCCACAGGCAGTGCCGGCGCGCCGGGAGACCGGACTTGTGCTTTGGAAAGTCCCTGACTCGGGGCGTGGAGCGGAGCGGCTGGCAGGCAGAATTTCAGTATGTGACAGATGTGCCATTTATGAGGAAAGGGCCCGGGAACCACTGACCTAGGGGCAAGGAGAGCTGAAAGAGGACTGGACGTTGGGAAGCTCAAGTTTCTTCAAGTTGATTGCGCCCGACTGTGCTATAGGTCTGGGGACGTTGAGACAGCCCTTTGCCTTCAAGGAACTTGCATTCCTGCTAGGGAGAATGATGGTAATTGTGTAAACAAACGAAATCACTACCTCTTTGGATTCCCACATCTACTTTTACAGTAGAAAAGTGAAGCATGACTTAGCATGGATGCTGGATTCCAACACGACCTGCCTGATACCTGGTCACCATCCCACCCACACTAACAGAGGGCAGCTTTGTCAAAAATTAGTTACCTGATCACTCCACTTCTAGCAGATTATCCTTGGGAAAATATTTACTCAGGAACAAGAAGAACTATTCAAGAAGAGAGTTATTTAAAAGACAGAATGGTTCATTGACAGTATGGAATGTTTTTCACCCATTATGTATGCTCTTTGATTGAAAGGAAATAAACTGGGAACAGGGCTTTTCTACAGGTGTCCAGATTGTGTTTTGTGTTTTCTTTACATTTTTATGTATTTTCAAATTTCCTAGTAACAAAAGTAGACTTTGAAAAGGGTGAATGTCATTTAAAATCTTTATAAGGATTCTACAGAAACACATTTGCTATGTCATGAAAAGAATAAGTATAGGTACTGTGGCACACAGTTAAGTGTGGAAGGCAATGTGCAAAAATTAACAAATCCATATGTGAAAGACCAAAAGAAAAAAACGCTGTGTGAAAAACTCTTCAAGGGTGGTAATAATGTCTCTTCAACATCATAATCTCAGTGCTGTGACTATCCCAACTGTGCAAACCGTGGTCTCCACTTGACCTTCAGGTCTCTCATTGATCCTCTCCAGGCCATTTTCCTTACTGCTCATTTGGTTCAAAACATTTCCATGTTTCATCTAAATACTTATTCTTGAGTTTCAAACTCATAACTAATGTGACTTCACTGCTAAATTCCTGCTTATTTCTCAAGTCTGCAAGTGTCATTTACTCCAGCCGGTCTTCCTCTACCATCTCTTGACTAGATTGGGTCAAGGTTATGGGAGCTATGTGCTCTTCCCCAACAGCATCCAATACTTAGCTTCTTGTAAGACCCATTCATTCATTCAACAAGTATTTCCTGCATTGAGTGCCTACAGTGTACCAGGTACCATTCTAGTGCTGGTACCATGTGGGAACGAGAAAGACCCTACCCTCCTGGAACTTAGGTTCTAGTGTGGGAATAACAGACCACACATAAATCCTCATTTTACTGTCTGGCAGTAAATGCTATGGAGCAAAACGAAGCAAGATGAGGAAATGGACAGAGGGACTGGGGCCATGCTGTTTTAGATGGGGTGACCAGGGAAGTCTTCTCCAAGGAGGTGGCATTTGAATGGAAACTTAGATGAAGTGAGGGGGTGAGCCTCACAAAGACCTGGGAGAAGAGTTCCACGTGGAGGACACAGGAGATCAGAAGTTTCTGGTATGACTATCTCCCTCAGGGACTATTCCTCACCAAACTCATTGAGTTGTTGGTGGCACCTGGCATGTAGCAGGGACTTAAACATGTGTGGAACATATGGTCAGATGAAATTTATTCTCGTGTCCCCCTATACACAAGCTTTTGCATCTGCTATTTTATCTGGAATGTCCTTTTCTCTCCCCTTTAAATATTCCCCACATTTGTCTGCTCTGTTAAGCCTGGCTTGCTTGAGCCTCTGGCCTCAGCATACTCGATTACCACAGCTACAGCACCTATGGGCGCTGCGCAAGTCTACCCAGCAGAAACCTCAAGAGTGGATGCAGTGAGGCGACTCTCAGGTGGGTTCTTCAGGGGATGAGCTCTCCAACTTTGAGTCCTCCACCAACTTCATGGGCAAGGACAAAAAGGCGACTGCATGTTATGAAACAATGTGATCATACTTTTGGATAAAGCTTTCTCCTTGGGCCCTCAGGGGAGAGAGAAGGGGAAACTTGCCCATGCTGACTGCCCCCTCCGGTACCCATAGGCAGAAGACTATGGTGTCCATTTTGACAAGACCCCTCATTGTTGCAGTTGAGCACATTTGCCCTGTACATCTAACAGCAGCTGGCACTCTCTAGCTCCTGTGACAATAGCCTTGATTACACATATTTTGTAAATTTCATTTCTGCTTTCCTTTTTACTATTAAACAGTGCCAGAATACTTGCCCCTTACCCTGTCATAGGTGACAGCCAACCACAGCCACTATCTTTATGACAGGTACCGAATACTGACAGAACTCAAAGAGGCAAATTACAGACTCACCAAGATTTCATATTTCATTTTTTATTACCAATCAAAAATAAATTCCATATATTGTTTAGCAAATATTATCATTGTCTTGTGACAAAAGACACAAGAGTCATACAACAAAACTCCCCGAGAGTCAAACTCATAACAATGCCAAAATAAATCACAAAAATATACAAATTAAAATCTTATGCAAAATAAATAGGAGTTATTTGCTACGGTGGCTGTGACTTGCCTACCCATTTGGAGGCCATTTGCGAAGGTCTCCCTTACATGGGAAGACATGCAGGGGCGGGCCAGTTCCAGGGTATGGCTCAGCCCAGGAACCAGAGGTTGGAATAGGAAGTGAAAAATTGCACTGGGAGGAGGAAGTCATCGGACCAGTAATATTTGGAAATAATTATGACCCTCTGCAAGAAGTGATTATAAATGGGAAAAGGGAGGGGGAGGAGGGACCATCTGTTGGTAGTAACTGTGTGTGCAAAGAGGTAGCTGTGGAAGTGTGTGCACCTGCTCCTTTTACTTCACACACACTCACTTGGTTCAGGCCAATACGGTCTGCTCCACCTGGCACTCAGGTCTCTCAGGAACACAGCTTTGCAAGCTCCCGTGCGGACTCAGAAAGCAAGCTGCTCCTGTGGAAAACTGAGGGGTTTCCCCCAACAGGGAATAAAGGTCTAGTGTCTATTTTTCTCATGACTGAGAACCCATGGGTGTTCCCACTTTCTCTCCAGACTTTTACGAATAAATTCTGTGACTGGGGAAGACTTTAAACTGGCCAGGCAAGTATATTTGGTACATTTCCTGGTCCCAAGAGTTAGGATTCTCCAGGCGCTTGAAGAATAGAGTACTTGGGGTGACAGAAGTCACTGACTGAAGAAAGGGTCAATAAATACTACTTAGGTAGAAGGCTTGCGAGTCTCCCTCGCCTGATCTTAGGCCCTGGGCACCTGTTTCACCTGATGAAAGGGCCAACATGGACCTTGGTCCCACAGCCTCCCCAACAGTGGCAAGCCTGGAGCCCCGCAGCAAGGCCTAATTCAGCCCCAAGGAAAAACCGCCTGGGCAGAACTCCATGTGGGGACGGAGCTCTCGGGTTCCAGTACCACCAGCTTGAGCCAAGGCCAAGATGACAACTCAGGCTAGGATTACAAAGATGGGGCAACAGGGCTGCCAGCTGTGTGCCTTTTAGGAAGAAACTTCCTTTCCTGGGTTTTGTACATGTGTGAACAGGGTTGGGTAAGCCTCAGCCACACAGGAAAGGGCATGAAGAACCTTAGGTTGGCTTCCTATGTGTCCTGTTGTCCTCAATCCCCAAGAGGCATAGGGGTTTTGGGATGAGAAGCAGGGAGTCTGGAAAGAAGGGCTTCATAGGTCAGTGACTAACATTTGACTTACATTGTGGGGTGGGAAGGGGGATGGATTAATTGCTAACAACACAGATGCCCATGACCAGATTCCCTCCTGGAATGGAAAGGAGTATCTCAGACAAGTCACCCGTAATGTAGACAGATGCTCTCCCACCTAGGGGGAAACCTTTGGTAAAAGTAAGGGCAGGGCCTGGGGAGCAGGGGTAAGTGATCTTCAAGGTGTGAGACCCTGCTCTGAGTCAAACCAGTGGAGACAGGGGTGAGAATCCTCAGCCTAGCCCAACTCACCAGAAGAGCCCATCGGCAGAGTTCTAGGAAACTCCAGGATCCAGCGATTGACAGGAGTAGGTGTGCTCCTCTCTGTAGCTGGGAGTACCATGTCCCTCATCACAGTTACCCAGAATCCTTCAGCCTCGGCAACGTCAGACAAGCCTCAGTGCATGTGTCCAGGCAGTTGTTCTCAGCGCTATTTGGTTCTTTGTTTCCTGGAAGGAACTATCTTCCTCCCGAGAGAAAACCTTCCTCCAGTGGGCCTCTAGGATCCCATCTCTGGAGGAGGAGGAGGAGGAGGGAGAGGAGGAAGAGGAGGAAGAGTGGGCTCCCTGAGTCAGGGACATAAGCCAGAAGGTCACGGCTGGGAGCAGATTATGGCTATTGCTTCCTGGGGTGAGAAACCCTACCCCTTTTAATTAAAGTTTTTATGGGGAAAAAAAATTGTTTTAAATAAAGTTCCTTAACCCTGTCTTCCCTTCCCTATTCCTTTCCCCAAACAATATTTAAAAAGAGGAGCAGTGAGCCTAGTTCAGAAATTCTCTCAGTAAAAAACAGCCTTGCTCATGGTAGCTGGCCCACTGCCCTACCAGTCTAGAACTGGGCAGCTGCTACCTCAGAGTTGTTCAGAGGTCCCTGTCAGAGGCCAAAACCCCCACACTCTGGGGGCCATCTGGCTGCTCAGTTAGACAGGCTATCTGCACCCCTCCTGGCCTAACAGGCTCCCTATCTTCATGTGGGCCCACTGGGGAGACCCCCGCGGGGCTGGCGGGGGGCCCCGGGCCCTCCTGTCAGATGGCACTCTCATGGGAAGCTCTGTGCAGCAAAGAGTTGCGCTCATTGAGAAGAGTCGTGGTCTCATCTACCACAGGCAGCTCAGCCTTCCCGGCCAAGTTCTCCGTGCAGATGGTGCAGCCATCCAGGGGAAACTGAGGGCAGTTCTCCATGCGTGAGGCCAGCAGCCCATTCTGGTACTGTTGCCGAGTGATCTGCAGGAGGAAGGGATGAGGTTCACAGAGAGCAGGAACTGAGAGGCAAACCTTACAGGACCCGGGGGAACAGGGTTGGTCAGGGTTGGGCTATGAGTCCAGAAGAGAGGACATGACTAGCTGGAGTTTCTGGAAGCTAGTGAAAATAAGGAACGAGAATAAGGAGGACACACATCTTGGGAGCAGGCCCTCAGTGCCATGTGTGGTGGGCGAAAGAAAGAAGTTGCTGACTGCTGAGGCAGAGTCATCCAAATGCCTAGGACGAGGAAGACAGCGCTTCCCAGATGGAGACACAGGAAGCACTCACCTTAATGTACTGGAGGTCCATGAGCGCCCGGACACTGAAGTCAGAGATGTACTGGCCCAGGATGGAGCTGCCAAACTGGTTGCTGCTGCCAGCCAAGGTAGCTGTGTTCGTGAGATCCGTCCGGTCCGGGTAACTGAGGGAGGCTGAGCGACTGAGGGTGGTGGGGTGGGATGGGGAGTGGTCTGTAGGGAGAGACAGGTCGTCAGGCCAGGAGCCCCCGGTGGCCCCTCACAACCTCTTGCTAACCTGTCCCACGGACACCCGGGAGCAGGGCCCCCACCAGGAATGGGAACAGTTCTTAAGGACAAGCAGAAGCTCCAACTGTAGAAGATCTGACCTCATCAAAGCAAATGAGTTAGTTTGTTTAGAAGTGTTGTGCAAGAAGTATTAAAAAGCCTACCAAAGCAGAAAACAAAAACCGAAGAAGACACAGAAAGTTTATAGCTGCACAACCCCTCATTTCCCCAACAACTAATCAGTCAAGGGCAACATAGTGATTACCCTGCCATGGCAGACAAGTCGCTATCTTTGTCTCTGTACCAGCTTATATCAGGTGACATACACTATATACTTTTAAATTATATTAAAGGAAGACATACAGTTTGCACCCTCTCCCTGCGCATCCACACAGACCTCACAACACCATGCCCTATTCACATCTTAAAATGCTGTTTTGTTTTTTGTTTTTGTTTTTAAGTAGGCTTCATGCCCAGCGCGGAGCCCAATGTGTGGCTCGAACTGATGAACCTGAGATCAAGACCTGAACTGAGATCAAGAATCAGACACTTAACTGACCCAGCCACCCAGGCGCCCCTTAAAATGCTTTTCAGCGATCAAAAGTATGTTCTGCACATGACCTGTTCTGGGTGGAACTGTCCCAGCCACTTGTGTCTGCTGGCCCCAGTCAATGTGACAAGAGGGACAAGGGCAGCAGGTTCCTCTCACAGGAACCTAGAGCCTCCAGAGCTCCAGGCCTCCCACTCTGGTGGTTTTCTCCAGGCTGGTCCAAGTGCCCCTCCCTTGAGGAAAAGACTGGGGTAGTGGTGAAGGCGCCTCTTCCCATGACCAGGGGCAGCACAGGCCTCCATTCAGACGACTGTAACCAGGAAAGGGGGATGACTCAACCACAAATGAGGAAGGAACAGACTCCTTATTTTGAAAAAGGAACTGTACCCATATTGTACATCATTAGCTCTTATTTTTGAGAACACTTAGAAAACAATGAAATGCACAAAGAAGTTAATTGTGAAGGCATGCTGGTTTCTTTTAAACAAACAGGAAGTGCACTAAGCTTATTTACTTAACCACTAGGTTACTAACTATTAAGTTAGCTATTCTAACAAATAGTTCAGTGAAGACAGCAAACACAATGAATCCAGGTGACTGAAGGACCAATTCAAGTTTAACTGAGGGATACTGAACTGAGTAATACTCTATCTTTGAGCTTCATTCATAAAACTAGGAAAATATAGTCTGGGTAGTCTATGATTGGGCGGTGTACAATCATTAGAGAGGATCGTGTGCATATATCACTTATCCTAACCTAACATCTCTGATTAAGTCCTAGAAAAGAAACACAAATACTAAAGATATTACCTAATATTTCATGTTAATCATTTGGATGATGGAATGCTTTTATTAATGCTTATTAATGCTCCAGAAACTGAATTTAAAAACAACACATATTAGTGACACGGCCCTTTAAAAATAGAAGCCCAAAAAGAAAGACCAAAATATGAAACGTTTCTGAATAATGAAATTATGATACTTCTTAATTTTCTTAAGACTTTTTCTATTTGCTCAACTTTCTAAATAAGCTACGTTGCTTTTATGATTAAAACAGAACTATAAATGTGTAAAAAAAAATTAAGAGATTTTGACTTGGTAATTTCATTCTGAAAGAATATCCTGAGAACATAATCTTAAACACAGAAAGTTTTTTCACAACATATCCTGGTGTTATTTAGACCCCAATGAACGTACATAAGGGGCGGAATAACAAATGCAGGCACATGTGCCTGGGGGAATACTGCGTGGGTCTAACCAGAAAGCTTAAGGAAAAGCATCTCTGTTCCCATATTAGGTACAAACATCAGGATCTGAACCATGTATACATAAACTCCTGGCCAGTGTGACACAAAAGCAAGTGCAGAAGAGAGAAGAGGGGGCTGAGATGTTGGCCAAGGAGGACCAACATGGTCCATTCTGTTGTCATTGGACATCACCCACTCAAAGGCCATTGTCAGCTTCCCACTTCTATTACAGCCAAAAGGTGGCTGTTTGAAAAGGCTGAGTGTCTTCTAAATCACCTTTTTACTTTTTTTTAAAGAGAATCGATAAAAACATGTCCTTTGGTACAGCTGAGGAGAAAAAACCCAGCTGTACGAATATAAAATGGGAAAAGATGGACTCTGGTGATAGGACTGTCAGGGCCTCAGGAGCTTCTTTAAGTTACACAGCGAGACTGGAGCTCAAAGGCACTTGTAATGCTCTTAACCTCCCCTGGGCTCACCAGGTCAGGCCAGAATTCTGATGGTGAGACCAGCACCTTCTGCCACCCTCTGCTGCCTCCACATAAATGACTGAGAACTGACTCAGTCAGCCCAGCAATTCTGGGATAAGGCTCAAGAGTGTGTCCCAGCAAAGGCCAGAAACAGTATATGGCATTGGGCCTCTTCCTCAATAGTTTATGATTGGAATAGCACATTTTAGTTGTAATCAAGAAGAAAACAGAAGTAACAATTGAGCTCTAACATTTCATACCAATTCTCTCACTGCTCCTGACAATTCTAAGAAGTGGGCACATATATTGTTCCCATTTCACAAGAGGGAACAAAGACTTAGAGTAAGTCAGCTCCCGGAATCATTTAGCTAGTAACTGCAGAGACAGCATTCAAACAGGGCAGTCTGCCCAGGGCCGCACTTCTAACTGCCCGGCAGCTGCCTCCCCCTGGCAGGCAGACACCAGCAGCAACAGAATGAAGAGCAAAGCCTGTGAAGAAAGGAGGAAAGTTTTTTAGAAAAAGCTGATGACATGACAGGCATTGTGATGTTTGTGAGTGGCCTTGATCAGGGGGTGCCGAACAGCTGGGTTCACTTGGCCTGGCCAGAAGCAACCCTCCCTTCCCACCCTATCTGTGTGCATGCGTGCGTGTGTGTATGTGCGTGTGCATGTGTGTGTGTCTTCTCAAGGACTGAAGGACCTTTGGGGATGCTCTTCCAGAACCAGGGCAAGGCCACCCAGTAATTGGGCCCTAGGCCAAGCAGAGCCAGTGCAAATCAAGCTGGCCCACAAGTGTGAACGGGTGGGATGGCCTGAGGTGCTGTGGGGAGCCCCAGTGCCTGCTGGGAGAGGTTAGTAGAGCTGTGGTATGTGGGCTCAGGCGATAGGTGGCAGTGCAAACTTCTCCAGCCATGCCATGTTACCTGAGAGCCAGGAGAGCAGGGAGTTCCGCTTGCCAGGCGGACACCCGACCTGGGTTGAAGGCACTGGAGCAAAAGAGGAAAAGGTCAGCGATGGGTAGGGTGAGGAGGCAGAACATGGAGCCACAGGTATGGGATAGAGAAGCAGATGTGCTGGGGGTCAGGCTCCCTTGGGCAAAGAGGGGACACAATGGAAAGGGGGACATGGCTCTGATGGGGAGGGGCTTAGGGCAATCCAACAAGCCCTGCTCAGAGAGGGGCAGAAGCTTCCACAGTGAAACAAGCCCCCCAGAAGTCATCCCTTCTTCCTTTTGGCCACTCCAAGTAGGAACTGAGTGCCTCCAGGTCAAAGGATAGAGCCCAGGACTCTGACCCAAGCCTCTAAGGCATTGTTGCAGAGAAAGTGTGCCTGGAGGAAATGTCCCATGACTGTGTGCCTTTCTGGACAAGATTTCCCCCAGCTGGATGGCAAGAGGTGCTCTTGGGAGGGGCAGAGAAATCCTCCTTAGGCCCAATGCATCCAGGCAGAGAACAACTGCTCCAAAACCCAGCTCTGGAACCTTGTCTCCTCACTCTCTCCTTCCTGGAGCCTGCTCATGCTGGTGGAGGGGCAGAGCTATGTCACACCAGTGGATAAGCTGAGCTGTGTCAATATACGTGGATGCCCTGGCCCCTGCACAGGTCCTCTTTGTCAAAGGACAGCAACAGGCAGAGCACAGAGGCTCTCCAGGAGATGCACACACACCTAAATGTGTGGCCTGTCCCCCAGCAGTAAAGTAGATTTTCACTTCCCAGCCTGCAGCAACCTGGAGCCCCTCTGGAGGTTAAGAGGGGTCATACAACTGGTGAGGAGCCAATCTGGCAAGACTTGGGTCTTGCCTGCAGGGTGCCACTTTAGTCACAAGGTCCCTCTGGCAAGGGGAGCCTGAACTACCCAGGACTGGAGGAGCAGAAAGCGCCAGGGTGGCCAGAGTGGCCCTTCCCTGGACTTCCCACAACCTCTCTTGGAGGGCATGTCCAGTCCCTCTTTGTCCCAAATCCCTTTCTGCCATCAGAACCAGCCCTCTGGGCACTTGGGTGGCTCAGTCAGTTAGGCATCTGACTCTTGATTTTGGCTCAGGTCATGATCTCACAGTTCGTGAGTTCAAGCCCGATGCCGGGCTCTTCAGTGGCAGTGCAGAGCCTGCTTGGGATTCTGTCTCCCTCTCTCTGCCCCTGCCCCACTTGCTATCTCTCTCTCTCAAAATAAATAAATAAACATAAAAAAAAAAAAAAAAAAAAAAAAAAAAAGAACCAGCCCTTAACCAAAAGGCAGTGGCTAAGCCCCCAGAAAAGTCAAGCCCATCTGCAACCTGCCCAGCAAATAGGCCCCGGCCTGGCTCCCAACCATAGGCACTCTGGACCCCCTCACTCTCCACCTCAATTCCCTAAGCCAGTCTCCATGAGCAAGAGCCTGTGGCCTCCCTCCACCTGCCTCCACTCATTCTTCTCGCTGCTGTGGCTGCTTGCCTGGTTGGCCCATTCTGCTGTCGTACTTCCCCCTGCTCAAAGGCCATCAGTGGCTTCCTGCTTCCTATCACAACCAAATGCTGCCAACTTTCTGGGGCTCCCCGACATGTCCTTACTCCCCATGGTCCTCCCCCAACTCTGGCAAGCTGTTCTCACATCTCAAGACATGCTCTCAGCTCCATGCAGGCCTTTGCGCAGATTCCCTTTCCCATCTCTTCTCCCCACTCTCAGAATCCTGTCCTAAGGAGCCAGTCACAGCTCTTCTGGACCACCTCTGCTAGTCCCTGACAGCTCTGGCCCTGACTGGCCTCCCTCTCCCCTGAGCCACCTGGACTGTCCCAGGTTCTGGGTGCCAGTCTAAGTATCCACCCAACCCAGGTATGCTGGAGGGCAGCACAGAAGCACAGATGCAACCCAGCGACTCACCAGAGGTGGGCGAGGACAGGGCCATGGTCCCATAGTAGGAGAAGGCGCCTGTCTCAAACTTCATGTTCTCCTTCCCGGCCTCCACCTCCACCTTCCCCTGGAAGAACACAGGGCCAGGAAGACAAACAGACTGAGAAAGAGAACTCAACGGAGGGAAAAAAGGACAAAGCAAGAGGGAGAAGTAAGGGCAAGGAAGAGCTGGTTCCAGAGCCCCGAAGAGTTCAGGTACCCTGACCTGGAGACTCAAGGGTGGCCTCTCAGGAAGAGGGTGGGCAAAGGGGGAGCAGAGGCTCAGGGGCAGGCTGGACGTTCCCTAGGCAGGAAAGCCCTGTGTCCCCCAGCCACTTCAGCAGGCAAGGAGGGGACAGTGGGCACAGGGGGGCAGGCACGGAGCAGGCCACTTACCTGCAGGATGAGGATAAAGTAGTCGGCCGGCTTATTCCGGGTGTACAGGTAATGGCGGATGTAATATTTGTTGTGCTCATCAAACTTGAGTTCCTGAATGACGTCTGGGTACTTGAGCAGCCGAAGCAGGATTTTCTCAGATATTAGAGAGGGGCTGAACTGGGGAACCTCTGTAGGAAGAGAGACAAGGACTTCACAGGGGGCCTGGAATAGGCAACGTGGGGAACACAGCCCCCTCCCTGCCCAGGCCCTTCCCTTTGGTTCTGTACCTCCCTGGGAAGGAAGCACCTTTGGATCCAAACAGGTTACACTGCAGTCGGCCCGCCTGCCTAGGCTGGAATGGCGGCGCCTGCACTAATAGTGTGTGATCTTGGGCAAGTTACTTAACCTGTGCCTCAGTTTCCACATTTGTAAAATGGGGATTAAAAACCTCGTAGGGTTGGGGCACCTGGGTGGCTCAACATCTGATTCTGAGCATCTGATTCTTTTTTTTTTTTTTTTAATTTATTTATTTTTCTAAATTTACATCCAAGTTAGTGCAAAAATGATTTCAGGAGTAGAATTCAGTGATTCATCCCCTATGTACAACACCCAGTGCTCACCCCAACAAGTGTCTTCCCTAATGCCCCTTGATCATTTAGCTCATTCCCCCACCCACAACCCCTCCAGCAACCCTTAGTTTGTTCTCTGTATTTGAGTCTCTTATATTTTGTCCCCCTCCCTATATTATTTTTGTTTCCCTTTCCCTATGTTCATCTGTTTTGTATCTCAAATTCCACATGAGTGAGGTCATACGATATGTCTTTCTCTGACTAATTTTGCTTAGCATAATCCCCTCTAGTTCCATCCATGTTGTTGCAAATGGCCAAGATTTCATTCTTTTTGATTGCCGAGTAATACTCCATTGTATATATACACACCACATCGTCTTTATCCATTCATCCATCGATGGACATTTGGGCTCCTTCCATACTTTGGCTATTGTTGATAGTGCTGCTATAAACATGGGGGTGCATGTGCCCCTTCGAAACAGCACACCTGTATCCCTTAGATAAATACCTAGTAGTGCAATTGCTGGGTCATAGGGTAGTTCTATTTTTAATTTTTTGAGGAAACTCCATACTGTTTTCCAGAGTGGCTGCACCAGTTTGCATTCCCACCAACAATGCAAAAGAGATCCTCTTTCTCCGCATCCTCGCCAACATCTGTTGTTGCCTGAGTTGTTAATTTTAGCCATTCTGACTGGTGTGAGATGGTATCTCATTGTGGTTTTGATTTGTATTTCTCTGAGCATCTGACTCTTGATTTTGGCTCAGGTCATGATCTCGCAGGTTGTGGGTTCAAGCCTTGTGTCAGGCTCTGCACTGATACCGTGGAACCTGCTTAGAATTCTATGTCTCTCCCTCTCTTTCTCTGCCCCTCCCCTGCTCATATAGGTGCAGCTCTCTCTCTCTCTCTCAAAATAGACAAACATTAAAAAAAAAAAAAGATTTCTAAAAAAATAATAATAATTAAACAAAACAAAACAAAACAAAACTTCGTAGGGTTGGGGCTCCTGGCTGGCTCAGTCAGTGGAACATAGGACTCTTGATCTCAGAGTCGCAAGTTACAACCTCACATTGGGTATAGAGGTTACTTTAAAAACAAAACATGCTCTGGGGCGCCTGGGTGGCTCAGTAGGTTAGGTGTCTGACTTTGGCTCAGGTCTGATCTCACCGTTTGTGAGTTTGAGCCCCGTATCAGGTACTGTGTTGATAACTCAGAGCCTGGAGGCCTGCTTCAGATTCTGTGTCTCCCTCTCGCTCTGACCCTCTCCTGCTCACACTGTGTGAGCTGTGTGTGTCTCTCTCTCTCAAAAATAAATAAACATTAAAAAAAAAAAAAAACCTCTTGGATACATTCTTGCCATATGGAAAGTGCTTCATAAATATTATCATCATTATTATCATTAGCACTATTGTCAATATCCTGGCAGGAAAAATAAAGAGAATTAACATCCTTCAGCAAGTGAGAGTTAGGAAGGAAGTCAGATTTTGGGGGGAGGTGGGGAATAGGGAGGAGCTTTTCAAATCAATCATCCAGATCCCCAAAGGGGCTTTGAGTCAGGGGTGAGAAGAGAGAAATGTCATTGACCTAGAGGTCAAGTCCTGCTGGACCCAGCAAATTCAGGCAGAGGGGAAGGAGGAGAGATGAGAACAGAACTGGATTGAGACTCCTTGGAGTGCATGAGCCAGACAAGAGCTGTGCCAGACAAGAGCTATGGGCCCACAGTATGTGGAAAGGCCTCTTTCTCCCTCCTCCTCCCCAGCACCCATGGGTCTGGGGAACCCCAGGGCCCACTTCAGGTACTCCCAGTGGTTATTTTCAAAACCAACTTGGTTGCTTCCTAGAAATTTGCAATGGCAACCCATCAACAAAGAAAACAAATCACAAGGAGTGCCCCAGGGATAGAGGGAAGGCGCCTTGCCCCCTTTCAGAGGCAATCATGTTTTCCCCATACCTTTCACCTGCCACAGCCCTTGTCCCATGGGAGAAAGTAGCCAGAGGCCTAGAATCCTTCTTCCATGACTGTATCCCATCAACACCTGAAGGCCCTCCACTTGCTCTTACCCGTGGCCAGGAAGCGATGAGCTGCCAGAAGTAGCTGAGGTGAAATTTTCACCTTGAGTTCATTGTCAGCATCCTTAAAGGCTGAGAAGTCACGTTTGTTCTTCTCAGATACTCGTTTCCGGCTTCGGTTGTCAGCTGCAAGAGGCAGAATCTAGAACTGAGAACACTGAATCCCAATGACTCAGGAACAGACTAGAACCTGCTCCCCAGTCCCCAGCTCTGCAGTCCTTTCTTCCAGGCACAAGCAGCAGTGTCTGCACCAGGGCAAGATCCCTGGCCGGGGTGAGACACGGAGTTCCTGGGTCTCAGGGTGCCAGCCCTCCCATGTACTTGCACTGTGGCCTTCTCACCTAGGGACACCTAGGATGTGAATAGGAAAAGGGTTCCAGGCCTGTGGAGAGGATGGAACTCACTGTACATATCCGACTCGTCCAGGATCTCAGATTTGATGATCTCCTCAATGACATCCTCCAGGGTGACCAGGCCCAGCACCTCGTAGAAGGGGTCACCTTCACCCTCGTTGTTCACCTTCTGCACGATGGCCAGGTGGGACTTCCCTGGCAGGGGGGGGGGGGGGAGGGGGGAACAATGCAATGAGTCAGGCAAGAACAAAGGGATCAGGCATGAGACTCCTCCACCAAAACGTTAACACACTTGGGGTCATGAGTCACTGGGGTGGGGTATGGGCGTTTTTTTTCCCCTTTTCTTTATTTCCTGAAGTTTCTACTGCAAACAGATATTGCTCTTATGAAAAGGAAAACCAAAAGTATTTTTTAAATCTCAAGGCATTTCAGACCTTTTGTTTCAGTAGAATGAAAATGGCAAGGGCCTGTCTGGTGCCGTGTATCAGGATCTCCTGAGAGTCCTGGAGAGGGGAAAGACCCACATTGACAATCCATGGACAGTGGAGCCATCAGTCAGAGACATGTGTGTGCCAACTGGACATGGGGCTCCTCAGACAGCCCAGGCTGCCCATGGGGCCCCACGGGGCACTCACATTCCTTCACTCTGCTCTCCTTGGCAAACTCCCCAGCATGTACCCAGGGGCTGTGATACTGCCCGAGGCAAAGGCTCTCAGTTCCCAAAACCATTAACAAATTAGCCCGGGCTGTAATTAGGCCAGGCAAATACTATAATTAGAGAAAGGCCACCCTTTCAACCTAAAACAAGAGAAAGTTGGGTAGCAGAGGGAGGGTGGAGGGACCCTCCACAGAAGCTTTGTGGGGTAGCAGGGCTTTCCTGGCCCTCTTTCTGATTGTCTACCCTGTTCTCATGCCCCCTGCCCCAGTGCATGACAGGAAGGAGACAGCCAAGGGCTTGGCCCACACTTCAGTTTGAATGGAACTGTGTACCCCACACAGGGACACAGGTTTGGAGCAGCTTAAGGGAAAAAACCCTGGGAGAGCTGAGGTCAAGCTAGGGTCTCCTATGCAGTGTCCCCTTCACAACCCAGTCTTAGGCCCCACTCGAAGAACTTCTCTGTAGAGGACATTTTCCAAGTCTCTAAGGCCGCTGGAAATCCCCCAACCCCAGGATGCGTTCCTCAGAACTCCAGAGAGGCACCAGTTCTCAGGAGCAGCATTTTAAAAAACAGAATAAAGGAAAAAGATATCAGAGTACGCCACATGTGACTGGGGCGGGGGGTGGGGGAGTATGTTCTGTGCAACTTTCACACACATGCCAGTCACTATGCTACACTCATTTCCAGCTGCAAGTTGTGGTCAAAACACTTTCAGCACTTTGCTAGACAGAACCATGGCTACATTTGATTAAAAATTCTATTGTCTCTCTCTGTCTCAAAAATAAACATTAAAAAAAAAATTTTTTTTTTTTTTAAAGGGGGGGCACCTGGGTGGCTCAGTCGGTTAAGCGTCCGACTTTCGCTCAGGTCATGATATCACAGTCCGTGAGTTCGAGCCCCGCATTGGGCTCTGTGCTGTCAGCTTAGAGCCTGGAGCCTGCTTCAGATTCTGTGTTGCCCTCTCCCTCTGACCCTCCCCCATTCATGCTCTGTCTCTCTCTGTCTCAAAAATAAATAAACATTAAAAAAAAACCCAAAAGGGGCGCCTGGGTGGCGCAGTCAGTTAAGCCTCTGACTTCAGCCAGGTCACGATCTCGCGGTCCGTGAGTTTGAGCCCCGCGTCGGGCTCTGGGCTGATGCCTCAGAGCCTGGAGCCTGTTTCCGATTCTGTGTCTCCCTCTCTCTCTGCCCCTCCCCCGTTCATGCTCTGTCTCTCTCTGTCCCAAAAATAAATAAACGTTGAAAAAAAAAAATTAAAAAAAAAAAAAACCCAAAAAACAAAAAAACTCTAGACATGAGGGGCACCTGGATGGCTCAGTCAGTTAAGCATCCAACTCAGGTCATGATCTCACTGTTAATGAGTTCAAGCCCTCCGTCGGGCTTTCTGCTATCAGCAGCATGGAGCCTGCTTCAGATCCTCTGTCCCCAGCTCACTCTTCCCCTTCCCTGCTGGCACTCTGTCTCTCTCTCAAAAATAAATAAACATTGGGGCGCCTGGGTGGCGCAGTCGGTTAAGCGTCCGACTTCAGCCAGGTCACGATCTCGCGGTCCGTGAGTTCGAGCCCCGCGTCGGGCTCTGGGCTGATGGCTCGGAGCCTGGAGCCTTGTTTCCGATTCTGTGTCTCCCTCTCTCTCTGCCCCTCCCCCGTTCATGCTCTGTCTCTCTCTATCCCAAAAATAAAAAAAAATAAACGTTGAAAAAAAATTTTTTTTTAAAAAATAAATAAATATTAAAAAAACAAAAAACAAAACCACACACACACACACACACACACACACACACACAAAAACCCTCTAGACATGAGCCAACAGGGGCAAGAGATCCATCAAGGTCCTCCAGCAGGCAGCACCCACTCAGAGCTGGGTCTGGCCCCCAGGCCTCTCTGCCTGCTGGAGGCTGCCCATCCAGGAGTGTCTTCTAGAAACAGAAACAATGTTCTGGGTGGTCTAAGGCAGCCAGCTAAACTATGCCATCAGGTGGAACCAGAGTAAAAAGCGAAGTAGCTTTTACCACCTGTCAGACTGGCACACTCCAAGACTGGTGATGCCCAGTGTTGGGGGAGACAAACATGCTGTCACAGGGTCCTCTGTTTTGTGGACAGGTAAATGGCATATTTCAGGAGGCCGATCTGGCAGCCTGTCTCAAAACTAAAGGTCTCTAACCTAGGAATCAGAAATTCCACGGGGAGAAAGTTGGCTATAATCTTTCCCAAAGCAGAAAGACACAGAAGCAAACAGAACACTGTTAACAACCTCAAACCAGAAACAACCTAAATCAACAGCAATGGAGCAGGAGTACTGAATAGTGGCCGCCACTGCTCTGGGGAAAAGGCAGCAGGCTGGATGGACAGACAGAATGTGGAATGAAGCCCCACACAGACTGTTGATGGAACAGCAAGCAGTGGTGCCAGCTGCCTGTGCAGAAACTCAGGGCTGGCGCTTGGCGGGATGGGGGGAGGAGTTGAATTGCCTTGAATTGCATGGAAGAGCAGACAGTGATCACCTCTGGGGTTATGTGGAGTTTGGGGGAGAGGCCCTTACTCTGTACCCTTCTGATACTGTTCTACTTGATGGGCAGGTTTCACTACTAGACTTTTTTTTAATTGACAAAGAGGGGAAAAACAAAATCAAGGGAAACAAAGGGAGACTGGGGAGACTCTAGGGTGAGCAAGGACCCTCTGTGCCTAAACGTACACAGACTGAGTCCCACGTAATGAGGCGTGTTTGAATGTGGCTCAGTTAGCAGCGCCTTGCTCAGAGCGCAGAAGTCAGGGCCCTGGCACAGAAGAGACAAAGCTTTAATAACCTGAGCAAATGTCCTCCTCTCCACTGAGCCTCCCTCCATTAACCACAGGCTCACAACAAATCCTGACGCACAGTCACGGGTGCACTGGGCCACACAGGGAAAGGCTGGTGGCTTCTCTAAAGGACAGAAATATCCCGCCTTGTAGAAGAAATAAGCTGATTCCTTGAGACCAATGTTGGGGCCACTCTCAGCCCTCCTGCCTCCTCTCTGAGGCTCCGTTGTTTGCAGCATCACTGGTGTGTGTGGATGCCCTCTAAGGGACAGGTAACCTGAAGGCGTACAGACCTGGGGCGCCACCCAGTCACCTCTGCTCTACTTTGCCCAGAGGAGTTTTGTTTTGTTTTGTTTTGTTTTTTATGGTCTTAGCAGAAGATTCTCCTCCTTGGCTAGAGAACCTCTCTTGCCAAGGTCACCAGTGACTTCCAGTGACAGGGTCTCATGCTCAGGCTGCATCTTCTGATGAGGGGTCACTCTCTCCCACTTCCTGGAAATCCTTCCTCTCCTTGGTTTCTAGCACACAGCTTTCCTGGTGTTCCTCTCACCTCAGGGGCTGCTCCTTCTCCCTGACCTCTTTACGTGGGAGCATCCCAGAGCTCAGTCCTCGGACCTGGTCCCTTGCTTTGTGACTTTAAATACAAACTGTATGTCAAGGCATCTCAAATAAACACTTCCAGCCCAGCCCACTCCCGCATCCTCTGGACTCATAAACCCAACTGGTGGCTGATGGCTAGGTAGGTAGCTTCTCCTAGATGCCTAACATCTTGATCTCCACGTGGCCAAAACCAAATTGCCACCCTTCCCCCCAGCCCTCCTCATGTCCATCAATCCAGTAGATCAGGCCATGGGGGAGTAAACTGTCTCCTGTATTTCTCTACCCTTTTATATCCAACCTTTCCAGTAGATCCTGTCAGCTCTACCTGCAACGGACACTTAGAATCTGGCCTCTTCTGGAGGCCTCCACCGCTACTGTCTCATTCCGGGCCACACACATCTCCGTCTCACCCAGAGAGCTAGACTAGCCTCTAAGCAGCTCCCTGCTTCATCCTGGACCTGGGGTTGGCTCTCAACACAGCAGCAAGAGGGGGGAAGTCAGGTCACCTTATGCCTCACCCAAGTCCCTCCAGTGGCTCCTGTCTCACTCCTAGTAAAAGCCCCATCCCCCACAGAGCCCTTGGTGCTGACCCTCTCATGTCTCCTACCACTCTCTCTCCAGTGCTCAGGTCAGCCACAGGGCCTCTTTGCTGTTCTTCAAACACAACAGGCTGCTCCCTTTGCCTGGCTTGCTCCTCCCCCACACAACTGGGTAGACTGCCCCCACTTCAGGTCTTTGTTCATATGTGGCCCTCTCAGTGAGGCCTCAGTGAAAACTGCATAGCCCTTACCCAAAAACTACGACTCCTCCTCCAGCACCTCAACCCTAGTCATTAAATCCCCTAAAATAAATGATATAGTACGCTTATTCAATGAACTTATCATTTATGGCCTGTCTTCTCCTGCTATATTTTGAGCTACACTACAGCAGGGGCTTTAGTCTGTGTTCTTGAAACTCAGAACAGCGATTGGCATCCAGTTAAGTGTTCAATGGCTATCAGGGAATGAATGACTCAGTTCACGTGGACGTTCCATAGGAGAAAAAAAAATGTAATCAATGGGAAGGGGGAAAGGGATGGAGCCTAGAGAAGAATTATTTTGAATTTCAGTAATTAAGTTTCCGTAATTCAAAAATCATTTTTAATTTACCTTTTAAAATAAAAAGACCAACTTAGGACTTATATTTATGATCCTCATTCTATGAAATTTAAATCTAATACAGAATTTTTACTTTAATGATTTACCTCATTTTATTATTAATGTGCATTCAACTGGATAATTGGATTTTGGGGGTGGTTGGGGTGAGAAATGAAACATGAAAATTTAAATAATACATCTACCCCAAAAGCTGAGAATCCCTCAGTTCTCAAAGTAGTCCTCATTCAAAGAAAAAAGAATGAGGAAATATAGCAACATGCTCATATTTGGCTGATCCACACGAAATTGTTGATATTTGACTATTTTTAACCAAGAAAAATGACAATTTCATATTATTCAACCTAAAAGTATGGGAGGTTCAGGATGGTTTTTCTGTTTTATACTTTTCTGAATAGAAAATCCAACCTTTCCACAGTCAATAGTTTTAATTTTACAATCAGAAAGAAAGACATCCATTGAAGTAACTTTGAAAAAGACTCTCACACTGCTCCCTGCCCCACCCCCCACCCCAAACCCTGCGGGACTGGGGCTTCCTTTTAAATTCAAACACTGCTAGCAAGGGGCAACCTGGCTGTGAGAAAGGAGGCACCTTGAAGCTCCTACCCGCACAGCTGCCCTTCTTCGACCTTTGTCCAGCCAGGTCTCCTCCCAGTCAGAGAACCACAGTGAGGCCTCTTTCACCTGCCCTGTCCCACCTGGAACAGGGGCAAGGAGCAAGAGGCCCCATAACCTGCCTGAGTCCCTCCCCAACCCTTCCTCTTTACCACCCTTGGCTCAGCCCGGGGGGGGGGGGGGGGGGGGGGGGGGGGGGGGGGGGGGGGGCGGGCTCCACCATGGGGACCATTAGCACTCACTGCCCAGTCGCGCCCCAGCGCTCCCTTCTCCCTTCACCAGCACTTGTACTGTTGCTTATGCAGTCGACTGGCAATGCTATCCCATCCCCTCCCACCTCATGCCTGGAACACAGCAGACACCCAAACGTTTTGCTGGATACATATAGGTTGGTCTACAGGGACCCCAGAAAGCCCAATCCTCCACCTTCCGCACTGCCCAGTTTAGCAAACTGCTGTATCCTCCTCCCCCCATAAAAAACTTTATAATCTCTCATAGACCATAAGAAAAACACATTACTAGGTGCTGGGTTTCAAAGTCCACAAAGGCCCGGAGAGGGCCCTACTCACCAGGTCCTGCTGCCTTTTCTCATGTGGAATATCCAGAGGCCCCAGATCAGACATGGGATTCCCACTACCCAAGACAGCATCCTGGGCATCTCCCTCGCTGGTCCCCCAGCAAGCGAGGTCGCCCACTTCCTGCCCTCAAAGGCTCCCAGCAGGCTCTGAACTCTCAGGCACCTCAGGCTTGACTCCCAGAAGACGGGCCACTGCAGGCCATAGGTCTCTTCACTTGCAGGCAACATAGCACCCTGATGTCCTGGGAATCCCCCTCCTTTTTCCTCCCTCCACCCAGACAACGGGCAGGATTAAGCAGACTATTAATAGTGCTGATCTCACCAGCAGGAGGGGCAGCCCATCCCAGCAAGAAGAGATAGGCGGGGCAGGCATATTGGAGGAAGCAGAGGAGCACAGCAGCAGAAGTCAGACCCTTGCACAACCCTCCATGTGGGCACCCCTCAGCAACCAGGGGACAAGAGAGCTATGCACAAAAAGAAGCTCCCATAAGTTCCCTAAGCAGAGAGGGACAGACTGGGGAGGGGCAGGGAGTAAGTTGTTTAATCAATAAGCAACTTAAAAGAACAATGAAGAGATCCTTAATTTTAATGTAAGTTAAAATACATTAGGGCGCCTGGGTGGCTCAGTTGGTTAAGCAGTTAAGTGTCCTAAGTGTCCGCCTTTTTTTTTTTTTTTTTTTAATATTTTAACATTTACTCATTTTTGAGAGACAGAGAGACACAATGTGAACAGGGAAGGGACAGAGAGAGGAGGCAGAATGTGAAGCAGGCTCCAGGCTCTGAGCTATCAGCACAGAGCCTGATGCGGGGCTTGAACTCACGAACGGCAAGACCATGACCTGAGCCGACATCGGCCACTTAACGGACTGAGACACCCAGGCACCCCTCAAGCAACCGACTCTTGATTTCAGCCCAGGTCATGATCTGACAGTTCGTGGGTTCCAACCCCACATCGGGCTCTGTACTGCCAGCGCAGATTCTCTCTTGGGATTCTCTCTTCCCCTCTTTTTGCCCTTCCCCTGCTTGCATGCTGTGTCTCTCTATTTGGAAATAAGTACATAAACTTAAAAAAATTTTATAAATAAATGAAATATACCGTAAGACCATAGAGACTAACACAAGGAAGTACTGAAGGAAACAATGACATTTTTTTTCTTCAGGATTTGGCAGCACGTGTCAAAATGGAGAAAGTAAGACCCTGGCCTCAGCCATATCTACCACTTCTAGGAAAGACCTTAATACAAGGAAAAACCCAGGCCAGGGTGCAAGTTGTGCCCAGGAGGGTCCATCTAGGGTGGTTTATGATACAGTACTGTAGCCACTAAAAATTAGGCTGTTGTAGACAGAGATTTAAAAGAGACAGTGGTTCACCATTTGCATAAAGCAAAAAGTTACAAAACAAGAAAATATGGGAACTACACTGGCTTCTTCTGCTTTAGCTTAATGCCTTTTAAAATCACCATGTATTACTCATTTTACATTCATAATCAGAAAGGATAAGAATGATGCCTCATATTGAGGGGGAGGGAGACAGCAATATAGTTGGTTCATTGCTGACTTACTAGAAGAAAACAAGACCAAAATATTCACGTTTTCAGTGGTGGGATAAGGGGGTCTTTCATTTCCTAGTCATTTTCCTCCTTTCTAAAAGTTTCTACAATAAATATATTGCTTTATTTTTACATTTTATTTTTTTATTTTTAAAAATTTTTTTTTAACATTTATTTATTTTTGAGACAGAGAGAGACAGAGCATGAACGGGGGAGGGTCAGAGAGAGAGGGAGACACAGAATCTGAAACAGGCTCCAGGCTCTGAGCTGTCAGCACAGAGCCCGACGCGGAGCTCGAACTCACAGACCGTGAGATCATGACCTGAGCCAAAGTCGGACGCTTAACCCACCAAGCCACCCAGGCGCCCCTATTTTTACATTTTAATTATAAACACAATGTACGTCTTTCTGCACCTTGGGTTTTACACACAGCGATGTCCCTGGAGCCCAGTCACTTTGCCTCCCCTGTGGAAGGTTCCACTGGTGGATGCTAGGGGGGATTTAACCCTCTCTCTTCTGCTGACGGACCCACGACTGTTTCCAGTTTCTTATACCACGAACAAAACTGCAATGAAAATCCCTGTGCTCCACCGTTCGATCCATGTGAGATCTCGATGTACGTACAGCTGTGGAGCCACTAGGTCAGAGGGTTCGTGCACTGGAAGATCTGACCGAAATCTCCACACTGCCCTCCCTAGTAGGGCTCCCAGTTTCCATTCTTGCCAGCACAAGTTATACCCGGTGCTTCTTGATTCATTCCTTAGTGCCTAGTGCCCAATAAGGAAGCCATTCAATAAATACAGTCGTTATAGCTGGTTATGTTTTTAAAAGGAAAAGGAAAATGGACAGCAAGACAAAAAGGAAAAAACTGAGTGAAGCAGGAAAAAAAAAAAAAGGAAAAGTGACAGGAGTACAGCCACATGGAAAAGAGAAATGAAAACGGAGACACTGCAGCCCACTTGCCAAAACAAAAAAGCATTTCTAGAGACTTACCAGGAGACTTGCCCAGCTATCCTGAGCAAGACAACACAGCCAGACACTGAGAGTACACACAGAAGAGAGCCACAGCCCATCTGGGACTTTCTAGAACAGGGTCTCCAAAAGGAGTATTCATCCCCCTTTCGTTCACATTTACTTGTAATCCAAAATAAATAAGCAACTTTAGCTTTCGTTTATACACAGACTGACAGTGGGCCCTGAGCAGGTGGCGAGCAGCCGGCCCCCGCGGGAAGGAGCCCTCAGCCTCACTCAATTGCTCTCCAGCAAAGCGAGAGGAGTTTCAAATGAGGTATGCCCAAGGACACAGGTTTACAGATTCTGTTGAGCACTTTTAACCAAATCAATGCTCACACAATGGACAGTCGCTTTACAAGACCCATGCAAGGAAATTCCAGAGTGAAGGGAACATGAATAAAGTAAGCAGGGCACTAAAGAGAGCTGGCCCTCTCCTCCCCCTGCCAGCCCTTTGTCAGTCAGCAGGGGGAACACAAGTACCGGGGGAGTTGAGGAGTGCTTGGCCAAAATAATTCAAAAT
Organism: Prionailurus bengalensis; assembly: GCF_016509475.1. NCBI lineage: Eukaryota > Metazoa > Chordata > Mammalia > Carnivora > Felidae > Prionailurus > Prionailurus bengalensis. The sequence goes on from NC_057354.1 coordinate 62,479,049, forward strand.
TGTCAAGAAAACTATTTGAAACGCAGACTTAGAGCCACTGTCTGTAATGATGAATCGCTGTACCGAGGGTACTTTGTCCCATGAGAAAGTATATAAGGTATGTGTTAGAGATAACATGAAGTAGAAACATTTTAAAATAATATTTAATTTAAAATTTAAATGTGTATATTTAAATAATAACAACATTTTTAAATAATTGTTATTTCACTTCTTTAAAAATTTTTGTGTCTGTTTTATAATATATATGTATTAGTAAAACAGTATACATATATAATTCTTGTATGAATAGAGGTAGAAATTTTTTAAAACTTTTTTTCTAGGGGTGCCTAGGTGGCTCAGTCTGTTAAGCATCCAACTCTTTTTTTGTTTTTAATTTTTTTTTTAACTGTTTATTCATCTTAGAGAGAGAGAGAGAGAGAGAGAGAGAGAGAGAGACAGAAAGAGTGTGAGCAGGCAAGAGGCAGAAAGAGAAGGAGACACAGAATCTGAAGCAGGCTCCAGGCTCCGAGCTGTTAGCACAGCGCCATGATGTGGGGCTCAAACCCAAGAACTGCAAGATCATGACCTGAGTTGAAGTCGGATGCTTAACAAACTGAGCTACCCAGGCACCCCAAGCATCTTTATTTCACCTCAGGGCATGAGCCCCATGTGGAGGGGATTCTCTCTTCCTCTTTCTCTGCTCCTTCCTTACTTGCTCTCTCTCTTTCAAAATAAATAAACATTTTTAAAAAACTGTTTTCTCGGACTGCCTGGGTGGCTCAGTCGGTTAAGTGTCCGACTTCGGCTCAGGTCATGATCTCACGGTTTGTGGGTTTGGGCCCCGCATCGACCTCTGTGCTGACAGCTCAGAGCCTGGAGCCTGCTTTGGATTCTGTGTCTTCCTCTGTCTCTGCCCTGTACTTGCTCACATTCTGTCTCTCTCTCTCAAAGCTGAATAAACATTAAAAAAAAAATTCTTTTTTTAAACTGTTTTCTAATAGGGTGGCATGAACAAAAAAGTTTGAAGAGCTCCCTCTATAGCCCTGTAAAGATGCCCAGACCTTGGGGCGCCTAGGTGGCGCAGTCGGTTAAGCATCCGACTTCAGCCAGGTCACGATCTCGCGGTCCGTGAGTTCGAGCCCTGTGTCAGGCTCTGGGCTGATGGCTCGGAGCCTGGACCCTGTTTCCGATTCTGTGTCTCCCTCTCTCTCTGCCCCTCTCCCGTTCATGCTCTGTCTCTCTCTGTCCCAAAAATAAAAATAAACGTTGAAAAAAAAAAAGATGGCCAGACCTTAGTTGCCCCTTCTGATGGTAGATACTGGGGTGTCTCCCATCTCAGGGTCTACCTGCCCCCAGCTATGGAGCAGTGGGGGTGAGCATGTTCTCAGGCACTCTCCCTCGCACATCTCCTACTATTCATGGGAGGAAACTGAGGCTCAGGGAAGTCCTGTCCAGGATCACACTGTGAGGGGGGGTAAAGCAAGGTGGGATTCAGAAATGGGGTTTCTCTAAATTGCCTTCTACTTTCTTTTTTAATTAAAAAAAATTTTTTTAATGTTTATTTTTGAGAGACAGAGAGAGAGAGAGAGAGCACGCGGGGGAGGAGCAATGAGAGGAGACAGAACCTGAAGCAGGCTCCAGGCTCTGAGCTGTCGGCACACAGAGCTGAACACACAGGGCTCAAACCCAGGAACGGCGAGATGGTGACCTGAGCTGAAGTTGGACGCTTAATGTACTGAGCCACCCAGGCACCCCAATAGCCTTCTCCTTTTAACCCAAGCACCCAGGGGTGAAGACGTTGACAGGCGGATATCAGTAGACCCTAAGACTGGTCCTGTGACAGGTCTTCATGCTTTTGATTTTTCATTTAGCCAGCAGTCTCTAATTTTTTAACCTTTTATGATGGAAAATATCAGGCACCTACAAAAGTACAGGAAATAATGTAATTACACCCTCAGGGCCCTTCACCTAACCTAAACAATTAACAACTCCAACTACTCCAGCCAATCTTGTTTCCTCTTTCCTCCTACCCACTTCACTGGCTTATTTTGAAGCAAATCTCAGATTTTATCTGTAAACATCTATAAATGTTACAGGCATTTCAGTTAGTATCTCTAAAAGATAAAGACTCTTTTTAAAAAGCAAAACACAATAGAATGCAATACCACACCTCAATATGTAATTTCTTAAGATCATCAACATCAAATGTTCTAATTTCCCAATTTGCTTATAATCATTTTTACACCTAATTTATATATATATATATATATATGTATATACATAAATACACTTTTTTTTTTGCTATTGGTAACAAAAGTGCAAAAAAAGACATTAAGATCACTTATAATCCTGTCTTCCAAAGACAACTGCTGTTAACTAAGTATTTTGTTTGGTCTTTTAAAATGAAATACTAAATGAGGGGCGCCTGGGTGGCGCAGTCGGTTAAGCGTCCGACTTCAGCCAGGTCACGATCTCGCAGTCCGTGAGTTCGAGCCCCACGTCGGGCTCTGGACTGATGGCTCAGAGCCTGGAGCCTGTTTCCGATTCTGTGTCTCCCTCTCTCTCTGCCCCTCCCCCATTCATGCTCTGTCTCTCTCTGTCCCAAAAATAAATAAACGTTGAAAAAAAAAAAATTTAAAAAAAAAAAAAAAGAAAAAATAAAATGAAATACTAAATGAAATTAAATAATTTGTAAATACTTCACATTCTTTGTATTTTCCCATGTTGTAAAAATATTTTTAAAAATTCAAAGACTGCATATTATTTCACTGTACACATGTGTGCATAACCCCAATACCCACTGGGCTCTTAAATTGTGCCCTTCCTTCTCCCCCCCCTTTTTTTTGCCATTACGAGAATCCTCGCAATAAATATACTTGGTTATATCTGTCTCCCTCAGGTTTCTAGAAGGAGAATCACTGGGTCAAAATATAGGTTTTTTAAATTTTCTTTTAAGTTTCTTAAAGTTACTTGAGAAGTGAGGTCAGATCTAATGCTGATGTCTTTGTCTTGGAGATGTGGAAATCTCTCCTGGACGCCTCAGCCAGGGACAGTTCAGAAGGCAGGGAGGAATACACAGAACTAGAGCTATTTTGTGCAGCAGAAGAAAATGAAGTGGAGAGAAAATGCTGGCCCAGCTGACAATACCTCCCTGAGTGTGGGAAGGCAGGGGCAAGCGATCAGGGGGTGCCAAGGAGGTTCCCAGCCATCTGTCAGCACCACCAGCCTCCTTTCGACTTTGGACCCTTAGAGCAAACTGCTTCTCCCTCTTTCCACTAGTCGTCTTTTCTCAGTAGCACCTCTGGCCTTGTCCCCTGTTACTCTAGGGCCATCTGGCCTCCCACTCCAGCCCCCCACCCAGAAGGAGCCCCTTCCTTATCATACCTCTCCTTGCCTTGTGAGGCACCTGTTCTTTGTCCCTGTTTGTGCAACCAGCTAATAACCTACAGTCGAATCAATCTAAAAGATGGACTATTATCAATGAGCCCACATGCCCCATGTTAGTCATGAAGATATAGGAAATTCTGTTAAATGCTTAGCTGACTGACATCAAGATACATTAAACCTGGGGCTAGCTTTCTAACTTTACTAACCTAGCAATCCTATCCCATTCACACACACACACACACACACACACACACAAAGCATTTTTTCTCCCTTGGTGAACCCTTGCCGGTAACTGGTAACCATACACCATGTCCAAATGTTTACGAACTATAAAAATCATCCTCGACCTCACATCAAAACCCGAAGAGGGAGAAAAACTGCAGCAACATTTGATGCGGGGCTCATTCTGTTACAAGTAGAAGCAGGGGAGGGGGAGGAAGAGGGCAGGAATATTACTTGGTATATTCAAACTTGTTCACCCAAACTGGACTATTACTTAGAAGAGGAAAAAGGACTTAATTACCAAACAATTCTTCTCCCTGCCACAAAACAAAAATAAAAACCCTAATAGAAATATCTGAGATAATCTTATAAATCTTCCTCCCTGGTAGTTTGTTTACTGGCTGAAAAAAACAGTTCTAGACCTCTCTCTCTCATGAACACAGGTGCCAAAATTCTAAATAAAGATATTGGCAAATCAAATCCAATGATGTGTGGAAAGGATCATACATCATGACTAAGTGAGGTTTAGTCCAGTTATGCAATAAATGTTTATGGGTGAACATTCAAAACTCAATCAGTGTAATTCAGAATAAAGAAGATACATCATAAAATCACCTCAACATATATTTAAAAAGCACTTGATAAAATTCAACATCTACTTATTATAAAAACTCTTAGCAAACTAGAAAAGAAAGGACACTTTTTTGATCTGATAAAGGAACTCTACCTAAGAACTACAGCAAAATCATATCTAATGATAAATTTGGAAAGTTTTCCCGAGACCTAGAATGAGGCAAGGATGCCCCTGTCACCAGTTCAGCACACTCCTAGATGTCCTAGCCAATGAAATTAAGAACAAGATATAAAATGTAGAAGGTTTAGCAAGAAGTAAATAAAACTGCCATTGTTCACAGGCAACATAATTATGTGTGCAAACAATCCAAAAGAACTTAAAATAAACTATTAGGATTAATAAGTAAATTTAGCAAGGCCAATGGATTCAAGGTCACTATACAAAAACCATCCATACTCGTGTTATATTATAAAGAATACATCTGGGGGCGCCTCGATGGCTCAGTCAGTTGAGCTTCCAACTTTGGCTCAGATCACAATCTCACGATTCGTGTGTTTGGGCCCTGTGTCCAGCTCTGTGCTGACAGCACGGAGCCTGCTTGGGATTCTCTCTCTCCCTCTCTCTCTCTGCCCTCCCCTGCTCATGTACACAGGCCAGATCTCTCTCTCGCTCTCTCTCTCTCTCTCAAAAATAAATAAACATAATAAAAAAAGAAGAACATATCTGGTCTTGGACTCTGGCTTCCCAAAGTGAGATTCAAAAACTCTTGGAATTTCCTGAGTAAATAGAAGTGGCTTTGTTATTCTGATGAACAACTCCAGGTGGGCCCCTAGGTAGCTTCAAGGCAGGGCTGGTCACCAGTAAAACCAAGCATTAGAGGGTCAGAACTTTCAGGTGTCCTGCCTTCCAGGGAAGGCAGCGGGCTAGCGACTGAGTCCAATCACGTGGCCAATAACTTAATCAATCATACCCAGGTAATGAAATCCTGATAAAAATTCTGGACCACACCCTCAGGGAGGGTAGGAGAGGAAACAAACAAACAAACAAACAAACAAACCCAACCCTCTGGACCCCAAAGCTCAGTGGAGCTTCTCAGTCATAAAACACATTGATGTGCCCGGAGGGTGACACACCCTAACTCAATGCGGCCAGGCCACGGAAGCTCTGCATCCAAGCCTGTTCCTGTTCCAGACCTCACTCTAGGTGTATCCTTTCAAATAAAACTGTAATCGTAAGTGTAGCACTTCCCTGAATTCTAGGAGTCATTCTAGTGTATCATCAAACCTGAGAGGGGGGGTCGTCATGGGAACCCTAAATTTATAGCCAGTCAGGGGCAGTGGGGGAGGGGAGACCTGACTTATGACTGGCATCTGAAGTAAGGGCAGCATGTGGGTGGCTGTGAGGGAGGTGTGGGGGGCGTGGTCTAACGCTAACTCCAGGTGGTTACCATCAGAATTGAATTGCAGCACACCCCCCAGGCAGAACAATTTGCAACAAACATTTTAGAAAACACAATTTTAAAGACACCATTTAAGATCACAAAATACTTAGGAATACATCTAAGATGTGTAAGACTTCAACAAAGAAAACGACAAAAAATTATTGAAAGAAATCAATAGGCTATAAAACAAATGGAGGGGTAACCACGTTTATGGATTGGAAGATTCATCGTTATAAAGATGTCAAGTCTTCAAGTTGATCTATAGATTCAGTGCAATTCCATTAAATTCCTAGGAAAAAGGCTAAAGAACAGTCAAGATAATCTTAAAGAAGAACCAAGAAAGAATAATTATTACCAAATATCAAAACATATTAGAAAACTACTGCAATTATGTCAATGTGGTATTGAACAAGAAAAGACAGAAACCAATGGAATATGAGAGTCCAGGGACAGACCCATACATATATATACCACAGCTCAGTGGGGAAGGACAGTTTTTCCAACAGCGGTACTGGAACAGCTAGATAATCCGTACGGATTTTTAAAAAGATTCAAACTGTAATACTTCAGGAACAAAAACAAATTCCAGAAGGATTACAGCTCTAAGCGTGAAAAGGAAACATTATAGCTCTAGAAAATAACACAGGACACAAGCTTCCTAACTTGTGTACAGGCAAAGAATCTTAAACAGGATATGAAAGGCACTAACCCATATGTTTATTAGTATGTGAAAATGTGTTCAACATCATCAGTCACTAGAGAAATGTATCATAAAATCACAATGAAATACTACCACACACCTACCTAGATGACAATATCAGAGTTGGGACAGGAGTGTAAACTTGTAAGAGCATTCTGGGAAAGTGTCTTATCTGTGCCTATGCTATGTCCTGGCAATTCCACACTTAGGTATATTCCCAACAGAAATGCCTACATAACATCACCAAAAGACATGAACAAGAACATTTTTAGTGGCCTTATTTAAATTTTTTTTTAAATGTTTTATTTATTTTTGAGAGAGAGACAGAGTGCAAGCAGGGGAGGGACAGAGAGAGGGAGACACAGAATCCGAAGCAGGCTCCAGGCTCTGAGCTGTCAGCACAGAGCCCGATGTGGGGCTCAAACTTACGAACGGTGAGATCATGACCTGAGCCGAAGTCAGATGCTTGAACAACTGAGCCATCCAGATGCCTGTTAGTGGCCTTATTTAAATAGTTCCAAATTGGAAACAACCCAAATGTCCATCAACATCACAGTATATTTCTATCATGGAATACTATATAGCAATAAAAAGGAATGAGCTCCATACAACATGGATGAAACTCATAACCTTTATGTTGAGCAGGAGCCAGACACAAAAGACACATACTGGATGATTCACTTATAAAAGTTCAGAAACAGAAAAAATTAAACCATCATGATTGGGGGGACAGGAGCAGTGATTGGGAGGGTACATGGCAAGAGTCTTCTAGGGTGTTGATAATGTTCTATCTCCTGAGCTCAGTGGCAGTGACACAGAGGTATTCCTTTGTGAAAAACTATCAAGTTATACATTTATGATTTATGCACTTTGCTTCAATGAAAAGTTTACTTTAAAACATATCTAGGTGGTTGCCAGAGGCAGGAGATGGAAGGTGAGAGAAATGGGAGAAGGTGGTCAAAAGGTACAAACTTCCAGTTACAAGATAAATAAGTTCTAGGGATGTAATTTCCAGCACAATGACTATAGTTAACAGTACTGTATCATATATTTGAAATTTGCCAAGAGAGTAGATCTTAAAAGTTGTCATCTCTTGTGCTGAGAGAAAGAAATGTTTTATCTCTGTGTGGTAAGTGATGGATGTAGTTAACTCGACTTACTGTGGCAAACATTTATAAAAATATGGAATCATTATGCTGTACACCTGAAACTCACAATGGTATATGTGAGCTGTATCTCAAATTTTTAAATTTTTTTATCTTGTTTTGTTTTAATGTTTATTTATTTTGAGAGAGAGACAGAGACAGAGTGTGAGCAGGGGAGGGGCCAAGAGAGAGAGGAAGACACAGAATCCAAAGAGGCTCCAGGCTCTGAGCTGTCAGCACAGGGCCCGAAGTGGGTCTCTAAACTCATGAATGGTGAGATCATGACCTGAGCCTAAGTCGGACACTTAACCAACTGAGCCATCCAAGTGCCCAACTGTATCTCAATTAAAACAAACAAACAAACAAACAAACAAACAAACAAAAAACAAAAACACCTAGAACAGGGTGCCTGGGTGGCTCAGTTGGTCAAGTGTCTGATTTTGGCTCAGGTCATGAACTCACAGTTCATGGGTTCAAGCGCCTTGCATTGGGCTCTCTGCTGTCATACAGAGCCTGCTTCAGATCTTCTGTCCCCATCTCTTTTTTCCCCTCCACACACCCCTCAGAAATAAATAAACATTAAAAAAAATTTTTTTTTGTCTTTTTAAATCTAGAACAGTAAATTTTCCAGCCTCGAGTTATTGGAATATCCCAATCTTGTCATCTTTTTCTTAGTATCCATGATCTTACTGAAAAGTGACATGGAACAGGGCTTAAGAGCTTGGTCTCTGGAAGGGAACAGCTGCAGTTGCCAGTTAGTTGTCATACCGTCTGGAAAAGATTCTTAGCCTCTCTGAGCCTCAGTTCCCATCTATAGCATTTGGAGGATTAATTAAGTATTTAATAAAGGTTAACCATTAATGAAGGCATTTCTTCCTTCTTTCTGCTCTCTGCTCATACTTAACCTTTTTCCAGAGCTCTGGGTCTGGGGCATTTCTGGGGAGATTGGGCTTCATGGGGAGGCTCTGCTCTCTTAGATACCCCTCTACTCTCTGCTGCTTTTCTAGCATAACCTCTTCTCTCCCTAACTGGGACACCAGGGAGGGAGCAGGCAACAGGTGAATCCTGACATGAAACAACCCAAGTAGAGGTGCAACTGAGAAATGTGGCCCTGCCCCTTGACCTGCCTGGTTTCCTGGATCCTCAGATTAAACTCCCACGGTTGGAGCGCCAAATGTGCTGGCAATCAGGATGGCAGGCTTAACGTTCTCCAACTTTAGAGAAACAAATAATTCAGTAAATGAGAAGAATCTCCCCAATTTGAAGTTTCTCTTCCATATATTTTTTTCCTTAAGCTCTGGCATCTGTTACCCTTAAGATATGCACTAGGGGCCCAGATAAGACAGTATCTGAATTAGCATGTAATTATGTAGTGGGCTCTTTTGACCTCAATGTATTCAGAATTCCAAGAAAGGCACCACACCCGGACAGTGGGGCAGCCTGCCACCTGAGCCAGTATATGAGAACCACCACAGCCCAAGTTGGTGTCCGTGCCAACTGGGGCACCTTTGGATAGTAATAACAATAATTTTTAAAATAGCTAACATTTATTGCATGATGACAATGGTGCCAGGCACTGAGCTAAGCAGTTTACATGCCTTACCTCATTCAGTCCTCACCACAACCCTCTGAGCTGGATACTGTCATTAACATGGACAACCAAATCACCAGCAACCAAAGAGAAACTTCTGAGACTAAGAGTCAGTGACTATTTTGGGCCTTTCATGAAATAAACTCCACTGTAGATTTACTCACTTTACACACTTTTTATTTATTTATTTTTTAATGTTTATTTATTTTTGAGAGGGAGAGAGAGAGAGAGAGCACGAGCAGAGGAGGGGCAGAGACAGAGAGGGAGACAGAGAATCTGAAGCAGGCTCCAGGCTCTAAGCTGTCAGCACAGAGCCCGATGTGGGGCTTGAACTCACGAACCACGAGATCATAACCTGAGGTGAAGTCGGACACTTAACTGACTGAGCCACCCAGGAGCCCCAGATCTACTCACTTTTTAACCTTACTCTTAGGGGGGTGCCTGGCTGGCTTAGTTGGTACAGCATGTGACTCGATCTTGGGATTGTGAGTTTGAGCTCCATGTTAGGTGTGGAGATTACTTAAAAAAGTAAAAATCTTTAGGTGTGCCTGGGTGGCTCAGTCGGTTGAGCACATGACTCTTGATTTTGGCTCAGGTTGTGATCCCAGGGTCGTGGCATCTAACCCCAAATGGGGCTCCACCCTAAGCACGGAGCTTGCTTGGGATTCTCTGTTTCCCTCTGCCCCTCTCCTGCTCATGCTCACTCTGTCTCTAAAAAAATAAATAAAAATCCTTTAAAAAAAAAAAAAAACAACTTAGGAAAGTGTGATGAGAGATGGACTAATTAAAAAAAATTTTTTTTAATGTTTATTTCTGAGAGAGAAAGACAGACAGACAGAGTGTGAGTGGGGGAGGTGCAGAGAGAGAGGGAGACACAGCAATCCAAAGCAGGCTCCAGGTTCTGAGCTGTCAGCACAGAGCCTGACATGGGGTTTGCGGGGCTCAAACTCGTGGACTGTGAGTTCATGACTTAAGCTGAAGTTGGACACTTAACCACCTGACTGAGCCACCCAGGTGACCCTAGATGAACTAATTTTATTTTATTTTATTTTATTTTTCAACGTTTATTTATTTTTGGGGGGACAGAGAGAGACAGAGCATGAATGGGGGAGGGGCAGAGAAAGAGGGAGACACAGAATCAGAAACAGGCTCCAGGCTCCGAGCCATCAGCCCAGAGCCTGACGCGGGGCTCGAACTCACGGACCGTGAGATCGTGACCCGGCTGAAGTCAGACGCTTAACCGACTGCGCCACCCAGGCGCCCCTAGATGAACTAATTTTAAAGCAGGACTCCTGGGGCATCTTGGGTGGCTCAGCTGGTTGAGCATCTGACTCTTGATTTCTACTCAGGTTATGATCTCACGGTTCATGAGTTCAAGTCCCACATCAGGCTCAGTGCTGACAGTGCAGAGACTGCTTAGAATTTCTCTTTCTCTCTCTCTCAAAATAAACTTAAAAAAAAAAAAAAAAGCAGGACTCCAGGTGACTGCGCATGTGTGCATTCATGTGTATGTGTATGTGTGTGAGAGCCTGCATGGAGGGATGAGTGAATCTGCCCCCTTGTGTAAGGAAAGGGGTGTGTGTTTAAGCATGTCCATGTGGAGGCAGAGGTGTGTGTGGGGGTGTGTGTGTGTGTGTGTGTGTGTGTGTGTGTGTGTGTGTTGTGAGCCTGTCCTATGTGTATTTGGCGGGGGGAGGAATGAGTGTGTGTGGGAGTAAGACTGACTGGGATGGGGGGCATGGAGCCTCCTTCCAACCGAGGCTCCTGGCTGCCTGCTGGCCAGAGACTAGGCGGTCCAGAGAGCCTGGGGAAACCAGTCTTTCAAGAACCCTGCCCAGGTCACAGTAAATCAGCCCTGCAGCATGGAAGCAACTCTGACTATAACCTCTGGGGAATGCTCCAGCAACACCAGGTTTAACCCCCAGCAAAACAGGCTGGCAGCTAAACACACACACACACACACACACACACACACACACACACACCAACCTGGCAGCTGCACACCCCAGCCCTCTGGGCTCACCTTTTCTTCAGCCACACAGTGCTGCCCAGCCCTCAGTCTGTGGAAATCCTCCAAGATACTCCTCCCAAGAATCCCAGGGATAAAAAGAGATTTCATGTCTTACAGGACGAGCAATCAGAAGAACCAATCTAAACTGGGTTCCAAAAAGCAGGGCACAAAATTGTATGTAGACAATGGTTTCCATGTGAAAATACATATGACCAGCTAATGGGAAAGTTTACACGGCTATAAAAATGAAAATGGTTTTGGCAGGAAGGATGGGGTTTGGGGCAAGTAAAGTTTCAGCTCCCGGCCCACCCCCCACCCCGACACACACACAAAAGAAAAAGAAAAAAAAAAAAAAGAAAATGGTTTTGATCTTGCTGCTTGTGACATGATTTTTAGAGTACATTTCTAAAAAGATTATTATAACAAATCAAAATATTAAAAAGTAGTTCTCTCCAGATCACAGGTTCACGGGTTGTTTTGTTTAGATTTTTCTGTGTTTCCTAAAGTTCTGACGATAAGATGTATCTGGTTTATAATAACCACTAATAAAAAGAAAATCACATAAAAAAATGGAACAGGAATAGACTGAGGAGTCCAGACTCCAGTTTATGAAGTGGGCCAGGAGTCCTTTATGTAGCCACAAAGCCTTTTATGACAGGATGTCTTGGCACACTCAGGCGTGACAACAAGGGTAACCTGAGGGACAGAATGGGCGAGCATCTCGTCACAGGGCAGCTGTACTGGACAGCAGACAGAGCGGCTCAGAGAATGAGAGCAGGCAGCTGGATCAAATAGCAGCAACAGCTCCCGACAGCTACACCCCATCCTCCTAGCTGAGGGCCGTCTCAGGCGCCTCTGGGAAATTCCTGAACTCTCACATCCATGGAAAGGGCTGAGGAGCGATCACAATTTGCAGAAGCAGTTTTACCCTAAGTTGGCATCAATGACAAATACACTCATCTCTCATTCTGTGGTTTCGTCCAAAATCTCCCATAATAAGAGGCACAGAAGTGGGGAAATGTTGCATCTTATGCACCTTTGAGGATCCAGCTAGAATGCCACCTCCTTTGGAATGCCTTCCCAGACTTCTACTGATAAGAAAGGCATCAGCTTCCCCAAAGGCCCTGCCCCTTACCCATTCTCCTGTAGGACACAGTCCTGTGCTTGTGTGTTTCTGTGCACTCATCTATTTAAGCATCTGTTCAATACCCCCTGTCCTGACCAGAGGTGTTCAGGGAAACTCTGGGACTGGGCTTTCTAACTGAAAATATAGGACTTTTGAAAAGCAAACACCAGCATGTTAGATTGGTACGATCTAAGCTCTTAGGGCTTAGACAAAAGGCAGTGCCTTCCAGTACACAAGTAAGAGCTGTGGGAAGTGATCTGTCAAGAGGCTGAAGAAACTGCCGTCAGTCCTGGCTTCCCTATGGAGCCTGGCCTACAGGCTGTAGGATGCCAGTGACGGGGAGATGTGCAGCTGCCTGCCGGCCAGCACCATACCTCCCTATCCATGGTGGCCATGCTCCATGCCCACAAGCACCTGACCAAAGAGAAAGTGAGGAGGAGCCTGGCCAGTGTTTTGTCAGCTGCCCCGCTGGCACCGTTGCCCTAACAGGCGGCTCCTGTCACCGTCTCAGATACACTTGCTCCCTGGCAGCTTCTCAAGATCAAATCACCAGCTCAGCTGGAGACTATTTCCAGGTGGAGCTATGAGAGACCAGGTGTGTAGCTGACTTTGCTCTCCACTTTTTTTTTTTTTAATGTTTATTTATTTTGAGAGAGAGAGCACAAGCTGGGAAAGGTAGAGAGAGAGGGAGAGAGAGAGAGAATCCCAAGCAGGCTCTGTGCTGTCAGCGCAGAACCTGACACGGGGTTCGATCTCATGACTGTGAGATATGACCTGAGCCAAAATCAAGAGTCGGACGCTTAACTGACAAAGCCACCCAGATCCCCCAGCTCTCCATTCTTGAGGCTGTCCTCTCCCAGCACCTTATGACTTAACTGTCCCATCCCCAGTCTATGCTTGGCCGTCACCCTATCTGGTTTCCCCAGGAGGGTCCCAAAACCACGCCTGCCTGGCTCTTTTTCATCTCTCCAAGGAGTCACTTTAACCGAGCTTCTACATGCTCTGCATGTTCTGCCTGCTCTCAGATGACTTCCAAACCTTTAACCCTGGTTCTGGCCTCCCTCCCAAGTGCCCCCACCTAAGCACTTTCACCTGCACACTTGCCTGGATGGACTGTACCCTCACACTGCTCCGTGTGGTCCCAGACCAGCAATGGCCATCATCTGAGAGCCTGTCAGAAATACAGGCTCTTAGGAGCGCTTGGGTGGCTCTGTCCATCAAGCACCCAGCTTTGGCTCGGGTCATGATATCTCATGGTCAGTGGGCTCGAGCCCCACATCGGGCTCTGTGCTGACAGCTGAGAGCCTGGAGCCTGGTTCGGATTCTGTGTCTCCCTATCTCTCTCTTCCCCTCCCCTGCTTGTGCTCTGTCTGTCTCTCTGAAAAATAAACATTAAAAAAAAGAAAAGAAAAGAAATACAGCCTCTTAGGCCATACCCCAGACCCACTGAGTTCAACTCTGCATTTTAACAAAATGTCCAGGCAGTTCAGGTGCACGTTCAAGTGTGAGCAGCTCTGGTGAGCACAAAGGAGTCCAATCAAGGGTCACATCACTTTACCACTACCACCACCCCCAATTCTCCAAACTGTCTTTGCTTCCTCCTCTTCCCACTTCTGTTAAATGACAACATCATCCATCTGTATCCCAAGCTAGAAACCTCAGATGTTCACAACTACTTCCTGGCTGTGACTCCCAACATCTCCAAAATGATCACTGAGTCCTGTTATTCTGACTTCAGAAGCATCTCGTAGGCCTAGACCTTCCTTGGCCCCACTGCACCTACCAGAACTGTGCATAGTAAGCTTCATTTACCTGTCTGTGTCCCTGGTAGACTGCGAGTTCTGTCAACAGCACTGTTTTAGTCCTCTCTGATTCCCAACAGCAAGCACCGTGTCTGACACATAGGCCTCAAAAAATTAGATGTTTATTGCAACAAAGGAACAAACCAGGAAACAAGGAGAAATAAGGTACTTAAAGTGTGTCAGATGGTAGGAACCAAAAGTAAAGGCAAAATTATGCAGTGTTTTTTCTTAATAAAGTTGTTGCAGGAAGAAAAACGTACGTGGGAGAAGTGTGCTGTGGCACAGATGGAAACATGGGAGGAGTTTTAAATGAAAATATTTCTAGCTGTTTTTCTCTTCAATACATATGCCCAGTAACTTTCTACAAGGTCAGTAATAGGTCCAAAGTCATCTCATGGGTTGGTGACCAGGGTGGGTGGAGTTTAAACCCAAGTCTTTACAGGGGGCTAGATGGTTATAAAGTAGGTGGGGAAAGATAAGATGCCTACAAATGAGCACAGTGTCTGAAAAGGGCAGGAATATCACAGAGGGAAAGGACGGGAGAAGGCTGAAAGGTGAGCTTCATTGTGGGGCTGGAGTTTCTGACTGATTTGGGAGAGCTTATTCGTCACTTTGCCTCCAGGGTCTGAGAGGATCTTTGGTAAAGGAAAAACGCAACTGGGCCAGGAGTAGCCCAGGGAGCCGCTGTTCTAAGATCTCAAGCTGTAGACAAAGCCAACCACAACACCCAGTACTGCAAACAGTTGTAGGCGAGTGTCGAGGTTTAAGTCGGTTTAAGTCAAAGGACCAAGGTTCAAATGGCATGAGCCTCTCAGTGGCCTTATAGCTCTAACCAATCATAGTCTTACTCCTGACGTCCTGCAGCACCTAGCCCCATGTCTTGCACAGACAGTATGAGGTTCAATAAATATCTAATGATAAATGCCTTGAGTTGGGAGGCAGAGCAGCTGAGAAGCTGTAACCTTCTACCTTAGTCTCTAAGGGAAGCTCAGCCTCATGTCTGCAACTAACTTCTCAAGCCTGTCTTAAGTGTGTAGGAGCATCTTCATGACTCACACTAATGAGTGAAGCTATGTATGTATACTCCCAACGGCCAAAAACTGCTTATTCAGAGAAACTGAAGCACAGGAAAGGGGAACCATGCATCACATTCAAGACC
This sequence comes from Prionailurus bengalensis, assembly GCF_016509475.1. Lineage (NCBI taxonomy): Eukaryota > Metazoa > Chordata > Mammalia > Carnivora > Felidae > Prionailurus > Prionailurus bengalensis. Next base: position 62,494,186 of record NC_057354.1, read on the forward strand.
CCAGACTCTGGGCACCGGGGTGGCTCAGCTGGTTGAGCGTCTAGCTTCAGCTCAGGTCATGATCTCACGGCTTGTGGGATGGAGCCCCACATTGGGCTCTGTGCTGCCAGCTCAGAGCCTGGAGCCTGCTTCTCACTCTCTGCCCCTCCCCTGCTCGCACTCTGTCTGTCTCTCTCTCAAAAATAAATAAATATTAAAAAAAAAAAAAAAGGACCCCATGAGGCGCCTGGGTGGCTGAGTCAGTTAAGCATCTGACCAGTTAAGCTCAGGTCATGATCTTGCAGTTTGTGAGTTCAACCACCGCATCGGGCTCTTGTGCTGACAGCCCGAAGCCTGAAGCTTGCTTCTGATTCTGTGTCTCCCTCTCCGCCTCTCCCCCTGCTCACGCTCTGTGTCTCTCTCTCAAAAATAAACATTAAAGGGGCGCCTGGGTGGCGCAGTCGGTTGAGCGTCCGACTTCAGCCAGGTCACGATCTCGCGGTCCATGAGTTCGAGCCCCGCGTCAGGCTCTGGGCTGATGGCTCGGAGCCTGGAGCCTGTTTCCGGTTCTGTGTCTTCCTCTCTCTCTGCCCCTCCCCCGTTCATGCTCTGTCTCTCTCTGTCTCAAAAATAAATAAAACGTTAAAAAAAAAAAAATTAAAAAAAAAAAAAATAAACATTAAAAAAAAAAAAAAAAAAAAAAAAAAAAAAAAAAAAAAAAAAAGGACCCCAAACTCTGCTTCTCAGCTTCTCAGTCCGTGAACCATTATATGTTACTGTAGGAGCTCCTCCTGTCTTGATGCAACTAGAAATATCAAGTCCCCTGGATAACAGCACAACACGCATTTTACTTTATCCCTTATCCAGCTCCTCAAAATTCTAATACCTATGGACTGGGGACAATTCTGTCTCAAATCTAACAGGTCATTCATTCATTCCATGACTTTTTATTGAGATGTCTTACTATGTGCCAAGAACCATTCTAGGGCCTAGGGATACACCAGTGACCGAAACAAAGAGCTCTGCTCTTTGGAACTTATATTCTAACAGAAGGAGACAGACAATAAATAGCATAGTAAATCTGTAAATTACGGAGTTGTTAGAAAGTGATTTATGCTATAAAAAACGAAACATTAGCACAGGGTGGCAGAGATCAGGAAGGTCAAGGAGGATGGAAGGTTATAGTTTCAAATGGGACAACAAGAAAGCCTCATTGAGAAGGTAAAGTTGAAGCAGACAGGAGGGAGGGGAGACAGTGAGGCATGTAACGTTTGGGGAAAAACATTCCAGCCTGAAGAACAGCCAGGGCAAAGGCCCTAGTGTGGGAGTGTCCTGGTGTCTTCAAGGAACAGTAAGAAGGCCAGCAGGGTTTGCCAGATAGTCAGTCATTCATTAGTTGTTCATTCATTCATTCATTCATTCACTTAACAAACATTTACTACAGACCCATCTCTTTGCCAGGTACTAAGTGGTGAAAACACTAATAAGGCATGATCCCTACCCACACAGAACTCATAATGTTGGGGAACAAGGAGACAAAATGACCTTAAAACAGGATTACACTCAGAGCAGAAAGACTCTGGCAGAGGTCAGAGTTGGGCCCTCACCCAACTTGGAGATGCTGAAGAGTCTACTGAAGCATAAGAAAGACCCTCAGGCAGATGCCTGACCACACTTGGCAGGCACCCAGCTCTTGTTTTGATGCTGCCGACAATGCTGGCCATGTTAAGCTTGCTCACTGGGTTTTTCTTAGCTAAAAAAGAAGCCTTACAAACATCAGATTTGTAAAGAAAATCTTTTAAGGTGCAAATGCAAAGTGTTTCCGTGTCCTAGAGGGCCTCAGACTTCACAGGTAAATGCCAGATGGAAAGATTTTGGAGAGGCCATATTGGCGGCAGCCCAGAGTGGCAATGAGTTAGGACGGAACCACAAAACCCGAGGATGTGTCCATTAGGAGTGACCATCATATCACACTCACATCTCCAGGGCTTCATGCTGCACTGGGTAGACTGTGCCTGCATTTCCATGGAATTAGCAGCACCCCCTCCAGGGCTAGGGTGAGGGCTGGGGCTCAGGTTCAGACCACTGGTCCCTGTTAAGTAAGGTCTAGTGAACTAAAATGTACATCTGGAGAGTTCCACTCAGCAGAGCTCTGGGCCGAAAGATGCTAGCTCTATGTTCCCAGCTTCCTGAAGTAATACTTTTTTTACGTGATGAGTCCAAAGATGGTCCTGCCAACCCCAGGAAGCTCCCACCAGACAAGAGCTGAACCCTGCCGATCAGGGGCTGGGAAGCCCAGCCCAACCAATCCACACTGGCTGTTTCCAGACTCGAGATGAACGATGCAAACGTGCTTGTAGGGTGTGTCACCAGCAACCGTCCCAAGGACCATAGAGGTGGTGAGCAGGAAGCCGCCCTGGTGAGTCCCAACCAGGTTCCTCACCAAGCAACATGGGAGAAGTCCTCAGGGCCAAGAGGCTGCAGGGTGAAGGTGGGGCACAAATCCTCACTGCTCTTCTTCAGGCTCAGCTACCTGGGACAAACAGGTTCTAGGGCCTGGACCTGCAAAGCTCCCCCCCACACTGTGCCATCACCACCAGATGTCCCTTCAGTCCCTCTGCAATGAAGCCACCTTACCAGACTGTCTCCCACTTGGACTCATGTTACTCAAGTCCTTCTCAGATCTGATGCTACGAGTCACTCTCTCAAACTGATGAAGGGAGGGTACCAATCTCCCACTCTGGCCCTGACCAGAGAGCATCTTTTAAGACTAAACCTGGCAGGGCCTCCTCCTACCAATCCCACCCTCCACCACTGACCTAGCCAGTTCCAGGCTCTCCCCAACTCTCATGAAATAATAGACTGACAAGCGTCTGAGGCTTGCTCCCTGCTTGAGTGCCGAAGGTGCTCCCAGCCCTAAACTGGCAGGCTGCCTCAGCCAGCAGGAGCTCTACCTATGGGGAAAGAAAGCAAATTCCCTGGTCCCTTCCCCCATTCCTTTATGAAGAGCTTCCCTTTCTGCCTCCTCATTCCCTTTGGCCTAGGAGGGTTTTACTCCATAATTGGCTTGTTTACTGCCACTGAGGGCTTCTGGGTGGCAGAAGTGGGAGGAAAAGTTTTGTTGGAAGTAAGGAAAGGGGTGTGTGTCCTGAGCTTTGAGGCTGGTGAGTAAAACTTCCAAGTGCCTCTCTAACTACCTGAGAACTGGCCAAGAACCCATGTGAGAAAAAAACACAAGGCACTGCAAGGCCAGCTGAAGATTCTCAGACCACAGGAGGGAAGCTTATGTTTGGTGCCTGCAAAAAGACAGAACAATAACCAAAACTTGATGTGCTTGCTTCTGCTGAGTAGTCGAAAGCTTTACTTGGCACTGTTCTGAGTGGGGAGCAAACCAGAGACCTCCCAATTCGGCTTCTGTGGGCTAGGAGCTCCAGTAACATCACTCTTGCTCAAAACTTCCTAAAGCTCCAAGCTCCAAGCAAACTTACTGCCCTGACTGCAGGCTCTTCCAAAGGCCCCAGATGACTCAGCCTCTCCCCCTGACCACTGAGCGGCTGAGCTTATACCCAGCTCAACAGGACCATCTGCTGGGCCACAAGCACATCCTTTGCCACCCCAATCAGGTGCTCTGCAACTCATGGGGTTTCCCGTGCCTCAAGTACCACGTCTCCCCATATCTTCAGGCTCTCCTCAAATGCTTCCTCCCATGTGAAGGTTTTCCCAGGTCCCCAGCCCCTTCCCCACCTCAGCCCACTCAGATGTGGGGCTCCACACTCTAATGTCCGTGGCCTCTTTTAAGGCATTAGCCTTACTCTGTCCTGCTTCAATTGCTCCCTGAGGCCTTGCTCTATCCCTCCAAGTGCACGAGTGTGTCTCAGCTCTGATTCACCTGAAGCACAAAGCACAGTAGCTGGCAGACAGCACACGCTTAGGAAATGTTCCTGCTGTCCCAAATACCATTCACCTCAGAGGCACAGGAAGTGATGGGCAAAGGAAAAGAGTCACACAAAAACACTAAGACCAGCAGACACAAAACAGGCAAGTGAATGAGAGGTGTCACAAAGACAGTTAACGGAGAGGGCGAGCATCAGGCCTTACCCTTCTTGAACTCCTCCAGCATGGCATCCAACTTGGTGTCGTGGAAGACAAAATGCACTGGATGGTTATAGAAGCGGGTGATGGTCTTGAGGGGGGTGCAGTCATCAGGGTCCACGAAGGCCAAGTCTTTGACATAGAGAATATCTACAATATTGGACTGCTCATCTTCAAACACGGGGATGCGGGTATAGCCACTTTCCATAATCTCTGACATGGTGTTGAAGTCCAGGATGGCATCACTGCGGATCATGAAGCAGTCTTGGAGCTGGGTCATGATGTCCTCCACGGTCTTGGTCCGTAGCTCCAGGGCACCCTGGATCATATTTAGCTCCTCTTTCACCAGATCATTATAGGGCTCTGTTACCTTCAACATCTCCATCAGCTTCTCCCGATTGTAAACAGTGCGAATCTCCTGGCCCAAAACAAAATCCAGGAGCTTGCTAATGGGGAAACTGAGGGGGAAGGTGAGAAGCATAAAGAATTTGGTGAGAATGATAGTATTGGCACCCACTGCCAGCCCGTGTCGGGAGCACAAGGCCTGAGGTACAATCTCCCCAAAGATGACAATGCCAATGGTGGAGGAGGCCACCGCCATGAGTCCAGACCCAATGAGGATGTCTAGAAGGATGGTGAGGGAGGTGTTGACCAGCACGTTTCCCAGGAGCAGCGAGCAGAGTAAGTAGTTGCCCTTGCGCCGAATGGGCTCGATCTTCCGGGCATAGCGCCTTTCCTTCTGGGTGCCACAGTTCTGCACGATGCGCAGCTCCATGGGGTCCAGGGCCATAAGCCCCAGGTTGAGACCAGAAAATATGCCCGACAGCACCAGCAGCACCATAATGAGGAGGATGTGCAGCCAGAGGGGCAGGAACCTCCCAGCCTCCTCCACCATGAAGAGCAGCGAGTCCTTATCGGTCCACCTCTGCCAGGGCCCGTCCACCCCAGCCCGGGTGCACAGTGCATACAGTTTCATGTTCTCGCTCCTCCGGAGGAACTTAGTGAGCACCACCAGCATCCCGGACGTGTTCCCTCGACTCACGTTGACCAGCTGCTGGACGACCAGGTCCTTGGTGAGCTCGGGGCAGTTGGTGGAGTTGTGAGTGGCCTCGGAGTTGTCCACCTCGGTGAAGGAGATCAGGTTGCTGGAGATGGAGCCCAGCCTCTGGCCGTACAGCCTCAGGTTCACCGTACTGCCCTCGGACACGAAGATGATGCCATCCGGATTCATCCCACACGATTTGTTACAGCTCGCCAGCCTCATGCCCAGGATCGCGCCCCGCTGGGGGTCGCTCTGACCCCGGGCCCCCCGCGCCCACAGCAGCACCAGCAGCAGCAGTGTCGCCAGGAGGAGGCGCCCTCGGGCCGGCCCGCCGCCCCGGCGCCCGCCCCCGCCCACCGGCGCCATGTTGCTCCGGCTCGGCCGCCGCCGCTCCCCGCGCCCCGCTGCGCGGCCCCGCTCCCGCCGCTGCTCCTGCCGCTTCGCCGCCGCCGAGCCAACTGCCCGGGCCGCAGGCCTGACGTCAGGTCAGCGCCCCTCCCGCCCCGCCCCGCCGACCCACGCCCCTTATTTGCATGGGAGACCCCGCCTCTGGAAGCGCGGCTCCGGTGCCCGCCCTTAAGGGGGTCCCGCGCTTAAGGTGGAGCTGCGCCTGAGCGCGGGAGCCGCGGGCGGACGCTCGCCCCGCCCTTCTCCTCGCGCGGCCATTCCCGCGGGCCTTTCTGCTCACGGGTTGTACGCGCGGCCCGCTCTCCTGCTGCCCAGGCTTGCGCTCCTGGTCTCGCCGCTCCTCTGCCGCAACCTAGCCGGGCTTCGCATGCTCGGCTCTTTCCCCAGAGCCCTGGCGCTTTCTTGGGGGGGGGGGGGGGGAGGGGGTCTGGGGGGGATTGCTCTTTGCTGGAACCTCGGAAGCAGTACCACGTTGTGCTCGGGCAAGAAAAATGCTTTTACTGATACAAAAAGAAAAAAGAAAAGGAGAACCTGAGGGCTGAGGCCTGAGAGGCCTACAGGCCTTTCAGCCTTGCAGACTGCCCCTTGAAGACTTTTGTGGCCTCTGCACTCTTGAGGGTTTTGATGACCTTGTCCCAAAGCCAGAAGTAGGTTCCACGGCCCTGCCCCCAGTCTGAGACATCCTTTGGCCAGTGGCTGCCTGGTTGGAAGAGAATCTGGGAAACTGAAGATATAGATTGTACCCGCAGGAAGAAGGGCCAGGGTCCGTCCTAGTCTTATCTCAGGTCGTTTCCTTTTAGGACGCAAATGTTGAGTCCCTCCTATGTGCCAGGCATCTTGTTCCAGACTCTGACAATATAGCGGTGAATAAGCCAAAGCCCCTGCCCCCTGGAGTTTACAGTCTAGAGCAGACAATAAGCAAGTAAACACACATGCATAATATTTATTTAATCCTTTGCACAACACTAAGAGGTAGTGTTATTTTTCCATTTAACAGATGAAGAAATTGAATCTAGGCACAAGTTGGAGTCCCTCCAGATTGCTATTTTAAGAACAGGCTTGTGTGACTGGTAAGGCACATTGGAGTGTCTCTCAGACCAGGTTTCTATATCTATAAAACGGGAGTAAGAATGACAAGGCGGCACCATCTCACTAAGCTTATGGGAACACTTGGCCTAGGCATTGAACAGGACAGGACAATTCTGAATGTTCTGTGTAGCTGATGTTGTTGTTGCCTGCCCTTCCAGACCAAACCCCTAACCCCAAATTGTGGTGGCGACTGGCTAGCTGGGGCAGACGCATGTGAAAATGAGCTGAGAGGTGTGGCACCAGGCCTAGCCCTGAAATGACTACTTCCTGGATGGCCCTACCTTGGTGTCAGTTAGCGACTATGAATTGAGCACCAAGCACTCAGGAGGTGTGGGGAAGACCGCAGCCGCCTGCCCTGTTAGGGGGAAGGAGACAGACAGACAAACAACCTCACAATAATTGCAGAGGTGCACAAAATAGGGAATCGGGTACCAGGTTGACCACTGGGTCTCAGAGCAAGTTTTTTTTCCCAACCCTGGAGACACAGAATCCATTTTACTCTCTCCCTGCACAAACACATGTGTTTATTTTTGTTGTGGTATACTGTTTGCCAATAAAAGCAACAATCAATACCAGCCGGAAAGAGCCCAGAGAGGAACAATCCTATAGTGTTGTACATACTAGGCCAGCCTGAAGCAGTCCCTTTCAGGTAGGCACCTCACTTCATATTCTACAGTGTTTCTAGCTGGCCACTTTTGTAAGGAGCAGGAGTCCCCGGATGGGCACTAGCCAAGACAGAGCAAAAACAGAAAGCAGAACCTTGGACTGGCTGTTCCCTCCCTTCTCCACCGATACAGGATGAGCCACCTGCATCACCTCAGAGCAAGCCCAGCTTTCAGAGAGGCTTTTGTCCACCTCACTTCATCTTTTTCCAGCCAGCTGGAAACACCCTTCCCATGGTACTTAGAGACTTTACCATTCTATTATTGACCAATCGGCTATTTTTATTTTGCCCTTTTCAAACTGTCAAACTCAGAAGCTCCCTGTATATGCACTGAGTCCAATAAGAGAAGTCAACAAAGGGAAGGGGAAAAAAAAGCTTTTGAGATACCTGGGTTTAAGTGGGAATCTGGTAAGAAGAGTTAGTCTCTGCTAAAGTTCATTTAATTCCACCCATCCACAATTGCATTCACATCCGTACTTAAGTGAATAGAACAGAATCAACAAAGTAAAGAAATGAAATACCTTGTTGCCCACCCAGAGCCTTCAATCTGGCAGCGAAGACAAGAATCTCTCGAAAAAAATTAAAAGCAGTGTAACTCAGAAAGTGTCAGAGGAGCTATTTGAGGTCCAGACTGGAGTCCAGGTTCATTTCCTGCCAGGCTTTCCCCCCCCCCCCTAAAATTTGTTCCTATCTATCTATCTAGCGAGTGAGCAGGGAAGGGGCAGAGAGAGGGAATCCAAGCAGGCTCCGTACTGCCAGTACAGAGTCTAATGTGGGGCTCCAGCCCACAAACTGGGAGATCATGACCTGAGCCAAAACCAAGAGTCAGATCTTCAACCAACTGAGCCACCCAGGTACCTCTCCTGCTAGGCTTTTATCTCTGGTTAGGGCATTTAAACTTTTCTCATCTGCAGAGTTGAAAAACCTCTCCCACAGATCGGTGGGGACAACATGGAGATGGAGGTCTATCTATGTGAAGAGTCAGGAAGCCTGGACAAATGTGTGGCTTCTGTGAACCAGGCTGTGAGAAGTGCAGAAAGAGATGTGCAAATGAGAAGTCTGTCTACTTTGGGGGTCAGACCTGTTTCTCTGCTGCAGGGTGGAAGCCCTTACTCCCCTGAATTATCTCCAGTTGCAAGTAAGGAGTTTGGGGAAGGTCTTTCTCAGAGGGGTCTGGTACCTGACTTCTGAGCATCACAGAGCACTCCACTCATGACTTTGGGACCTGACAGGTTCTTTCTGGGCCCTATGGCAGCATGTCTACACCTCCCGGAGAGCACTCCTTTCTGGTCCTATGCAGGGAGACAGGATTAAAAGTCTATTGCCCCTTATTTTGTACCTGGCAATGTGCTGACCCTAAGAATCCAATGAAGAACAAGGTCCTAAATAGTAACCTGGGATCTCCTGTTCCACTCCTCAGGCTGTGATCCTCCCAGGCTGTTTTCTTAGTCGTCTTCAACATTTGGGTGTCCAGGATGAGGAGCTGCTGCCAGATAAGCAGCCCATCTACTGGTGGGGCTCAGAGCCTGAGGGCTGCCATGCCCCCCCAATCCCTTGGAGGATGCTGTGGGCCCTGGGATTCAAAAGCCTGGTTGGGAGCAATTTTCAGAGTGAGGGAGGGGCCACATCAATACATGCAGTGGCCTGTTCACCAGCTCTCTGCAAATCTGCAATAACCCCGAGCATTTGCAAGTTATATCTGTGCTATTAAATTGTCTTGGGAAAGAAGGGGCAGTCATCCCTCCACAGAGGGACAGAGCAAGCATGGGGGTAGCTGAGATGGTACCGTGGCTCAAATCTCAACTCAGGTCACCCCAACAAGTGGGGACATGAGGACCTGGTATCATTTTCTACCTGAGACAGACACCTCATTAAGCCAGAGGAGGGGATGAAAGCATCAGAACAACGGATTCAGGCCAATAATAGGATGTGCCTGTGACAGGAAGTAGAATGCCAGAAGAACAAAGGGGAGGAAGCGTTTGTATTAATTGGGTAGGTTTCAAAGCTCCATGGCCATAGGACAAATTGTTCTCCTTTGGGACCGGACCACAGGAGGGAGGATGCCTCACCATAGGGGTTCAGGCACAGCTCAGGAGGCACACTGTGGGGCTGGCTTGGCCATGGATTGCCTGTGTAACCTGGGACTCTGGGACATTCTGGAGTATTGAGTCAGATGATGCCTGGCACCTGGTAAGAGCTCAATGAACATGATCAGTAACCATGATGGTGATGGACATGACAAGGCAGGGATTTTTAGAGGACACTCAGATTTCATTAGCCCCACTGTGTATCTGCATCCAACTCTAGCTGCTGTCTTCGAGTTCTTTCCCTTCCCTTTCCCTGCGAGACAGAAAGTCTATAGAGGATGATAGAGAAGAGAGGCCAAGGGAGATCATCAGGGACTAAACAAGACCATCTGGACCCCTTGGGGCTCTGTGGTAAGGGAACAAAGGAGGCTGGGGTGCAGGTAGTGCTGCTGGAGGTGACAGGGGTTGTCATGGTGCATGCAGGTTCAGGCTGCAAAGGCTGGCAAGTGGGAAAGTGGGAAGCCTGTCACTCAGATCTGAGAGACTTGACAACCCAGAAGGCAAGTCCTCCTGGGGAGAGCAGGGCCCCTGTGAAGAGTCCCAGGCAAGCACAGGTGTGAGAGGGGCTGAGCTCCAGGGCCCTGCCTACTCCCCTTTCTGCTTTCCTCCTCCCCTCCTGCACTGGAGAGCCCTGTCCCTAAGACTGGCTACCCCAACAAGCTTTTCCTTCTGCCTCCAAAAACACCAAGACCCTTTTTTATGTTAAGAGATTAACTGTTAATCACCAGAGAAAAGTAAGGAAGAGCAAGATAAAAAACACTGAGTATTTACAAAAGCTTAAGAACAACTTCTTGAAGTCATTGTCCCTAGTTTCCAACCCTTTTTCATAGCTGGCAAATGGAAACAGGCTATAGTAGAAATGCCATGGGCTCTGTCCCTTACCAGCTGGTGAATTGGGGCAATAATGCTTGACTTCTTAGGGTCTTGATTTCTCCATTTTTAAGATGGGGATCAAGAGACCCTTGGATTGTACTAAAGGGACAAAATGAGCCCAAGTTTGGTAGCACTGCTCTTAAATATGTTTCTTTTCCTTCCCTCAGGCCAGGACTTTCATATTACATTTTATTCATTTATTCATTCCTGTATTTTTATATTTTTACTGGGCTTTTAAAATTGCCAAAATGATACATGCTCCTTGCAACAAATTCAAATCATAAATAGAAAACAGAAGTTCCCCCAACTTCCCTATCCACTGCCCACAAATTGTTTCTCTGTATTCTGCCACCTTCTGCCCACTTCATTTTCTCCTTTACTCTGGACTGTAGGCAATTTCCCACTGGATTGAGAGTCCCTCAAGGACAAAACCTGTGTCATAGGCATCTCTGTATCCAACATGCTTGGTATTCCATATGCATTTGTGGGATGAATTGGATTTTCCTAAAAAAGGGGCTAGGAATAATACTGTTGGGGGCCAGGAATGGGAAATGAGGAGGAAGCTTCTAGCCAGTAGTTTTATATATAAAATTGCAGCTAGAAAACTGTTTCATGAAATTGCATTTACCCCATAATACAATTTCCGCTGTAGCCTATGTCTTAAAAAAATGAAGAAAAAAAAAAAAAAGTCTGCCCTGCACCTAACTAAAGTGATTTCTTGGCCAATCTCCAATTTGAAAAATACTGGCATCAGTCTCATGCATTGCTCATGAGCATCCACTGGAATTCTCTTTGGGTGAAACTTAGGAAGACTGGTGGGAGTTTGAATGTTCTCCTTATAAATGATACCCACACCCACAGTGCCTGGCACAATCCACATGAGGCAATAAATCTCCCCAGGCAGATCAGTGAGGCAAGTTCCTGATCACTGAATCTTATTGTCTCCCAGCCCTGCCCAGAAAAGGAGACGGCCTTTGAGACCTTCATTCCCAAGTGTCCAGATTTCTACAGGCTTGTCCCAAACAATTGCGCAGGTACCAAATACCTGTAGAGCCTTCAACAAATGGTGAGGCCCGAAAGGCCTTGGGGCCTTATCTCCAACATGAGGGGACTGGGTCTGATAATCAGGTTCTATCCTCATTTAAATTCTCTGATGTGTAATTTTCCTAAGCAATCAAGAGAAGGCAAAGAAAAGATCAACAAGATCATGGAGTGCCTAGGTGGCTCAGTCAGTTAAGGGTCCTACTCTGGATTTCGGCTCAGGTAATGATCTCACAGGTTCCTGGGATTGAGCCCTGCATTGGGCTCTGCAATGCCAGTGCACAGCCTGCTTGGGATCCTCTCTTTTCCTCTCTCTCTGCCCCGCCCCCACTCACCCTCTCGCTCTTTCTCAAAAACAAATAAAAATTAAAAAAAGAGAGAGAGATCAGGGCCACCTGGGTGGCTCAGTCGGTTGGGCGTCTGGTTTTGGCTCAGGTCATGATCTCATGGTTGGTGGGTTCAAGCCCCGCGTTGGGCTCTGTGTGGACATCTCAGAGCCTGGAGCCTGCTTCGGATTCTGTGTCTCCCTCTCTCTCTCTGCCTCACCCCAGCTTGTGCTTCTCTTTCTCTCTCTCTTAAAACTAAATAAACATTAAAAAAAAAAAAAAAGATCAACAGGATTAGATGTAGTGGGCATCTGTTGCTCTGAGCTGTCCAGCTTCCTGTCCCCTTCTTCAGGGAACAGTACTCCCTATTCTCTGGGGACCTGTCCCACCTCCTTTCGCATGGATTCTACTGGAGACAGACAACTGACCAGGCCTGTACAAAGTACCTCAGGCCATAACAATTGACATCTAGGGTGGACAGGATACCAAGAAGCTCCAATCAGGAGTCTGCTATAGGCTTTTATATGGGGAGAGAGTCCCTAACTGGAGATCACAGTTTCTGCTCCCTGGACTTGGAGTGGGGAAGGGCCTTGGTCAGTCCTCAGTTCTCCAATCACTGTAGCCAGTTTTGGAGAGGGGAGGTGTTTGTGGATGTGTGGATGTGTCAAGCAAAGTGGGTCATGTGCTGCTTCTAGGATACTTCCCTCTTCATTTTCAGGATCAAACTTCTCCAATATTGGGGCCTGGTAGGGCAAGAGGGGAAGAAAGAGAATTTGTCTTTGCTTAATCTCCCATAGTTTGAAACCTTCCCCTCCGCCCCCAACTTTGTGGTTGTTGCCAGTTGACTGAATGTTGTTTGTGTCCAGTTGTTGGTTTCTCATAGTAGAAAGTTCACCTCAGCCCTTGTTGGGACTCCTCCCCTCCAGCTTCTTGCCGTTGAGATACACTTTGCCTGTCAGGCAGCCCCTCTTGAATGAGTCCACCCAATGGTTGCAGTATAGACCACCCAGGGCAAAATAGTAAGTCTACTGCCTAAGCAGAGGTCTAATTGTAGAATAAGATGCCAGTCTCTCTTCTTGCAGGACCCTCCGAATTTTCTTTTTTTTTTTTTTTTTTTCCCTCCAAGTTTTCTTAGAGCATCTCCTTCGCTTGACTTTGACAGGTATGTTAGTTACCTATTGCCGCATAACAAATGCAGAACTTAGTGGCCTAAAATAATAATCACTTATTATGTCATAGTTTCTGTGGGTCAGGAACTGGGAAGCAGTTTAGCTGGGCGGTTCTGGCTCAGAGTTTCTCACAAATTGAAGTCAAGATGTTGGCTGGGGCTGAGGTCATCTGAAGGCTTGGTTGGGGCTGGAAGATTCACCTCCAAGCTCACTTACATGGATGCTGGCAGGAGGACTTGGTTTTTTGTCCCATGGACCTCTCCATTGGGCTATTTACAACATGGTAGCTGGCTTTGCCTGTAATACGTGATTTGAGATGGAAGCCATAATGTCTTTTATGGCCTAGCCTTAGAAATGACGTACCACCACATCTTCCATATCCTATTGGTCATATGGACCAAAATTGATACACAACAGGAAAGGACCCTACAGGAGCAGGTGGCAGGGGTCAGAGGGGACCGTTTGGAAGCTGGTTATCACAGTAGGTGAGGGAAAGTCCTCTCTACTGAACACTAATCAGCTGACAAACTTCCTCCGACCCTGACCCCCAACTGCTCTTCTTAAATATTGGGAATTTGGTCTTACTGGGATGATGGTTAGGATCAGAGGGCCCATTCTCTGCTTGGATTTCCAGTAGATGCATAAACCCAGTACCACCAAAATTAAAATATCTTTCCTCCAAAACATATCTCTCTCATGATTTCCCTCCTATCAGTATATGACGATTCCATCTTTCCAGCTGCTGTAGCCAGAAAATCTTGGAATTATCCTTTTTTCCTCTGGTTCCTTTATACCTCTATCAGATCGATCAACAAATCTGTTAACTGTACCTTGAAAATACATCTAAAGGGGCGCCTGGGTGGCGCAGTCGGTTAAGCGTCCGACTTCAGCCAGGTCACGATCTCACGGTCCGTGAGTTCGAGCCCCGCGTCGGGCTCTGGGCTGATGGCTCAGAGCCTGGAGCCTGTTTCCGATTCTGTGTCTCCCTCTCTCTCTGCCCCTCGCCCGTTCATGCTCTGTCTCTCTCTGTCCCAAAAATAAATAAACGTTGAAAAATAAATAAATAAATAAATAAATAAATAAATAAAAGAAAATACATCTAAAATCCAGCTACCTCTCCTCACTTCTGCTGCCACCACCTAGGCCCCAGGCACCTTCCTTGCTCACTTGGATTACCAATATACTTGGTCTCCTTGCTTCTGCCCTTTCCTCCCTACAGTTTTTTCTCAAGCCAGCAGCAGAGTGATTCTCTAAAACACTTAAATGATAAACCCCCTCTGATCAAAACCTTCCAGAGACTCCCAGTTTCTTTAAAAAAAATTTTTAATGTTTATTTATTTTTGAGAGACAGAGACAGAGAGACAGACAGAGTGAGAGTGGGTGAGGGGCAAAGAGAGAGGGAGACACAGAATCTGAAGCAGGCCCCAGACTCTGAGCTGTCAGCACAGGGCCTAATGCAGGGCTTGAACTCACAAACTGCCAGATCATGACCTGAGCTGAAATCAAGAGTCAGATGCTCAACCGACTGAGCCACTCAGGTGCCCCTTTTGTTAAGTAATCTTTACACCCAACATGGGGCTTGAATTCATGACCCAGAGATCAACTGTCTTATGCTTTTCTGACTGAACCAGCCAGGCGCCCTCACTCCTTTCTTCATTTAAATATTTATAGCAATTGTTTGAGGTAGGTGTTACTATTATTCTCCTTTTACAGATAGAAAACTGGGTCCCAAAGAGGTTAAATAACTTGCTCAAGGTCATACAAGATCAATAAGATCAAAAGAGCCAAGAATTGAAACCTAAACCTGTCTAGGTTTGCATTCCAAGCTGTCATTCTCATTGAGAAACATTGAAACCAAGGAACATCATAAAAGTCTTCATGATTTTTAGAATATAGAAATCTTTTTACAGCCATGTATGAGTTTAGTTGTTTAAAGAAATACCAAGTGGAATATGATTTAAAGAAATATAATCATATTTTTAAAGAATTTTTAAAAATTGTTTATTTCTGGGGCGCCTGGGTGGCGCAGTCGGTTAAGCGTCCGACTTCAGCCAGGTCACGATCTCGCGGTCCGGGAGTTCGAGCCCCGCGTCAGGCTCTGAGCTGATGGCTCAGAGCCTGGAGCCTGTTTCCGATTCTGTGTCTCCCTCTCTCTCTGCCCCTCCCCTGTTCATGCTCTGTCTCTCTCTGTCCCAAAAATAAATAAACGTTGAAAAAAAAAATTAAAAAAAAATTGTTTATTTCTGAGAGAGGGAGAGTGTGAGTGGGAGAGGGGCAGAGAGAGAGGGAGACAGAGGATCTGAAGCAGGCTCTGCACTAACAGCAGAGAGCCTGATGCAGGGCTTGAACTCACTAACGGTGAGATCATGACCTGAGCTGAAATCAAGAGTCCGGTGCTTAACCAACTTGAGCCACCCAGGCACTTCTACAATCATATTTTTGCAGTTGGACTCCTTATGCATTAATCTCAGTTTTTATCCATCAGTATTTGGTCTAACCTTGACTTCTTGGTTTTTCCCCTAGAGCTAATAACCCTCAGTCTGACTTTTGGAAGTAGCCATCATCTGGTTGGCTCAGGACTTCGGGCCAGGTTAACTTCCAAGATAGCTTCCCTGGTTCACATGGCTCCCACCCATCCTGAAGAGCCTGCAGTTTCTTACAGCAATGGGTGCTGCTTGCTGCAGAGCATGGGAATTTCCAACCTCATTCACCCCCTCCCTTGGCTTCTATCATAGCTGTAGATCAGCTGTCCCCTTGCACTTCCCCACTCATCCAGCATCCGGAGAGCTCAGGGCTCCTGTCTGTTCATCTTCCACAGGCAGAAGGTGAGTGAGGAAAATTATACCCACCAAAGACTTTTATTTTTTTTAGTTGTTTGACCTTTGAAGATACAGCATATCCTGTTTCTAATTATAAGCCCTAGTGATAGGATTTACACATTATACACTTCTACTCTGCCTGCCCCCCAAGATCCCTGAGGAATATTCTCACATCAGTCAGTAGTTTCTATTCCATTTATAAACCAATTTCCAGTACATATACTTTCTTCTAAAGGGACCAAATCCAGGGGCCCCTGGGTGCCTCAATCGGCTAAGCATCCAACTTGGCTCAGGTCATGGTCTCGAGGTTAGTAAGTTCAAGACCAACACTGAGTTCTCTGCTGTCAGCACAGAACCTGCTTTGGATGCTCTGTGTCCCTCTCTCTCTGCCCCTCCCCTGCTTGCATGTGCTCCCAAGCACGCTCTCTCTCTCTCTCTCTCTCTTTCTTTCTCTCTCTGTCTCTCTCTCTCTCTCTCTCAAAAATAAATAAAAATTGGGGCACCTGGATGGCTCAGTCATTTGAGCGTCCAACTTTGGCTCAGGTCATGATCTCATGGCTTGTGGGTTCAAAACCCAGGTCGGAGTCTAGCTCAGAACCTGGAGCTTGCCTCAGATTTTGTGTCTCCCTCTCTTTCTGCCCCTCCCCACCCACACTCTCTCAAAAATAAATAAACATTAAAACAATTAAAATAAATAAGTAAATAAACATTAAACAAAATAAAAATAAAGGGACCAAATCTCCTTTCCTAGAACACATTTCAGAACGCAAGTAGACAAGCCATAACAAAATTTTATGAACAATAGTGATTTGTGTACTTATAGAACTCTTTAGAGTCTACAGTGTGCATGTTCATCCTTTATACATTTTTTCATTTAATGCTCTCAACAACCCAGTGTGGTAGGTTTCATCACCCAATTTACAGATAGAGAATTTGAGGCTAAGAGAGATTGTGTCATTTGCTTCAGGTCATAAGGTAGAGGTAGATCTCAAAACGGCAGATGTTTTCATTCCAACTCCACATGCCAGAGTTCTCCCTCCTTCCCAACCTCTTCCTGCAATTTTTAGTGAATCTTATGTCCCAACTTACCTGTGACAAGCAGGCATCTGGATGCCTCGAGACAGTCCCTAATTCATTTGCCCCTTCATAGAGCCACCACAGATCTGAGATCTGGTCCTCAGGATATTGATTTTTATCAATTCACTGATGGGAAAACACATTGGGGAGCGTAAGTCATACTGACTAAAGTGTTATGAAGTAATGAAGTGATAAAGCCAAATACTAATTTCCTAATTAACATATGAACATACTAGTACTAGCAATATAATAATATGCTAATACTAATTTCCTAATATGCTGAGAAATTAAATAGTTAATATACTGAGAAATTCTAAGAGAGCTAGAATGTTAAGTGGGAAGTCGTTATGAATATGTTAGGAGAGTAGACTTGATTTTAACCAACACAGGATACTTAGAAATACTCTCTCCCTGGACAGAATTGATAGACTCAGACATATTTTCATCCATTGACTGTTCTTTTTCCAGATTGCAGACTCCTCTCCCTTTTTAGTTATGACATTATATTGGATGGGTCACAATGAACTTCACGGATTACAGTTAATTACAGTTTTCATTCCCTGGAGGAAATTTAGAAAACACCACAAATGCATACCCAGCACATTTTGTAATCATCTCCAAGGGATACTTTAAAAAGTTTTTTTTTTTATTATGGCAACTCTCAAACATACATAAAGGTGGAGGGAATCCCTGTATACCCATAACACAACTTCAACATTTATCAAGATCTTTTTGCTTTTTTTTCATCTATCCTACCCTCTCCTCAGTACACACACAATCTTCCTCCAAAGAATTTTTTTTCTTTTTCTTTTTTTCTAAATGTTTATTTATTTTTGAGAGAGAGAGAGAGAGAGACAGAGCGTGAGTGGCGGAGAGGCAGAGAGAGAGGGAGACACAGAATCTGAAGCAGGCAGAGCCCGATTTGGGGCTCGGACTCACAAACTGTGAGACCATGACCTGAGCTGAAGAAGTCGGACACTTAACTGACTGAGCCACCCAGGAACCTCTCCTTTTTTCTTTTTTTAAAGTAATCTCTAAGCCCAGCATGGCTCACACTCACAATGCAGAGGTCTACAGTTACTTGTTCTTTAAACAAATCTCAAAATCCTACCTCTAAATTGAGGTGCTGCACCCTGTTTAAAATTTATGAACTGAGTACAGATGTCCTAATCGTAAAGTGAGGTAATGCCCTCCTTGCCCACCACACCAAGTCAACGTGAGGTCAAAATGAGATACTGGATGTGAAAGGGTTGTAATTCTGGAAGTTGGCTGCATATCACATTCCCTGGGGAGAGATTTTCAAAACCAAATCCCTGGGCCCTACCCTAGATTTACCAATGAGGTGTTTGGGAGTTGGACCGAATCATCTGTGTGTGCCCAAAGCACTCCGGGCTATTTAATTGTGGCTTGTTGGGAGACTAGAATTTGTAAGTTGCCACCAGAAAGTAGTTGGCTAGTTTGTGTTAGAGCTACTGTCCCCTTCTGTGCTCTAGGTCTGCTTGGAGAACTGGAGGTATGGGATGGGGGTGGGGGTGGGCGGGGTGGGAATGGGGAGTGGGTTGGGGAGGAAAGGAGCTGGGGCAGGGGTGGGACTGGGTTAGCTGCCATCCTAGGGCTGATGATGGACCTAATTCCAAATCTTTACCTGGATATCTGAGCAGGGAAGAGTGGGCTACCTGGCTTTGGGAGGGTTGATGTTAGGCCCTGCTTTGGGTCCTAGGTTTTGGGTGGGAGTGGATTTAAATAGAATGGGAAGGTTAAAAAGGGAAGGGCAGGGGGGAGAGGAAAAAATGGGGCCAAGAGGCTGCCTTGGAGCCTCTGACATGGGGTGGAGGTAGGGGCATCAGGTTTCAAGGGGCTCCTAAGTGGAGGTATCTCTTTGGCTTTGAAGACAAGGAAGTGGAGGAATCATCATCCAGAACTGCTAGAATGTACAACTCACATTGTCTGTGAATGCCCCCACGCTGGAGGTATACAGCCCTAGATCACGGGAGATGATTCTGTGGAGAAAAAGAGAGCATTAAGCATCTAAAAGATGGTCAAGACCTGACCTGGCTACAAGAAGGTGCCTCTACATGTGTGTTGCGTGGTGTTGGAGGGAGACATGGCTCCTTTTTCTGTTTCCCTGCACCTCCTCTCAACACCTTGACAGTATTGAATTTTATATGAACCCTGTACTTCTGGAAACCAGCTACAGTCAAAAAATCCCCTCACCCTTTTGTGTCCCTTCTCATCCCATTTTGAGTCCTGAGAAATGGCTAACTTCATCTTCAAAGGACTATCCTGTTCTAGAATATTCTGAGGTAAGACCCACTTTTGCCTTCCTTCCTCAGTGACTCAGATAAAACCCTCTCTATCCTTCCTCATGATGATTCCCTTGTTTACCTGCCTCTATGAAACACCAGGCCCCTTTCCTTTTCTTTGATATGTTCCTTACTAATGAGCATTTTCCTTATTGCAACAGTTTGGAGAAAATCATCTGAATTATTATCCTGTGTATTTTGTCTTTGACACACTCTCCTTTATTTCTCTTTTCTTCATCACAGTGAATTTTACAATAAGATATGCTGAGATACTCTATCCAAAATCCAGTAGAGGGGCACCTGGGTGACTCAGTTGGTTAAGCGTCCAACTTCAGCTCAGGTCATGATCTTGTGGTCTGTGAGTTCGAGCCCTGCGTCGGGTCTCTGTGCTGACAGCTCGGAGCCTGGAGCCTGCTTCAGATTCTGTGTCTCCCTCTCTTTCTGCCCTTCCCACACTTGCACTCTGTCTGTCTCTCTCAAAAATAAATAAACATTAAAAAAAATCCAGTAGATAGGTCACACAGCAATGTAAATGTATTTACTGCCTCTGAGCTGTATACTTAAAAGTGGTTAAAATGGTAAATTTTATTTTATGTATATTTATTACAATAAAACAATTCCAACTGACAGAAATATAATGGAAATAATTTTATTCAAAACAATTGGAATTCCTACTACGTGCTGGGTGATGGGTTAGGGAATGGGGAAGCGGGTAGGGCCTATGATAGGAAATGAGTAAGATCTGCTTCCTGTGGTCCAGGAGCTCCCAGCCTTGCCAGGGAGACAAACACATAATTTGCTAATTGAGCCACATAATTCAGGGTGACACATTGTAATTGACGTGTGTACAGGCTGATTTGAGTCAAGTTGAAGGGCATTGAATGCTACATTAAGGCATTTGGATTTTATCCTATGATAATTGATATCCATGAATGGTTTTAAAGCTAGGGTATGACGCAAATAGATTCATTGCAATTCCTTATATCTTAATACCAAATATCTACTTTGTGTGGAGTCTATAAATGATCAGTGGTTGTAACAGTTTTTTGGGTTTTGTTTTTGTTTTTTTAGATTTTATTTTTAAGTAATCTCTACACCCAAGTGGGGCTCAAATTCACAACCCCACTATCAAGCATCACGTGTTCCACCGACGCAGCCAGGCAGTGCCCCGATGGTTGTGACAGTTTTAATTTTTTTTTTTTAATTTCTTTTTTTTTTTTACATGTATTTATTTTTGAGAAACAGAGTGAGACAAAGCGTGAACGGGGGAGGGGCAGAGAGAGTAGGAGACACAGAATCTGAAGCAGGCTCCAGGCTCTGAGCAAGCGGTCAGCACGGAGCCTGATGCGGGGCTCGAACCCACAAACTGTGAGATCATGACCTGAGCTGAAGTCGGACACTCAACCGACTGAGCCACCCAGGCGCCCCGACAGTTTTAATTTTAAATATTAAATATCAAACAGGCTTACATTCATGTTTCTCTTATTAAATATATTTATGTTCAGGAAAGAGAGAATTAACTTTGGTTAAGTTTGTTGGGAAGACAGAGACAGAACTGGTGAGCGCTCTGTAAGAAATGTGCTTGGGGAACATTGAGAGCTCAGAGTGGGGCAACTGCCACTGCCTGAGGAAGTCAGGGAAAGCCTCTAGGAGGAAGTGGGCTGTGGAAAAGGAGAGGGAAGAGGGAAAGCTGGCAGATACAGATGAAGGAAGGAGGCTGTGGGTAATAAAGCCAGAGAAGGGTGGCAGAGGGCTTTGTTTGCCAAGTTGAGGGGCTTGAATCTTTTCCCCACAGGTGATGGGAACCAACAAGGGCTCCGTTAATAATAATGATGATGATGATATAGTGCTTACTACATGCCAGCCACTGCTCTAAGAGCTTTACCAGTATCAACTCATTTAACCCTGACATTCAGGAAATGACATGGCTACATGGTTTACTTGGGGGACCATGTGGATGATGGTGACCAGAATAACAGTTGTGGTTTGGGAGACAGACAAAGCAGGGGATGAAAAGGATGTGATGGCTTTGTGAAATAATTAGCAATAAAATAATTATTTATTGGTTGGGTGATGGAAATGGTGAGGAAAAGGTGGGAAGCTGGATGACCCTCACTCTGTTTTTGTTGTTTTTTTTTTAATGTTGATTTATTTTTGAGAGAGAGAGAGAGAGAGAAAGAGAGAGAGAGAGAGGCAGAGAGAGAGGGAGACAGAATCTGAAGCAGGCTCCAGGCTCTGAGCTGTCAGCACAGGGCCCAATGCAGGGCTTGAACTCATGGACTGCAAGATTATGACCTGAGCCGAAGTCGTATGCTTAACAGACTGAGCCACTCAGGCACCCTACTTTTTTTTTTTTTTAATGTTTATTTTTGAGAGAGGGGCGGAGAGAATGAGTGGAGCAGGGGCAGAGAGAAAGGGAGAGAGAATCTGAAGCAGGATCCACACTGTCAGCACAGACCCAGATGTGGGGCTTGAACTCATGAACTGTGAGATCACGACCTGAGCTGAACTCACAAACCATGCCATCATGACCTAAGCCAAAATTAAGTCAGACGCTCAACCAACTGAGTCACCCAGGTGCCCCTGAACCTCACTCTTTTGGTTTCAGGTCCTGTGTGTCCTGCTGTGCCACCCAGGTAAAGGATTGATAATCCTGTTCCATTTCTTAGAAGACTCACTACAGTCCTGAAGGACTTCCTACTCCTCTATGAGTTATTTAGGAGTTGTTTAAGGGGCCTGGAGCCGACTTCAGATTCCATGTCTCCCTCTCTCTCCGCCCTCCCCTGCTCACACTCTGTCTCTCTTAAAAAATAATAATAAACATTAAACAAATTTTTTTAAAGAAGTGAGTTGTTTAATTTCCAAATATTTGAGGATTTCCCAGAAATCTTTCAGTTGTTATTTCTAGCTTAATTCCATCATGATAGAACATCCTTTGTGTGCTTTCATTTCTTCTAAATTTGTGGAGGTGTTTGTTTTGCCCAGGCTATCTTGGTAAATGTTTCTTTTGCACTTGAAGAGAATGTGTCTTTTGCTGTTGTTGAGTGGAGTTTCTATAAATGTCATCAGGTCAAGTTCTTTGTTGTGTTCAAAGTCTTTTATAAATTTGATAGTTTTCCTAATAATTGCCCAGTTACAGTAATTGTGGATTTGTCTATTTCTCCTTTCAGTTTTACATCCGGACGGATAACTCCGCATAGACACGAAGGTACTATGGCAGAGAGGATAGAACGTCTGTGTGAAACTGGGAGAAACATTTTATCTCTTTAAATTTACTCTAGAATGCTGAGACAAAATGGAAATCACTACGTATCCCAGCAGGCCTAGTGGACCGCAGGACAAACGCCAATAAGGGAATCCAGGCATCAGGCCACTCCCCTCCCTAGGTTGGCAAGGCAACTGATCTCGAAGCCAGCCAATCAGTGAGATGCTCACCTGCGGGGGCGGGGGCTCGACGAGAGCCAATGGGAGGCGGGGCAGATGGTTCTCTGGGCTAATGGCTTGGGCAACGGGGCGGGCTTTTAATGAAGGGACGGCAGTGGGAAAGATGGCGGCGACTCTGGGACCCTCTGGGTGGTGGCAACGGTGGCGGCGGCGTTTGTCGGCTTGGAATGGGTCCAGGATGTTGCTCCTTCTCCTTTTGTTGGGGTCTGGGCAGGGGCCACGGCAAGTCGGGGCGGGTCAAACCTTCGAGTACTTGAAACGGGAACACTCGCTGTCGAAGCCCTACCAGGGTGAGGCACCCCGGGCGAGGTGGTCGTGCACGGGGAGGGCTTCCGGACTTGAGCTCATCGGTAGAGACCGGGGTGGTGAAAGGCTTCGTGGCCCTAAGGAAACTGCCGGCGGTGGGTGAGGGCCCACGGGGACTTCGCCGCGTTTGGGAACCACGGGTCGCAAGGGCAGGGGTCAGCTCCCCTCCTCCCCCGACCCTGTTTTGGAAGTTTACAGCAGGTCAAAGCCGGGCTCGGATGCCACAAGCGCTAGGCCTGGACAAAGGGGAGTTCGATAGGAGGAATGTGGGAAGGATGGAACTGCAAATGGTGGAAAGTGATTGAAGGCCACTAGCAAAGAGCAGGTCTCCGGATGGAGTTGTAGATGTGCTAGAAATAAAGCAGGAGGCAGAACTAGGGTAGAACTTGGCTGGACTGAGAAAGAAGATAAAATTCTGTTGCCGGTTAAAACACCTGTTCTCCAGTCCAGGAGCCCTGTTGATCAAAGAGGCTGGTTAGCTTTGCTCTGTTTGGGGCTCATAGACTTTTAGGCACAGCTCATCAAACAAAAGATTTATATTAGTTAAGTTACAAAGAAGACCAAATCAGTGCAGAAACACAAGTCTGTTTCCCCACTGGAGTGTGGGACAGCAGACAAAAAGTCAAAGTGCAAGTGTGTACACGGCTGCTAAGTGATCATTTATTAACTCATCAGATGCTTCAGGTGCCTCATCTGTGCTGTCTCACTGACACAAAAATTATCACTTTCATGAGGTGTATAGCCTGAGGTCCTGGGAGCAGTACCTTCACACTTCAATTGTTTAAAGAAATAATGTGATTAAGCGCCAGAGGCCTGAGGGTCAAGCTCTTTTTGGTAGAACTGGGGAAATTTTTTTTTTTATGGTGCTAAAGTTTACTTAAATATAAAATGGGAGGAATGGGTTTGAGCTGTGGTTTTTGCCGCATGGACAAAGTGATAGCTGTGATGTCTTCACCTGAGAAGGGCTTTGTGAAAAGGAAGCTGTCAAGGTGGTAAGGATTTGAGATTTATGAGTGACAGAGGTAGGAGATTGAGTGTCGGGAAAGGGAGCAAAAGATGATGACTCCAGCTTTAGGATGGTCCTTGGTGGTTTCTGAATGGGTTGGTGCTGAAGAGTATGAACTGATCTACTTCCTCCCTGTAGGTGTGGGCACAGGCAGTTCCTCACTGTGGAATCTGATGGGCAATGCCATGGTGATGACCCAATATATCCGCCTTACCCCAGATATGCAAAGTAAACAGGGTGCCCTGTGGAACCGGGTGGTAAGAATCTTTCTCCCTCCTGTGTCGCTGACCCACAAAGTCCTAAAAAGTTCACCAGTGGCATATTGACTTAATTTTACTGTCTATCCCCAGGGTTCTGTCTTCTGTGGATTTCAGGAATTTTTCAGAGAATATGATGACCTTCATAATGGTATCAGATATGTAGGGAAATGCTCTTGATTGCCCCAGTTATAGGAAATAATCCATTTTGATTCTGTTTTCTGAAGTATCTTTAATTCCCTACTGACCTGATAGTATTACTTCTTGGAGGTTAATAACTTACATTTAGTTACTTTGTAAAGTAGAAGACTGCTCTTTTAAATGTATCCTAAATTTCATCCCAGGATTCGCCCTTGCTATTTCACTTTGAAGAGTTTAATTTTAAATTTTATTTTCATGTGAAAGCCACTTTGAGCCCTTGGTCTTTTTTTTTTTTTTTTTTTTTTTTTGTCCTTCTCTGGACCTTTTCTAGCTACATTGTCTTCCTTGAGGTATGGCGGCAAGAAGTGAATGCACTATTCCTGGTGTGGCTGCACTGTGATTTTGTATAAGTGTAAGATGATGCTTTCTTTTTGCTTTCCAGGGCTCTTTCTAAGTCTTTTATAACCCCTTTACTCTTGGGAATGACCTTGGCATCCTTTAATACTTTCTCTTGGGTTCTCATAAGCTAAGAACTTACTTTTTCATGGTTTTTTTTTTTTTTCCATTGATTATAGATAAGTGAACCTCAGAAAAAAGAACTATCTCTCTTCCCTGTTCATTTTATGTGGCAAAGAATTCTAACAGAGCAGAGGGTTAAGAGAAGTTTCTACACGAGCTGTTTGCACAAGCTGGCCTCTTAACCCAGATTGTAGTGTTGCTCTTGTTCTTAGACAGAGTGCAGGGTGGTGTGTTCTGGTAGAAGAAGCAAAAGGCTGGCAGTTGACAGCCTTGATTAGGTTTTAGATCTAGCTGTATCACAGATCCACTGTGAGCCCTTGGCTGTTACTTAATTCTGTTTTCAGTTTCTCCATCCGCCAAATGAGCTTCATAATACCTTCTACATGCCCACTAGGGTTATCGGGAGAATAAAATAAGACAATAGATATGAAAGAGCCTTAGAAAGTTAAAATGGTTACAGAAATGTGCCCTGTTACATTATGTATCTGTTACATGTAAGTTTCATTGATGAGGTCTCTGGGTTACTAAACGATTATGTCTAGAGCTTGATACTTTGCTGCTGTCTTGCTAGCTGCTTCTACATAACTCTTTTAGCAGCCGTTCTAGTTTAGGATCTAGTTATATTGCCCTTTTTCAGATTCTCTGATACTGTGGGTTGTTGTTGTTGTTGTTGTTGTTGTTATCTATCAGAATGAGCTTTGGGGTTGTTTCTGAGTTATTTGAATAGGATGTGTTTGTTTGAACAGTGGTCCTCAAATTTGGCTGTCCATTGGAGTTGATTCCTGTGGTCATGGGAATTTTTAAAAACTCCCTAGGTGAATCTAATGTATAGCCAAGCTTCAGAACCAGTGCTAGACATAGCCCTGAGCAAAAGTGTGTGGCACTGTGCTAGAGGAGACCGAGGATAAGTAGCAGACACCTCTTGGCTCAGTGTGAACTTCTCTGGCCCTGCCCTTGTCCCAGGGGGATAATACCCACTGGCTATGGAGGAGCTTCCTGCCACTGAATTTCATTCTTGTCTTGATATCTAAGTGCAAGAACAGAAAGAGGAGAACACAGAGTGACAACGCAGGGACTGGGATCATCAGGGTAGGGTAAGCTATTGGAGTTACAGGTTCTTTGGTGAATTCAGAAGTAACCTCACCCCTTTCATTTGACTGTGTATTCCTAATACTAACACTTTTGGAAGATTTCCCAGAAATTAAAAATGAATACTAAAAATGATCTAGCAGTATGTTGCTCAAGAGCCAGAACAATCTATTTGGAGAGACTCTGCCTGAACCCTGCTGGTCTATCTGCTCCTCCGTCCTTTCTTTCTTCATAGTGACCTTTAATTAGGAGCCTCTCTAAACCAGATACCTACTCTGCTTTCTCTTGAAAGTGTTCAACTATTTAGAGCACTTAACCATCCACTTACTTCCTTCTGCATTTTTGCAAGCTTTTGGTACACAATTCAAGAAAAAAACAAAATAAACCCCAAGAAACACAGGAGTCTGATTAGTACCCACCTCCATGTTTCCACCAAAAGCTGTCCCTGTGATGGGGATGGTGGTCTCCTTTGGTGCATTTATTCCTCTTGATCATGGGCATGATGTTTTGGGAGACTGTAACTTACTCCTTCTTGGGGAATTCTGGCTTGCCCCTCAGCTTGGCATAAGGACAAGTCTAGCTAATTAGGGTTGTTCACATATCTGCTAATTAGTCCTGAAAACCTTTGTATAATGGCTTAGCTTTTTTTATTTTCTGTAATGAATGAAGCTTTGACCTTTCTTGAAATCCAGGCTTTTTAGAATCTTTCTGTCAGAGGTGTGAGCTCAAGTTGCAAATGAGTGTCACTTCAGCCACCTGTACTCTATAGGCTGAGATGCTTTGCTGTAGAATCACAGTAGTCTAACTTGGCAGTCTCTTGTCTTTTCCAACTTTGAGTACTATCCTGTTTCTATTAGGAGATACTGAGGATAATTGGGAGGTTTATTCACTTTCCATATTAAATATCATATACAGTTGAACAGCTCAACCTGTTTAATTTTAGCACTTAGCAAGTCATAGATTTCAGTTTCAACCCTTCACCTCATGTTACCTTCATTTGTGTTTTCCCAGTCTCTAGACTGCTGGCGAGGGCTTTGAGGGGTTTCACATTTCACACTCTTCATTGATTCCAGTGTCTTTTTCTCCTCAGCCATGTTTCCTGAGAGACTGGGAGTTGCAGGTGCACTTCAGAATCCATGGACAAGGGAAGAAGAATCTGCATGGGGATGGCTTGGCAATCTGGTACACAAAGGATCGGATGCAGCCAGGTATTGGGACCCTGGGTTGCTCTTGTGTGGGGTGCGACAGGCCTGCTTTCTCATATGCCCTCTTTTGGAGAAGGGTATGTGCCCACAGTGCCAGCAGTTTGCCACTCCCTTGATATCTGTGGATAAAGACTGGCCTATCTAGTCTCTAGAATGGGGTCTGACTCCTAGTAAAGCAGTTGAACTTGACTCATCCTGGGACAATTTCTTGCTTATTAGTTCCTTCCGGTTTCCCTTTGAGGCCACGTGGCCTGTTGGCCGGGTGAAAGTGCTGGCTTTCCAGAGCACTGCCGATTGGGTGAGCTGATTTCTTTCGAGCCTGTGCATTGTATGATCTTAGAACTCCTTGAGTCAGGAGTTGTGTGGGAGCCATTGCTCCAAGGACATGGCAAACTCAACCTGATTTGACCTGATCTCTTTTGCAACAAGAAGTGGAATTTGGGAATTCAGCTCTCTCTCAGGGGCATAGTTGTCACCAAGCGTTCGTGAAGCAGAATTCTTTAGGGGCGCCTTAGCAACCAGTTTGGACCAGGGAGCAGGTGTGGTGCTAAACAACGTTGCAGTGGCCTTCTCTCTTCCCCTGCCTTCAATACCAAACAGCTACAGATTTTGTTGGGTGCTTGTTACAGGCCATGCACTTTTGCTGGGTGCTTTTACATATGTTTTCTCTTCTTAAAAAGAGGCCTGGGAGTCAGTCATTTGAATTTTACTTTTTCCTCCATCATAGTGATGTATTATTCCTTTATCAACTCTTGGCTTTATTTCATTGTTCATCATCTCTTCTCTCTCTCTAGGGCCTGTGTTTGGAAACATGGACAAATTTGTGGGGCTGGGAGTATTTGTAGACACGTACCCCAATGAGGAGAAGCAGCAAGAGGTAAATGGCAAGTGTCAGAGCTTAGGTCAGCTGCACTGACATCACAGTCCTTTGCCTCAGGGATGTCCGTGATGGAACAGGGGATAGAATATGAGGGGTTTGGTTCTGTTTCCTTCATCTATTGAATTTGAAAAGTTAATATCCTTGTCAGCATTTTCTAGAAAGAATTGTTTATGGTACACAGACCTTTGGGAATGACTGTCGTGATTGGGGGCTTTTTCTTTAGTGTTAACATTGTTCTCTTGTGCACGTTAGGTAGCTGCTGGAATTGAGCCTGCTTGGCTGGTTGGTGATTTGGCTACTAGGCCGGCACCAGAGCCAGCTGAATTTATATAACCCAGCTCCCCTGACTTAATAGATCACCACTTTACTCTCTTCTGCAGCTTGCTCATTCTTTCGAGCATCCTTTTCTTCTTCCTGTTTTTAGGCCTGAACAGCAATTCTGCTCTCCTGTAGGAAAGGTGGTAAAAGGAAATTGATGGAGTCCTAGCATTTCATTGCAATCCAGTATCTGGCTTTTGGCAAAAGCTTCTTGCTTTTTGTTGGCTGACCCTAGGGTTCTTTACTACTTTCTCAGACTGCCAGTAGGTTTGTACTGTCTTTGCCTGATGGCCCTGCCATCAGATGGTAGGAAAATGATGGTGACAGGGTGCTGGTGGGTATCCTATAGCTAAATAATAGCAAGAAAGGCAGGATTAGGGATGCAGACAGCACTCACTTTATTTTTTTCCCTAAAAGCTTTATATGAAAAATATCAAACTTATTTAAAAAATTGGAAGAATACATCATCGTATATGCAATACCCAGATTCAACGATTTTTGACATTGCCCATGGAGTTCCCCTGAGGGAGGTGGAACGTGAGACCTGAGTTAGGAGAGTAACCTTTTGTTGTGAGACACTTACAGAGTAACTTCTTCATGCTGCCTCTAGGCTCCTCCTCAAGCCGCCATACATCAGGCACTTTCTAGGTGGGGGAAGTTAGTGAGCAAGATCAGCATTGGTCCCTGCACTCAGTACCACTGATGTGTGAGAATGCCGATGGAGAACTATGGGGCACCGTAGGAGACCCAGAGGTGCATCTAACTTGGAGTGGGACAGTGTGGTAGTAGTGGTGGTGGAAAAGATTTCCTCCACGAAGTGACATTTACATTGAAGTCTGCAGAAGTAGGAACCAGTATTCCATGCAGAGGGAAAAGCGTGTTTTAAGGTGATAGAGTGAGAGAAGGGACAGAGAATAAGGGGAAAAAAGGGATCAGAGAAAGAGGAGGCTAGAAAGAAAAACAAGGCCAGCAGTCTTGCCATGTTGTACAACTTCAGGGGACACCATTCCCATTGCGTTCTTTAGTGTTAACACTGTTCCTTGTTGGGCAAGTTGACCAGCCACTGAGATTGAGCAGTGTCCCCTTGGGTGGTTAGTGGTTTGGCTGTTCAGACCAGCACCAGAGCCATCCAAATGTATGTGACTCATTCTCACCATGCACATTGTTGGGCCACATTCTGAAGAGAGGTGTTCCTGTTAAGGAGACTGGATTTTATACTAAGGGGGTAAGTGTGTTAAAGGATTTAAATGAGGAGAATGTCATGACTAGGTTTGTAGTCATGCTGAGGAAATAGTAGTCGTCAGAAGTGCATCTGAGTAAGAGGTATGGGCTTCAGGGCTTGACTGGAGTTTTAAACCTGGCTCTCTGCTTCTCCCAGAAATAAATTGTTCAGATTCTTTTAGCTTCCATTTCACCATCAGATAATAGTAATTCTCATTTGAGAGGGCAGATCTGATGGGCTTATTTCATAAGAAGAGTAGATGTTAATCAGTAAAATTAGTTTCAGTTGATAAAAAATCAGCACTTCTTTTCTAGCTAGCTGTTATGGTTCTCACTCCCAGCTGCACATTGAAATTGCCTAGAGTGAATGTATTTTTTAATTTTATTTATTTTTTAATGTTATTTTGAGAGAGAGAGTGAGCAGGGGAGAGGCAGAGAGAGAGAGAGAGAGGGGACAGAGGATCTGAAGCGGGCTCTGTGTTGACAGCAGAGAGCCCCATGTAGGGCTTGAACTCATGAACTGTGAGATCATGACCTAATCCAAAGTCAGATGCTTAACCGACTGAGCCACCTAGGCGCTCCTGCCTGGAGTGCATTTAAAATTACCGATTTCCAGGGTTGCCTGGGTGGCTCAGTTGGTTGAGCATCCAAATTTGGCTCAGGTCATGATCTTCTGGTTTATGAGTTCGAGCTCTGCGTCAGGCTCTGTGCTGACAGCTCAGAGCCTGGAGTCTGCTTTAGATTGTGTCTCCCTCTCTTTCTGCCCTTCCCCTGCTCACACTGTGTCTGTCTGTCTGTTTCTCTCTCTCAAAAATAAATAAAAACATTATGGATGCCTGGGTGGCTCAGTCAAACATCTGGCTTCAGCCCAGGTCATGATCTCACGAATCATGAGTTCGAGCTCTCCATTGGGCTTTCTGCTATCAGCACAGAGCCCCCTTAGGATCCTCTGTCCCCCCCCACACCCCTCTGCCACTTCCCGCTCATGCTCTTAAAAATAATAAAAAAAATTTTTTTTAATTTTTTTTTTTTAACGTTTTATTTATTTTTGAGACAGAGAGAGACAGAGCATGAACGGGGGAGGGGCAGAGAGAGAGGGAGACACAGAATCAGAAGCAGGCTCCAGGCTCCGAGCCATCAGCCCAGAGCCCGATGCGGGGCTCGAACTCACGGACCGCGAGATCGTGACCTGAGCTGAAGTCGGACGCTTAACCGACTGAGCCACCCAGGCGCCCCTAAAAAAAAATTTTTAAATAAAAACGTTAAAAAAACTAAAAAAATAAAAGTACTGATGCCCAGGCCCCAGCCTCGGAGAGTATAATTCTGTTTGTCTTAGGTGCCATGTAGGCAACCTGACTTTTACAAAGCTTTCCAGGTGAGTCACATGTGTAGCCAGCATTGGGAACTCTTGGATCAACATCAGGTCCTTGTTTCCATATTAGTTGTTTACTTGTTAATCAAATTTGTTTATTAAAATGAAATTTAAGAAAACTAATAAAAGTGGTTTCTGTTTATTAGGTGGCTATTGTGTGCCAGGTACTTACAAATAATGCCTTCATCCTGATCAAAACTCCTTAGGGTTAGTATTATTTTTCCCCATTTACCAGTGGGTACAGAAGCTTAGAGATGTGTCTTGTTCAAGGTAACAGCCAATGTAAGGTGGAGTCAGATTTTGAACATAGGTCCGCTGGATTCCAGAGGCTGTGCTTTTAATTATGATGCTCTACCTTCTCCCTTCCTTCCATTGTTTCTTCTGCAGGTTGATTTCCTTGAGAATGGAGACATTTATTATTCTCATGTCATCTCCTATGTAATTTCAATTCTTAGAGCTTATATTCTAATGTACAGAGTATAGAAATTGTACTCCTAGAACTATTTTATAGAGTAAAATCAAGTGTGTGTTTTGTTGGCAGCATGATTTACTTTGATATCATACATAAAGGTGCCAGGCATTGTTTCAAACACTTGTACATGTATTATTTGTATATTATATTGTATATATTGTGTGTATATTATGTATAGTATATGTTTGGTGTATTATATACGTATAACAACTCTTTGGGGTAGATATTATTGTTATCTCTACATTATGGGCAAGAAACTGAGGTGCAGAAAGGTTGAAAAATTTGTCAGTGATACACAGATAGAGGCTGTGATTCCAGACTACAGTCTCATTATTTTGCCTTAGTATTTTTGAGTACATAAGAAGAGGGTGACAGATACGGCACCTTTTGAAAACTTGTACATGTTACATAGAATATGTGCTGGACTAGGATGACAAGTTGCTAGCAGGAGGGGGTGTGGAGCAATTCATCAAATCACTCAAGGTAGTGGTAAAATGTTTCTATGGTTTCGTGTTTCTTTGTCACCAGAGCACATGACCTTGTTGTTCACCTTACCTGCTACCACATTTGTTCATGAGGAAATGCCGGGAAAATATTAGCAACCAGTAATGCATCTAAGAAGAAGGTGAGGGAGTTCAGTGTAGGCTTGGCTCTCTGAAATCAGGACAGATTGTTAAAAGTCACATAACCTCAGTTTCCTTGTCAGCAATATAAGAATTGTAATTTAGGTGAGTGAGTCAAGAGTTTCACTATTTGGGAGTACAAGGTACTACCTGTGCCATAGTGAGGTTGCCAGATCATAAGTGATTGTTAAAATAATAGTTGAAGAAATAGGAAATCTGGGGCATCTGGGTGGCTCAGGCAGGTAAGCGTCTGACTCTCAATTTCGGTTCAGGTCATGATCTCACTGTTTGTGAGATGGAGGCCTGCGTCGGGCTCTGCGCTAACAGAGTGGAGCCTGCTTGTGATTTTCTCCCTTTCTCTCTCTCTTTCTCTCACTCCCCTATTTGTGCTCTCTCTCTCAAAATAAGTAAATAAACATAAAAAAAAAAAAAGAAATGGGAAATTTGGATAGATCCATAATGGGTCAAGAGATTGAATT